>NC_088360.1:113274133-113309133 GCF_034508935.2 Berghia stephanieae
ACTGCCCAATGTTTTTGCATCCTTGGACAAGACATTTGGGCACCAACAGTACTCGGGAGAAACAAGCTTGCCGCTTTATAATGCAAACATGGTCAGTGATAAAAATGCAAAATTAAAAACAAGAACTACATAAGAGTGGTAGAGAAAACTTAACCTGAAAATGCAAAATTGAATATTACGTAACATATTACATAATAACAAACAATAAGCCGATAAATACCGACACTTTGCAAACTTTCTGCAACATAGGCATGTCATATATCAAACTGAACATCTCGAAGAGATGTATCATATGACTAACTATTAAACTACATTAAAATTGAAATGAACTTTAGAAAATTTGATAATTGCTTTGCATTCAACATCACTAAGAGAACAGATAATTAAAGGGTACTCACGTACTGACTCGCTTAAATCCATAAGATGGCTGAGATGTGGCAAAAGACAGAAGACAACAAAATCTAGGCACTATGGGTTGTTGGCTGCATGGAATGTAGACACAGGCAATATCCAGGTAATGATACTGAATAAATACATCGAAGTCCAAGCAATGATACAGAAGTAGTTGGGGGAGACTGACGATCGAATTCATGTTGTTACTTCAATTTCATATTTAAAAATACAAGGCAGATTATTGGAGCTGGAGGAGGCAGACGACGGGAGTTGGAGGTGGCAGACAATCAAATTCATGTTGTTATTTCAATCTCATATTTAAAAATACAAGACAGACGACAGGAGTTAGAGGCGGCAGACGACTGGAGTTGGAGGTGGCAGACAATCAAATTCATGTTGTTATTACAATTTCATATATTCAAAAATACAAGGCAGATTATAGGAGCTGGAGGTGGCAGACAATCAAATTCATGTTGTTATTTCAATCTCATATTTAGAAATACAAGACAGACGACTGGAGTTCGAGACTGCAGACGACTGGAGTTGGAGGTGGCAGACAATCAAATTCATGTTGTTATTTCAATCTCATATTTAAAAATACAAGACAGACGACTGGAGTTAGAGGCGGCAGACGACTGGAGTTGGAGGTGGCAGACAATCAAATTCATGTTGTTATTTCAATTTCATATTTAAAAATACAAGGCAGATTATTGGAGCTGGAGGAGGCAGACAATCAAATTCATGTTGTTATTTCAATCTCATATTTAAAAATACAAGACAGACGACTGGAGTTAGAGGCGGCAGACGACTGGAGTTGGAGGTGGCAGACAATCAAATTCATGTTGTTATTTCAATTTCATATTTAAAAATACAAGGCAGATTATTGGAGCTGGAGGAGGCAGACGACTGGAGTTGGAGGTGGCAGACAATCAAATTCATGTTGTTATTTCAATCTCATATTTAAAAATACAAGACAGACGACTGGAGTTCGAGGCGGCAGACGACGGGAGTTGGAGGTGGCAGACAATCAAATTCATATTGTTATTTCAATTTCATATTTAAAAATACAAGGCAGGAAATGAAACATGAAAATGTGGTGTCATAATGAACGTCTGACTCTGAAAACAAAAAAAGTACTTCGATTATGATTAAATCAACAAAATTAAAAGTTATATAATAATTTTTGTTGTGGTAAAGAGTTAAGTAATGAATGAAATATACTTTCACTTGAATTGACTCTATCATGCTATTCTGTATTATTTGTATTGAAATTAACCACATTAAATTAAACCAACACACTTAACCTGCAGAACAAACAAAAATAAAAGATAAAAAATAATATCAGTGGAACATAATTTTCAGTTGTCCGGTATCATCCCAGTTAAAAAGTCATTTCAGTTTCAACATTCATTCATAAAATAAAACTAAAATTATTGATGGGACTATTTTCAGTCTTTTTACAGCAATTATTCAGCTTGAAATTATTTATACAAGTCACAAAAGCAAAAGCAGTCGATAGTTTACAGACTGCACTGTACACAGGAGACTCGGGGATACATCGAGAGGCAATCCTGGTTGGCCGTCGCCAACTTCATGAACACGCATCGTATTTAAAGTCACTAAAAGACCCTTTCGCCAGCATCAATCACCACCAAAATTCACACAAATAGAGAAAAATGGTTGGCGAATAATATAACATTAATTAAAAATAGGTAATATAATGAAAAATGTATTTAAAATGAAGTTAAAACTTACCAAATTTTCAAACAGCTGGCATCTGAACAAAGAATGAACGGATTAAAAATCTGAAAACGCCGCCTGATGCGCTGGCTTCTCCTCTTTAAAATGAGACCGGAAGTGACGAAATTAGTGCACAGGAAGCGATTCCACGGCAATGGAAGTAAAACTATGTTCACCGGTTAACACAATTTTCACTCCAGAGCCGTAACATCGATATCGGGGCTCGATCAGCGGCTCAGCCACAGGCGATGCGACTACCTACAGTAGTTAGGGGCGTTGAGTTGTGTACTTTGATAATATTTTCAAACTCAAAACATATTAATTTGACACAGTCATGTAGATGGGACATGAAAAAACATTTAATTTGATACCTTATTTGTTTCTCTACGACAAGTGGTTCCAGCGTTATTGATATTTTTTTGTTGAAAATTTTAGTAAATTTTACAGTCATTGTTGTTTGATGAAGTCATTGAATCATTGAAATTGAAGAAGTCATCATTGACATTGTAACATCATTGTTATTGTGATTGTAGTAATTGCTGCCTCAAACTCAAAACCAGCATTTCGTGGAGATCGGGAAAGTGTGGGTTTTGCAGTAGAATTGGCCCACTCGTTGTTTTCAGTGATCAGTGATTTTGTTTCAATTAAAAAAATAAATGGCAAGTGTTGGGTATCGTATCATTTTAAAGGTTGCAAAATAAGCTTTATTGTCATATAAATAAGATGCATCTCCGTTCGAGGACCCTTTTGTTTTTTCTGTGATAGCCCCATCTACGTCTATGAGTTTTAGATAGTTTTAGTTGTAATTTAATTTAGCACGCTGCTTAGTGATTGCTGGTGTATGTTTATACAATGAAAGTAATTAAATAATTTTAAAATCAAAGGTAATAAGAAACATGGTACATAAAAATACAGACCAAAATATAAATAAATAGCAATAAAAAAGTGGTAAACAATTACAGATTACAATGATAAAGCATTATATAATATGATAACAATGCTGCCGTTATTTAAAAAAACAGAGTTTATGCATGGTGGTACTAGTGCTATTTAAAAAAATAGAATTAATAATAATAATATTCATGATAAAATTAATTCAAAGTATTAAAAATATATCTAAAACCTTTTTCTTTAAAAAAAAATTAAATTAATTGTCTGCAATACATTCCACACTGGCGCCTAATCAGGAAACTGGAACAGTATCAAATTAATGATCAGACAGTCAAATGGGTCCGAGATTTCCTCAAAGATAGAAGACAAAAAGTGATAGTGAATGGAACAGCATCAACGGAGAGACTGGTAACAAGTGGAGTTCCACAAGGAAGTGTACTGGGACCAGTTCTCTTCCTGATTTATATCAATGACTTGCCAGACAATCTATCATCTAAATGTAAAATCTTTGCCGATGATACTAAGCTCTATGGAGTAGCTAATACAGAAGAAGAAAGAAACACCTTACAACAAGATTTGAAAAAGCTTGAAGAATGGTCCGAAATATGGCAGATGGAGTTCAATGTAGATAAATGTGCAGTTCTTCACCTAGGAAAAAACAACAGAGAAGCAAACTATATAATGAAAGAAAAACCCCTGCAGAAATCCAATGGGGAAAAAGACCTAGGAGTATTTATTGATAGGAAGCTAAACTTCAAGAAGCAAATTCAAGATGTTCAATCTAAGGCTAGTAAAACACTCGGAAAATAGTGAAAAGAAATTTCAAGAATCTGAAAACAAAACACATGACCACCATCTACAAGACTATGGTTAGATCAAAGCTGGAATATGCTAACTGCATATGGTATCCGAAGTTTGAGGGAGACAAAGACTGTTTGGAAAGAGTGCAAAGGAGAGCAACAAAACTTATCACACACCTGAAAGACAAAACCTACTGTGAGAGATTGAAAGAATTAAATCTCCCGACCTTAGATTACAGGAGAAGAAGGGGAGATATGATCCAAACATATAAAATAGTAAAGGGAATAGATAGGGTAGAGGCAGGATTCCTTAAACCAAACAAGAACATTCAGACACAAGGAAACAGCAAGAAACTGAAAAAAGAACGTTTTAAAACAAATGAAAGAAGGAACTTTTTTTTCATCTAGAATTGTAAATAACTGGAATAAACTGCAAGAAACCACAGTATCAGCACAAAATTTGAATAAATTCAAAGCAGAGTTGGAGATAAGTAACACCCTAGGAAACAAGTTCAATTATAAAAATTGGTCCAATCACTAATAGATGAGGAGGAGCGAAGGAGACTACACCAAGTCTAAAAGCTCGATACAGAGGTATCCAGGTATCCAGGCAATACGAATTGAATCCAGTACCTTCAAGGTCTGACAGCTTAACCACTACGCTACTGAGCCCCCTGGCTATTCATGATATTTATTCATGTCTTTCTAGATTGTTATTTTACCTTTTAATGCAACTTATTTTGGGGTTTTATATTTCGGTTGCATGTCGTCAGTGCTTGTTTTATAATTTTTATTAACAAAGTCATACAGATGTCACAATATAACTCTTTTAATGTCCAAATACAGAAACACAGTATCGATATTGAATAGTGTGGATTGTGCATGATAATTTAAGATTAAAAATGCGATCTATAGCCATGAATTTTCTTTCAGCCCCACCCCAGATGACATCCCTGACACTGACACTACCTATATTTTGAGTGGAACTTCAGGCACTTAGCTCATTTATATTCATATTTATATTTTTGTTCTTTCAATGGGACAATAGCCTATTGTTTTCCAAATAGATCATTTTGAAAACATTCCTTTTGAGTGTGCAGATTTTATTGATGGATATTTATCTGAGGGCTATATTATTTTTAAAATGTCGCTGATTCATTCATTTATTTCTTCACAGAATATTAAAATTTTGTGGAGTTGGCAAAAGTTATCAAAAAGGAAAAAGAAGAGAAAAAAAATGGGGTCATCAAAAAAGCACAAGGATAAAGATAGAGAAAGCAGCAAGAAAAAGAAAAAGCACAGGTCAAGGTCAAGATCAAGGGACAGAGAAAGCAGGAAAAGACGTCACAGAGATAGATCCCCTGATGATGATGTCATTTTTCAAAAGGAGGAAAATCTGTACTTAGACAATAGAGAAAGAGACTCTTCAAAACAATACTATGATTATCAACATGGTCAAAAACCAAAGGAACCGATTCAAGGTATATGAAATGTTTTGTTGCTTTTTTTTCATTTTTGTTTTTTTCTTTTGATAATTTGAAATTCAATTTGTACAGTGCAATACTCTCCATTAACACACTAGCCACATAACAAGTGAATTTTATTTTGATTGCATATGGCTTTGTGGTATGAGACCGGTAGGTCAGGGTTCAACTCCTTTTCTGAGGGGTGAGTCCTTGGAATAGTCTCTTTAATCACATTCTCTCAGCATACTCATGTGTAAAATGAGTATATGGCCATTAACAGTGTTATCTCTGTAGTAAAAAAATTGTAATCTTGCAGGCGTCGTATATTATCCTAAATGTTAAGCATTGTATGACAGAGGGACCCCTTAAAAAGAGCTTAAAGAATGTTTAGAGGATATTGCGCCAAATAAATACTTAATATTTAATTTTGATTACAATAAATCTAACTGTCCTGTTTGTTGAAGTATGAAATAAATTGGCACTGACTAGTATTTTACTCCTGATTCATAAAACAATTTATAAATGATGATTTGATAGCTTTATTGTTTTTGTTTGTTACTTTTTTGTTGTTTTTAAAGTTTTTATTGATTTTAAAAATCCAGTTTCAAATATTTTACTAGCATTTTAGAGGGACGATTATTGTTTTACTTACCAATTGACACGTGCAGCTTTGTGGTCTATTGGTATGACATTTGCTTTCGGATCAAAAGGTCCTGGGTTCGAGCCTCGCTCAGTGCATAGTTGAGTCCTTGGAAAAGGCTCTTTACTCACATTCTCTTACTGTACTCAGGTGTAAAATGAATACCTGGTCATTAACAGCGTTGTCTCTGTCTGGAAAAAAATTGTAATTACCTAACAGACGTCATGTCTCATCCTACATATTAAGTGTTGCTGTTTGCTAGGGCCCCCTTGTAAAGCACTTTTAGCATGTTTAGTGGATATTGCGCTATATAAAAACTCAAGTTTTTTATATTACCCAGCAGCTTCTCTATTTTGTTTTGATCAATGATTTTTACAGTAAAGCAGGATTGCGCAGTCTTCCTTATTAATAAGATACCGATTTTTTTTAAAAGACAAAAACTGTTTGCTAAAGAAGTGCAGATTTTAATGCTTATTTCTTGATTCGTATCTGGTGTATGTTTGTTGTTTGTCCCCCCGTGTTTGCATAATATCTGTGTGTATAATTATAATTAATCTGATATTTGAAGCATAATGAATTTAGCATTAACAAATATTAATTAATGTTTTATTCAGAGACAAATGAGGCTGAGGCAACAGCTCCTGCTCATGGAGATGGATCAAGTCTAAGTATTGAGGAAACCAAGTAAGTTTTGTTGTATAACTGGGGCTGTGCTAAAATGCTGTTTATATGTAACGTGCCACACACAAAAGTACCAATATTAAATTGTTTCCAATAACCATTGAAAGATTTCATATTTGTCATTTATTTGGGAAAACAATAAAAATAATATGCTATCAAAAGTATAGCAAAAGCGGCTGTTTTAATAGTTAAAAAATTATCAACGCTGTTCACACTTTTTCAAACCTTTGAGAAGCTTTATCTGCAATATTGTTGTATTGGACTGCCAGTTCTTTTTCATTATTCAACCCAGAAAAAATGATGTAAACCAAATCTTCCCATGGTTTTTTTCAAAATGATTAATATTCGTGTCTTTTATCATATGTTACCAAAAATATGACTTTTGGCACCGCGTCATAAACATTTTTTGTTGTATATAGTTAAATGATGTTTTTTTTCTAGGAATTGAAATCATCATTACTGTTGACCAATGAATTTCAAGGATTATTTTTTTCTCACACTGCATGCAATATATCGTCAATGTAAAATCTATAATCTTAATGGTCGGTGATATAGTTATTTATAAACTATGGAAGTTGAGGATGAGAAAGAAAAGAAAACTACAGTATGAACATATCTTTTACTGTCATTTTTATTTTGTTTTCAGTCGCCTGAGAGCAAAACTAGGTTTGAAACCTCTTGATACGGGTAGCAAAGGTGAGTAATGATCATGCATTTAGATTATATTAGTGGCACTAATGTAAATCTATGCTATCTGATTGATGATTAATTGACTATTTTAAAAGGTGCCAAATGTATACAATGACCTTTCTTTTATATGACGTTTATATCATTTAGAACTGGAGTATAGTTAAGAGGAAATATGGGGCTTGGAAGTAAGACTGTCACATTAGTCACATTAATTACAAACTTATCGGAACAAGTTACCAGCTAAGCTCTGGCTTTTTGGTTGTGTTCTATGACATACAAATTGGATCTCCTTTTTGGTTGATCCAGGTGAATGTATAGTGTGTTCCTGATGTTTGGATTTGGTGGGAGGAGGTCACATTATTTTGGAGGTCAACTTTTAAGAGACATCCACCTCCTCCATGCCCCAATACAGAACAGCACAATAGAACAACTGAAACAGACCCATTTATACTATATGCTACTACAGGGCATTTGATCCAAAGAGCACAAGCTCAAAGGTCTCTGGGTTCGAAACAATAAAAACAAGAGATTAACTTTTAAGTTCCAGTTTTCAAGTTTTTATCCATATTGTCCATCACACGAAATCAGGTAGATTGAATTTACTCAATTGGTTATATTGTGCTAAGTCTTGAAGTATTATATTTTTTAATGTGCTAAACATTCAATATGTTAAAAGACAGATATATGATTTTTACAGGTGATTCAGAAAAAGGAAAGTCATCTGGAGTCCATGCTCCAGCAATTAATCTTGGTGACAAAAAGAAAACAGAAGCCCTTCGTGAGAAAGTTGCAACTCGAAAAGCAGAAAGGATGTTAAAGAGTAAATTAAAGTAGGTATTCTTGTGGTCTGTAATCATATGGAAAACATCATTTATATGAACATTAGTTCAGATCACTTTTATATTATATTCCTTATATAGCTTAATCTAAAACACATTAGCATAGTGGCCAACTGTCCAATTTGCAATCTGGAGAAATTTTAAAAAAAAATATGATTGCTTATATGTTTTAAAATGACCCCTGCATGTCCCAGGATTATGATTTCTTGACTAGCAAATAAAAACAAGGATTAAAAAATCTCTAAATATAGGTTATATCAAGAATAGTCAAAACATATTGCTGTTTTGGATCATGACGGTATTTTGCCTTAGAGTGTCCCATTTTAGCTCTTTGAAAAGTTGGTCACTATGCGATCGAGTGAATTATTTTGAATTTGAATGAACAATTTAAAAAATAGTTTGTTAAATTAGGAATTTTAGGAATTGATCAAATTTTTAAAAAAATTATTGGAATCAAGAAGCAAGTCAATATCAATTTGATGTGAAATTTAAACTTTAAACACGTTACTGCATCCAACCATCTCTTGATGAGAATGCCAATATAAATTGTTCATATCCAAACTTGATGTTACATTTATTTCCACAGGAAAGTCAAAGGTCTTGGAGATAGTGACTCAGATGATGACACAATGGCATGGGTCTTTAAGAGTAGAAAATTACAGAAAGATAAAGAGATGGCAGAAAAAAGGGTAGGTCTTTTGGAATATTTGTCAAAAACTCTATAAAGGTTATCCTTCAGAGCCATCAGACCCCAGCATTTGGAGTTCATCCTCATTTCTTTCGCATGAAATAGTGAGTCTCATGTCTGAATAGACGTTGATGATTGCCCTACTAGCAGTTCAGCATCAGTGGTCAGTGACAGAGAATAAGGATGGCCAGTTCCTTTTCAAAACATCATAACCGATACCAGATCTAAAAAAGATCTATTTATTGGTGGATAAAAAGATCAGCAGGACTCGGTCTTGTCCTTCAGATTAGGAAGTGAACAGTCGAACCAATGCATCTCTTACATGGACAATTGCTCCTCCAGATCTAATGGTAGACTCCCAATTAATTCTGGCTGGGTTAAAATCTGAAGTAATGCTGGGCTGAACCATTTAGTGTGTGTTAGGTGTTATACGAGTTGAGTTATAGGATCTCTCAGTGTTTGTCAATCCACAATCCTACTTGATATCATAGCACATCAGATATTCTTTGATTCACATATAATCATACTTGTTCTTGTACTAATCCCCTTGTCTTCCTTTTTCATGTGCACTTGTGAGTATGGTTAATTTTAAGCCATGTTCTTCCTTTTTTATTTATTGGCTCTTAAAGGATCTAAAAGTGTCACATGAACATAAAATTCCCAAAGCAAGAAACTGTACAGCAACCTTCAGAAACTTTTGAAAATTTATAATTTTTGAAATAATTACTTTCTTAATTTTTCCTTTTTTTTTCTTGTTTGTTTATTTATACATTTATTATATATTAGTTTTATTGTCTTCATTTTGTGTTTTGCCATAGGTTGCGTTGTGATAATGTAAGTCCTGCTAGCGCAGGGTGGTATGTTATTCAATCCCTGGATTGGACTGTCATAGGCCCAAATATGGGTCCCATTTCCTCAACATGGTATTATATCAGGGTGATTAAGATGTTGAAAATTGAAGTTATAGCCCATGATACGAGGCCTGGGTAAGATTTTATGTTTTATTGAGGAAAATGAATGTGGTTTCTTAATTAAATTGACAAAAACTGAAATTTCACATTTCTGGTTTTTAAATTTTTAACGCCTTTCTTTGGCATTGGCTTATCCCGACATAACACTGTTTTGGGGAGATGGGTCACATACGATTGGAGACGCTCAATATTTTTTCATTGTGGTTGTCTTTCATACAATGATATTCAGACATTAAAATACTGGGTGGGGATCTTGACCTCCCATAGTGGGCAGGGAGGTACACGCTGTGTCTTCTATCCCCCCATACCCTTTTTCCAATTGTTTCCTGTCGTTGTCTTGGAATGAGATTACTTAGTTTTGTCCTGACCCTGGCCGGAGTTCCTTGGCTGGGAGGGAAACAGTCGAATATATAGTTATAGTTTTGGGAGATGATATTTTTTTCCTTGTAAATCATCTCTCTGTTATGCATTGTATTATGCTTAGTTTACATATTATATTATATGATTTTTAACCAATTGAGTGTATTCCTCTTTGTTGGGACCTGTGCTTGTGTCTGGATGAGACTTTTAGTGATCTCAAACTAAGTACTTTGACGGTGTGCTCTTTGAATCTACATCTGTTCCCTATTTGAACCAATTCCTCTTTGTCTCACCTTATCTTTTGCGCTTTAATTGTAATTTTAGTACTTTTTACTATCCCATTTTCTTCCTTCTTACTGGCGCTGGTATGACCTTAATGTGTTGCAAGCGCCGTAAAACCCTTAAAAACAAACAAAACAGACATTAAAATGGAGATAACATCTATTAAATTTTTTTTTTTGAAAATGGGGCTACATATAAACTTTGAATCTGTTAAAAATTTAATGTTCAAATTGTTTCTTTTTTTATTTTTTATATGTGATTTAGGCAAAGATGTTGGAGGACATGGATGAAGACTTTGGAATTGGTAACCTGGTGAATCAAGAATTCAAAAAGGATAATAATCAAGTAAGGACCAGGGATTATAATTTTCATGTCCTTCTTGGTAACTATGCAGCCCTTTGTGATAGGGAAGAATAGTCGTGACATCAAACCTACTTTTCCAGTTCCAAAATTCTTGGAATTGTGTATGTAACCAGTCATTCGGAGGACTAATAAAGAATAATTTACATATTGAATCATAAATCGACATAACTATTTTAGTGGCAGGGATATATAGGCAGATTCTAAGGATTACGGGATGTGAAAGAGAGTGAGGGTTGATGTCCAGCATATAGTTAAACTAGAAAATAAGATGCCATTTCTCTGAAACCAGAAGATCATTTACACAAGGTATTTATTCAGTCCTTCGGATGAGTAACTTTACACTTCCAATGTGATGGAACCAGTTTTTTTTCCATCACACTTTTGTTCCATATTTAAAATAACTCAGTGGGCAGAAATTTTGACCCATAAAACTCCTTGATTAATCAGGATTCGGCTGCTTTTGAGATATAATCACTTTAATCAGCTGTTTGAAAGAAATAAATGATGTCTATTAAAGACATCCAATTTTTCTGTCATCGTCCAAGATCGAAGGGCTAGAGTCACTGGTTTAGATTAGTAAGCAAATGAGAAATGTTGAAAACAGGTCATATATGGAATCTGAGAATGGTTGTTTTTTCCTTTTTGATGTGGCCATTGCTCAAACATCAATGTGTTGAGATCGAAAGAAATGGTAACTCTTCGGTAATTCATCTGTGATGAAACTTAAAAGTTTCTAAGCTCTCATTACATTATTACATGCAATTGATGTCGCTCTCTATCTTTTTAAAGCTCTCATTACATTATATCATGTGGTTGATGTCACTCTCTGTCTATTTATCTTTTGAAAAAAAAAGGGGGGGGGGGTATTTGTGTATTAATAACTTCTGAACTGTAAAGGCCATTCACAATCTGTGGAAGAGAATTGTATTAGGCAGGGAATTCTTTATTTACTGAGAATTTGTTGTCGCCAAGTAGCCTTTCAAAGTTTGAATTCCTTACATTTGCAAGAATGTCAAAGTTACATATCACAATTATTGATTTTTGAAAACGTGAGAGACAATACAAGTTGAGATAAACTGCTATATGTCCATAAAATTTATTACTCTGATTTGCAAAAAGAGAAATGACTTTAAAATATGAAAGCTATCAGCACAAAGTTGTGATTTCCAAATTCTTACCTTCACACAATGAAAAATGTGTTCAAGAGAAGTTATAATTCATAATATGAAGATTACTTTGTATCCATATGTAAACATACATTTTTACTAGTTAGTATTTATTTTGTCATAAAAATCAACCATTTTATCACAGCTCAGCAAAATTCATTTGTCTTCGACATTGATTTAAACTTATGGTTTATTCAGTGATGCCAAAACTCCGGTTTCACCGGAAAAAACTCCGGTCTGGAGCAAAAAATTCCGGCTCCGGGCAACTTCCGTCAAATTCCGGTGAGGTCAATTTGTTCCAAGGATACCCCCCCCCCACCTTTCCAACTACCACATCATCATCATTGCCACTAGTATTACAACCATCATCACTACTACTACAAGCACCACATCATCATCAGTACCACAACTACTACTGTAACCACCACCACCACATTATCATCATCACTACCACTACCACCATCACCGTTACAATCACCACCACCACATCATCACCACTACTACTACTACATACACCACCACCACATCATCACCACTACTACTACTACATACACCACCACCGCCACATCATCATTACTACCACAACCACCACCACCACATCATCATCACTACTACTACTACAACCACCAGCATCACATCATCACTACTACTACAACCACAACTACCACATCATCATCACGACCTCTACTACTACCTTCTTCTTCTTCTTCTTCTTTCCTCTGATGGACATCTATGGCTGCAGTCCGATATCTGCTATGAAGTCTGTGGTCCGCTTTAGGTCCTCAGCCTCACCATAGAGCTTTGTGTTGAGTGTTGTAGGGTGACCCAGTGGTTCGAACGTTGCACGTTGTATAATGGGCAATCCATAAGCACATGTAAAGTGGTTTCATGGTCGGTTCCACATGGGCAATAAAGGGGTTGTTCCAATACCTAGCTTTGTAAACATATGTCCTCTTAATCTATTGTGTCCTGTTCGGAGGCGGAATAGGGTGACTTGGCTACTTCGCTGAATGGCATGGATTGGATCCTGCTTGTTGTGTTCCAGGTGTGTGTCATTCCTTTCCTGTCTATTTTTAGCTTTATTATTTTCTTGTGCTGATGGTAAGTGATTGACGTCTTCGGTTGTTCCTTTTGGGCTCCTTCTTTGGCCAGTTGATCGGCAATTTCATTTCCATATATACCTACATGACTTGGAATCCACTGCAGCACAATTTTTCCTGTTTATATCAGATAAGCCCTCAAGGGCCTCCACAGTGTGTGCGGCTTCAGAGTCCTGGTAATTTTCAATAGACCGGAGAGCATCATCAGAGTCTGTCAAGTAAACCACATTTTTCCCGTATATTCTGTGATCTCTGGATAGTTCTTTTGTTGCATTGAGGATGGCTTTTTCTTCAGTTTTAGTACTTGTGCACATTGAACCCACTGATACAGATATTTTTGTTTCTATTTTATCTGTCCAGTGTATGAGTGCACCAGCACCTCCATTCATGAGGGGGCCGGAAACTGAGCCATCTGTATAAACTCTTATCCAGTTGGTCATTGGGTATTTTTTATCGATCATCTTTAGGTTTGAGCATTGTCATTATTGCTTCGAATGTTTTTCTTGTTGATGGTTATGAATTTTTGTTTCTTTTTCCACTGTGGTGGTTTGAGATTTTGGACATTGATTTGGGCAATATCTTCCTTTGGTGTCACTTTATATTTGCTCTCTAGTTTTTGTTCCCAAGGCTACTACAACCACCACCACATCATCATCACTACCACTACTACTACAACCACCACCATCACATAATTACTACCACTACTACTACAACACCACAACCACATCATCATTGCTGCTACTACTACAACCACCACCACTACTACTGCAACCACCAACACCACATCATCATCACTGCAACTACCACTACTACTACAACCACCACCACCACCACATCATCACTACCATTACTACTACAATACCACCACCACCACATCATCATTACCACTGCTACTACCCCACACCACATCATCATCACTACCACTACTACTACAACCACCACTACATCATCATCACTACCATTTGTACTACAACCACCATCACCACAACATCGTCACTCCACCACTACTACAACCACCACCACATCATCATCACTACTACCACTACTACAACCACCATCACCACCACATCATCATCACTACTACTACTACTACTACTACTACTACTACTACTACTACTATTACAACCCACCACCACTACCACATCATCATCATCACTACTACTACTACACACCACCACCACTACTACTATGCTACTACTATCTACTACTACTACTACTACTACTACTACTACTGCTACTACAACATCATCATCACGACCAGTACTACTACAACCACCACCACCACATCATCACTACCACTACAACCACCACCACATCATCATTAGCTCTACTACTACTACTACAACCACCACCACATCATCACTACCACTACTAACTACAACCACCACTACCACATTATCACTACCATTTGTACTACAACCACCATCACCACCACATCAACATCACTACCACCACTACTACAACCCCACCACATCATTATCATCACGACCACAACTCTACAACCACTATACCACCACCCACATCATCATCACTACCACTACTACATTATTACTCTACAACCACCAACACCATATCATCCTCACTACCACCAGTACTACAATCTCTACCATTAGGTTCTGGCGCTTTACTTCATTTGAAATAAGGAAACTTTGGGATTGTATTTGGTAATGTGTTTATGTATCATAATATAATTCTAATCAGTTATCTATTTAGAACTATACATTATGTAAACACAATACCATTCCACTTCCTTTTTCTTGTGTGCGGAAATTCCTCTTTCGGCATTGAAATTCCTACGAGTGGTGTCTGAAACTCCTGTGAGCCAAATTTATAGTTGGCGTCTCTGTTTATTGTTTTGAGGTTTTATTATTTATACTAAAATTTTTTAGACAAACAATTCATATAGAAAAGATCCAAGAGTGTAATCAAAGTATGCATATAGAGAGCGTCCGACTCTAACCGTGCAACACCATACGTGGTAAATAATTTTTTTTAGATTATATTAAAGCCCAACCCCTCCCCTACCCTTGTAACCAATAGTCCCCATTATTTTTTGGTGGGAATGGTCATGTGATCTAAACACAGAAGCTGCACTGTTTTTTAAAATAAAATTTTTCTCAGAATATCCTTTCTCACACTGACACGGTTTGAGTAAGACACCCTCTATATGTTTATGGCCAAGGAGGAAGTAAGTTCATTAAAAATAAATGAAATAAAGACTTTACTTGAAGTTTGTTTTTTAAGTTGGAAAATTAAGACATTTTTTGGGGGTGAACAATGGCCTGCCATTTTACAATTTTTTCTTTACATTCCTTACATTATTTTCTCAACAGGGCTACTCATCAAAAGACTTGAAAGGTCTGAAGGTGGAACATACAGTTGATAAATTCACAGAAGGCAGAAATATAATTTTAACTTTGAAAGATAAAGGTTTGTATAGTTTAAGTTAATTAATTCATAGATCATGTATTTTTTGTTTTGTAACAACTTGAACTATTAAAGTATTCATTGGTCGGTATTGAAATATCTTGCTTTTCATTTTTCTTTCACAAAGTTCTAGAGGAAAATGCAAGTTTTACATTAGTATGTCATCTCTTGTTTTGAACACTTTTAAGCTTTTTTTAATTTCTACACTCTTAGAAATATGTTTAACAGTCAATTGTAGTTGAAGAAATTTCAAAGAAGTATAACATCAAAGGTTTTAAAGACTTTCTTACCAGATCATTAGAGTTTTAGATAATTTTGCCACAACTTTGGATTAATCCTTATATATAAATGAAAACTGGATTATAAAAATAAGATAAGAAGTCTATTCTTGCAACATTTAGATTATACCTAAGATATAGCACGATTTTCGGACGAGAAAAAGTTATTAATTTTGTCAAAGATGATGTATTTTGTAGAATATGTACTATAGTGTTATTGTGAAAAAAGACGTTGAAATTGAATATTGCTTTATTTCTCCAAGGCGTCCTTGATGAAGAAGATGATGATGTATTGGTCAATGTCAACATTGAAGATGATGAGAGAGCAGAGAAGAATGTGGAAAATAAAAAGAAAAAGCCAGATTATAAACCATATGATGAGGCAGAAGTTAATGAATATGGAATTGTAAGTTATTTCATTGTTTAGTTATGGTTTATCATTTCTGTACATGACACATATTTTGGTTTAACCCTGAAAAGCATTTGAAATCTTAAACTGTTTTAGCCTCTACACTTGCTCCGGAGCAAGAAAGAACATTTATTGCCTTAATTTGTCTCTAAAAACAAAATCAGTATTGTCTCATCTAAAATGTAGGTCTATTATTTTTTGCTACAATTTATTTTTGTTTTTTTGTTTTTTTCTTCTCGTGGAATTTAAGTATATTTGTTTGTCTGAAATTGTTCATCAAAGAGAGACATTAAGATAACAATATTTGAACATTTTGTTACTTCATGTTTATTGTTTTAAAATGTAGGGCTTAAATATAAGTGAAATTTTAAGACAAGAAAAAAGACCTAAGCATTTATTTATCCACAAATGTGCTCAACATGTTTTACTACGGGTCCATAATTAACAGCAACATGTAGGACGAGATTGTAAAGTTTGTTTGTTTTATTTTGTTCTTAAAAATAAATGCAAACTGAGATCAACATTGATGATAAAGCATTTGATTTTCAATTATTTTATTTTATATTTTATTTATTTATTTTTTTTACAGATGAAAACAACAAATTTGTTGTCTAAGTACGATGAGGAAATTGATGGGGTTAAAAAGGATTCTTTTGTACTCGGTATGTAGTTTGCAATTTACATACATTTTTGGCGTACTTAAATATAACACAATATCATCAATGCAGAATGTAATCATAATAGAAATATCATTTATTATATGTGTATCATCATTCAGAGGGACAATCTTCTGGTTAATGCCAATGTTTTGCACTTTTGATTTTTCAATGCCAAAATCTTCTATTTGTATTGCTAAGAGTATTGATTAGATTATTTTTTGATTTTGTTATTGCCAATCCCCCCCCCCCCCCCCCCCCCCCCCAAAGAAAAAAAAATAATTTTTAAAAAATCTCACCAGTCAACATTTTATAACATAAAATGAAACCTAAATTTTAAATATCTATGTGTCTTGTTCATTGTTGGCTAACAATGTACATCTACTTACCACCTTTGCTTTATAAATATATTCTAATAACAGAAAACGGCTTTCATTTGATGTACACAGTATCTCTTAGCTTTAATCCTCTACTGTTGCTACTTTGCTAATATTACCTGCTAAGTCCAAATCTGGAATACTATTTTGATGTTGAAATGATGTGCAGTACACAAAATACAATTGAAGTGGGTTGCTAATTCTCTTTGTCTCACAAATTAGCAACCACCTTCAACTTGACTTCATGCACACTTCTCTCCATGACGCCTTTAGAACTGTTGGCTATCCCTCAACTTTTGGAATCCTTGAACAGAAGCTTGTGTTTGGCTTTTGGTATACATTTAGAAAGGAGATGGTAAAGCATGATAGAACTGAAAAGGGTTGCTAAACAATGAGTCATATATTGTAACAACCCACTCCAGCGGTGTCACACTTATTGGATGAAAAAAAGGGTTAACATGATTTTTAATGGGTCTTTCAGAAACCCATATTGTGTTGCTCTTTAAACTGTAGTTTTAAAGTCCTCTTCTACAGAGTGATACAAAAATGTGAACTTTTATATAGTGCAATATCCATTAAATGTCACTAAAGGTCCCGAATCAACAGAAGCAATGTGAAGGGTGAGACATGATGTCTAGGCTTTATTGCAATTTTTCTTTTTGACAGGTTCAGCCAGCTTTATGCCAAGTACTAATTTTCCACTTCAGTATGGTTAGAAAAACGGAGTGAAGTCTTTTTCAATTACTCAACAGTGGGACTCAAACTCAAGATATTAAGATCACAAGCCGATTGTCATACCTCTCGACCACAAAGCTGCATCCAGAGTAATACTAATTGCATTTTATAAAAAGTTAGTATTGTCAAATAACCTTAACTTCTCTGTTCTAGATTCTGAAACTATTTGTAATTTGACTCTTTGATTTTATCGGTCGACAGATTCAGTTGGTACATATGATGCAGCTCATGAAAAGAGAATGACAGAGATCAGGCAACAGCTCAAAGCACAGGGGGTTTGTTTTGTTTATTTATCAATTGAATTAATTTCTTTGCTGTGTCTTGTTTTGTTTTAAAATTTATATTCAAACTTAATGTTGTCCCTTACACAAATCAACAGATAAAAAATCTTGATTTTAAGATAAAAGGAAGTAAGACTTTGGCTTAAAAGAATTATGATTCACAAATGGCTTATGTCCTTGTTTACATATTCTTCCATTTCATTGCATTTTTTGTATGTACAACTCTTTTTTCTCTTTTAATTTTTCAATATTTTTTATTCCTCAGCAAACACTCAGCATAGCTTCCAATCCCATTGCAGAGTATTTAACAAAGGAAGAAGTGGTAAGATTTGTCTTTTCTTTTTTAATCTCTTTATTTATTAAATCCATCTGGTTTCTATTAATGTCTGATGTCTGAATTCACTCCTCCCTTTAAAATGATTTAGACCAAATTTTCAATGTAAATTTACTGTAAAAACATTTTGCTCTTTTTTTAAAACATCCCTAATGTGATAGAGATAACGAAAATGTTCAGAGTTATAGTGATAACAACACAACAACAATAATGACGATGATATAATAATACCGATGAGGGTGGTTATTATTATTATTATTATTATTATTATTATTATTATTATTATTATTATTATTATTATTATTATATTATTATAATTATTATTATTACTATTATTATTATTATTATCATTAAAAAATTTTATCCATTGGCATCTCTTCTGTATTTGTAGGAATCTGCAAAATTTAAGAAAGTGCGCAAAAAAGTAAGAAAGATTCGCAAGAAGGAGGTGTTGAAAGCTGACGACTTGTTGCCATTGGAAGGAGAGGATGGAGGCTCTAGTCACGATTATGGTTCCAGGTGATTTGAAATCGTATTGCATATTAGATGACTTAATTTTATGGAATCAGACAACATAATATTGTTTTATCATTTTTTAGGTTTAGAAGGTCTAATATCTTTTTATTATCCATTTAACATATGATAGACTTTATAAAATTTATTTTATATAAATAATTTATTGATTTTTATAAGCTCTATATCACCAGTATTTTCAACAACTGTTAATTTTAATTTTTTTTCCTTTATTTATTTACTTATTTTATTTATTATTCCAAATATTTATTGTTTTTATTATTGCTCGATTAATATTTAATTTTTAATTTTAAAAACAATTTTCATAACTCCTTTTGTATTGATGTAAAAAATGATAATACTACGTGTTGTAAGGACAAAAAAAATAGTATTCAGGTTTGAGGTAATTTCAGTGAGCCCACTTTTATATATTTAGAAATTCTGAAATAAAATTTAAAATCTTTTTTCTCCATTTCTTAATCATTAATTTTTTGGTGTTCCCATCGCTCTATCTTGACAGATCAAGAGGGAGGGGGAGATTGGATGTAGAGGATGAAGAAATGGAAGAAGGGGAAGTGAAACCAGATGTTCCTGAAGTATCAAATGGAGGAGCAATTAAACCTCCACCACCTCCTCCAGGATTACCTAAATCTGCCAGACATCGACCTCCTGTCAAGATGGACCTTGATGACAGTAAGAATGGCTGTTGGTTTTGAAGACAACTAGGTCATACATTTTAAGATCATAAAACAATTGTTACGCTCTGATTAAGTGAGAATAAGAATTAAGCAAAGTTGTTCATTTGTCAATTCATGTGTTTGGAATCGGTTTAATTGACATTGATGATTTAGTTCAATCTCTTTTTAGGATATCCATGAATATTACTTATTTTTATTATTTTATGTACATGTCTGTCACAGCTTTTATATTATATTCCTTTGCATTTGCTTTCATGTATCATTTATTGTTAAATATTGAACAAGTTAGGGCATTTCTATTTTTTAAATATCATTTTTATTTTGTTTGAAAATGCCTCACAATTGATTTTTTAAAATATCTCCACAGGTGATTTAGTTGGTCCAGATGAAGACCTAAGTGGTGTAATGGTAGAGGAGGAAGAGGTTCAAAATGAGTTACAAAATGCCCTGATGAAGGCTAGAAAATTGAAGCTCAGAGCAGAGAGAAGTTCAGCGAAAGATGTAAGAACCTTTTTGTAATATTTAAAATTATTAATCATTTCCATTTATATGTTCTTGATGATTGTTTCTCACTCTCAGAAGAAAAAAAAATCATTTTAGAGAGTTGTCATTATAGTGGAGCAAGCAAAAATGGTGCAGGAGTGGGGAATATAAAGTACTTGAATATGGATGCCTTTTCCAGCCATCTACAGTGGCAGTTTCAGCCAAAGTAGGCTACCTTGAAAATAGTGCCATGTCATTTCTTGAAAAGACCAAACTAGCCATTGCTTGTCTGAAAACTCGTCTCTCCTCCTCCTAACTTGTTTAGAATTATTTTTGCCTTGTCTATAATGATAGGCCATGAAGTCGGCTAGTAGAACGGTTGACTCTGCTTGAACTATGTCAACACAGCTGTATCAACATCAGCATTCATTGGCAGTCATTTGTTTTTGTTCAATTTTCTCTCAGTACTTGATGATCGTGGTCAAGTTATGAGGAATTACTAAGGCCCCATTCTTTACATGAGACAGAGCAAGACAAAAAGCTAGCTTAGATGGTCCTGCGAGTTACAAAATACACAAACATTCAGTAGCACCCCTCCCTCTTTTCCCTTTCTTCTCTTCTCCCTCTCCTCTTCCTGATATGATTTTAAAATAAACCTGAATATAGTTTTTCTAATTTGAACCAATATCTTTTCTCATACAGATCATCAGTAATCTGCCTGTGAAAGAAGAGATGGAGAGTGAGGAGGAAAAGGAAGGAAATAATATCATTTTGAATTCCACATCTGAGTTTTGTCGTAATTTGGGAGAGATTCCTACCTATGGGCTTGCTGGGAATAGGGATGAAGACAGGGATGAAATAATGGTGAGAGTTTGGGAATTTATGAAGTTTTGGTTTAACAACCTAGGAAATCTGAAGTTTATTTATTATAAAATAACTCAGAGATCCTAAAAATGATTCACAAGAAAATAAACTCCCTTCTTCCCCCCCTCCCCCACCTAACTTAAAGAAAATGTTTAAAGAACAAGGCACTCAAAATGGAATAGACAATTCTTCCTCTATACAGTTGATCAGTTAAGTTGAAATAAAATAGGTGTTGCTGACTCAATCTTTATTCTTTTGAATGGTGGTGGTAACAACCTTCTTTTGAGTAGTCCAATTGTTTAAAAGTTGCAGATTAGAATATGTATTTCATACTGTAATGTTTCAGTTTCATCTGAAATCTCTGAGTAAAATAATCCTTCTTTACGTCTCATATTTTTGATTTTTTTGATATTCCTTACATCTTAAATTTAGATTATTTAAATAAATAGCCATAATAATATGATTTTTTCAAATTCTATTTAAAAGATATACTAACTGTAGCTTGTTAAATCCCCTATTTTATTATTGCCTACTATGCAAATTACAATTTCAACAGGATGCTGAATTGGAACTGATGGAACAACGGAGGCATGAAGAGGAACAGGAAGAACAGACCGGTGGTTGGAATGAAGTTGATATTGATGAAAATCCTGTGGATATTCAGGTATCTGATATTTGACTGAATTAGACAGGGGTAGGGGGGGGGGGGGGAGAGAAAAAAGAAGAGAGAGAAGGGGGGGGGGGGGGGGGGGGGGGGGGAGAAGAGAGAGTGCTTTATTTCAAAATGCACAATATTTTGAATATGTTGAAATTTGTTGGCGCTTACCGAGTTTGAACTGGACAATACGCAAATTTCAATTGGGTTGCCGAATTTGGACTGGACAAATTAGGTTTCGTTATGCCGAAAATTTTTGAAAAGTGCTGAAATCGGTCTGCTTAGTTGAATTTGAACTGGAAGTAGGTTACATTTGCTTTGGAAAAGGTGTACAGGCCTCGAAGTGGGCCGGGAAAACTGGGAAAAGCCGGGAACTTTATTTTGAAATTTCCCGACCGGGAAAAGCCGGGAAAATCGGTGAAAATTGTCTGGGGCCGGGAAAAAGCCGTGAAAAAAAATTTAGGTGAACAACAACCCAACATGTATTCTTCCGCGTAATCATTACCCAACCTGCGAACGATCGGCTTAGAGCATGGCAGCAGCCTCACTCTTATGGTTTCCTCACACTACTAGGCCCTATGTTATGACGATCGACCCAATCAGCAAAGTCCGGTCCGCATTCGTAGAGTACACAGACTATTACCATGTTTCCTGTGCATGACGTAATTATAGTGGTTTAGAGTCATCGCTGAAACACTGGAAGACGGCAATGGTATAGTTGCGTCAGTTGTTGAATAAATTATCCAGGCACGATTGATAAGTGAAAAAAACAAATTATGTTGTAGTTACATTTGAAACAAACAAAGTATATCACTGATTTCGTCTCATTGAGATATAAAGAATGATATAAAAATCAAGAAAATAGGCCGATAAATAAAAAAGTTGCTAAAAAAATCGAAAATAAACAAAAGCAATTTTTAAAATCGAATTTATTTGTAAAACAGTTGGTTTTCAACCGATTTTTCTGAAACAAGGACCAATGTTGTTCTTTTTTCAAGCCAATTTCAACAATGTGACTTTCAAATTCCTCAGAATTATATTTTTTACTTTTAGATTTTAGCTTTTAGGCCTACTCAAAAAGGTGTTATATTCCTTGCCACTTGCACAACAATAGCGTAATACATCGACGGCGAGAAGTGTCTTTGTTTCGACCAGCCGGTTCGGTTAGATCCTTGATTCACTCAGTCGACTCATCATTGTCGACAAGACAAGAGTGCTAGAAACACACATCCCTCCCCTCATCTTAGTAGTGTGTGTGTGTGTGAGTGTGTGTGTGTGTTTTTTTTTTGGTGTGTTTTTGACTTGGTCATGAATGCGATTGTTAGCTAAGCTAAGAAAGACGGTCGACGTCCTTGGGCTACTTTAATTAATTTTCGTGACTTGTTATTCAATTATTTGGAGATGGCAGATTAAGGTCGTTTACTCATTATAATTTGTACTAAGTTTGTTTTGTTTGTCTCTAGATTAACTAGCTTTATTTCATTCATGTGCAATTCAATAAGTAGGCCACAAGGCTTTGGACGCTACTTTCTCTCTCATAGTAATATTCAAATGTCTTTTTCTCTCTATTGATTTTCTCTTCTCTTTGTCTCTTTTCCTCCCATTTCTTCTCTCTCTCTCTCTCTCTCTCTCTCTCTCTCTCTCTCTCTCTCTCTCTCTCTCTCTCTATCTGTCTCTCTCTTTTTTTAAATATTTATTTTTGCATGTTGTAGGAGGCCTAGACTTTACAGGAATACGTCCAAGTATTAATAGCCAGAGTCAATATATTTCTTTCTCTCAGTCTCAGCCACTCTCCTTTTCACTCCTCATCTCTCTCTCTCTCTCTCTCCTCTCCGTCTCTCTCTTCTCTCTCTCTCTCTCTCTCTCTCTCTCTCTCTCTCTCTCTCTCTCTCTCTCTCTCTCTCTCTCTCTCTCTCTCTCTCTCTCTCTCTCTCTCTCTTTTTTTTTTTTTTTTCCTTTTTTTCCCCCACGGATGGTGTAGACTTAGATACTGGATGGCATGTTATAGTAATATGTACTACGAGTCAATAATTTCCCCCTCTTTTCTGACTCTCTCTCTCTCTCTCTATATATATATATATATATATATATATATAAAATATATATATATATATATATATATATATATATATATATATATATATATATATATATATATATATATATATATATATATATAAAGGTAGTGGTAACTGGTCTAGAATTGATGAATATGCTTGAAAATTACTACCTTAAAATTTTCCCTAGAGCCTGGAAAAAACCAGGAAAAAACCGGGAAAAAGCAGGGAAAAATATTTTCCTGAATCACTTCTAGGCCTGGGTGTAGTAGTAGTAGTAGTTGTAGTAGTTTTAGTGGTAGTAGAAGTAGCAACAGGTGAAATATAGTGTTGTTATAGTTGTGGGAGGAGTGGAAATTTCATTAGTAATATAAAAGGTAAAAGAAAACAATGGTTTGCTCATTTTTATTTCTTTGACATGTTCTAGGGAGAAGACTTGGCTGTGTTGGAGGAAGAACCCATTGCTAGTGATGGCATTGGAGCTGCTCTCAAACTTGCTGTGAAGAAAGGTACATTTTAGTTACATAAAATCGAAAGTCTGATAAAGTTTTGTTTGATTGACTTATTATTATTATTATTATTATTATTATTATTATTATTATTATTATTATTATTATTATTATTATTATTATTATTATTATTACTATTATTATTATTAATTGTTGTTTTCTATTTTTCACCTTTAGGTTACCTTGAGGCTGAAGAACCAAAACGACATAATAGAATGTCTGCAAAAGCGATTGCTGAACTCCAGGTTCAAAACTACACAATTCAAGACAAGAGATACGAGTATGTATTTTTCAAGCCTTAACCCTCTCGTGTTTAGATTCTTTTTGTGGGAGTAGATAATGAGTTCCCTATATGGCCATGTCAATCATGTAGACATCCTTTGATGATATAAGCCTACTCTTTGATATCTGTAGTCGCCTTTTCGTTTTCTACGGTCACTCATGGCTAAACTCCGCCCAGAAACGATTTCATAGGTCCATCCATCACCAAATTTCAAACTTTTGTTCTCGTGAGTTCTTAAGTTTTTTGACCGAAGAACGATTGGCTACTGAGCATCTTGACCCTTCAACAATTGGTCGTTCTTGCAGCTCACGTGTCAACAGCCGTCAACAATGAATTGAATCATCGTTTAGGCAGTGGAAGACGGCTATGGAATAGTTGCGTCACATCGCCACGTTGTTGAATAAATTATCCAGGCATGGTCGATAGGTAAAAAAGCCAAATTATGTTCTAGTTACATTTGAAACAAACAAAGTATATTACTGATCTCGTCTCTTTGAGATATAAAGAATGATATAAAAATCAAGAAAATCGGCCGATAAATAAAAAAAGTTGCTAAAAAAAGCTAAAATAAACAAAAGCAATTTTTAAAATCAAATTTATTCGTAAAACAGTTGGTTTTCAACCGATTTTTATGAAACAAAGACCATTGTACTTCTTTTTTCAAGCTGATTTCAGCAATGTGACTTTCAAATTCCTCAGAATTATATTTTTTACTTTTAGATTTTAGCTTATAGGCCTACTCAATAAGGTGTTATATTCCTTGCATAACAATAGCGTAATACATCGACGAGGAGAAGCGTCTTTGTTTCGGCCAGCTGGATAGATTGCCTGTGATTGGTCGAAGACTTTGAAACGCTTGATTCACAATTCTACACGAACGGACCCTGGCGGTCTATCAAAGAGGTGTTACAAATTTATTTACCGACTATTTTTCTTGGTGCTAAAATTACAAAGTAATAATTTCGCATCAGAAAAAATAACTCTGAAGTTCCTATCTCTTTATTACAATAAAATTGATATCTCGAATGACAAAATAGACCCACAAATAAGGGAGTTATAAATTATTCATAATATTTTAAAAAGTTTACAATAATTGTCTTCAAAGTCATTTTTCATCACCAAAGTCGTAATTTTTTACCGATTTTTACCAAACAAAGGGCAATGTCAATGATTTTCACCCGCAAATAAAATAGGATTTAAATCGCAATTTCTGAAACATATTTTCTTTTCTGTCGGCAAATTTATAAAAATCAAAGCTGAAAACACCCTGCGGCAGTGACAGGGCCTGTCATTTCCTTCACAACGATTTGATTTTACTTACTGAGGCCAGTCTTGGCTACCCTGCCCATGAATATTATGCCGTTGTCAGTTTTTGTCGGGTTGAATCTTAAAGAGTTAATGAAAACTATTTGTCACAATTTATGTCTTGTGGGTTCAGCATGTTACTAACACTGTTTCCTATATCACAAAGTTATCATTAGGAATCAAAATGATGGCATTTTCTGTTGATATATCAATGATATTAATTTATTATTGGATGATTAATTACTTTTAAAGAATAAGTTGATAATGGTGTGCTATTATGTCTGTAGGGATCTTGATGAAAAGAACCGCAAGCGGGATCGTTATGTGGGTGGAATGACTACAGAGTTCAAAGAGAAAACCTCATATAAACCAGAAGTCAGATTGGATTATGTTGATGAAGGAGGCCGGCATATGAGTCAAAAAGAAGCTTTTAGGCAGCTTAGTCACAGATTCCATGGAAAGGGCTCAGGGAAGAAAAAGACTGAAAAGAGGAGCAAGAAAGTGGAGGAAGAATTGGTATGATTTTCATTTTAATTTGTGATTTAGTAGTGTTTGTTCACGATTTCAAAAGATGTTAAAAGATTTCTCATAGAAAAACGTTATCACCATACAAGTGTGCGTTATTTTTAAAAAATATAGATTGAAAAAATAATTAATTGTATTATTTCTGTTGTGACTTATCATCATTAAGTATTTTTATTTTTTACTTCATTTGGACATCACTTTTGTATTGTGTTTTCTGTAAATTGCCATCCCTATGGCCACAAGACTCGTGTGTCTATCAGAAATTAAAAGTAGTTCTTTAGAACCATTAGGCCCATGGACCTGGAGTAAGTCCCGGTAATTGCTTGCTACTCTTTTAATAGGACCTTAGTTTATCGCAAAGTACTTTCCACCAGATCTAACACACCCAGCTACCCAATCACTTCTGGGTGGACGAGGGTCAAAATATAATCTCAACTTCACCAGGATTGATCTCTGTCCCTTTAAGCGATAGCTCTACCAACTTAGCTATTTGAAACCCCAAAATCATAAATGGAGCTTTATGTTTATTTCAATTTTAACCCTCGTAAAATTCAATCCAGCCAAACAGAATGGAAGTAATGTCTGATATATATATATTTGTTAAAAATGATTTTATGAGTGGGATATGGAAACATAAAAAGTTAGCTCCATTTCCATAATCTCGTTTTTCAACATTTTTATTTTGTTTCAGTTGATGAAACAAATGAGCTCAACAGATACACCTCTCAACACATTAAGTTTACTAAAGGACAAACAGAAATCTGAGAAATCTCCATACATTATGTTGAGTGGAAACAAAGGATTCTCCTCGTAAGTTATATGGTTTTTCTTTAGCTTTTAAGAAATAATCATGTGCCTTTTTCTTCATTTGGCAATGCATTTCTTACTGTAAGTTGCTGTAAAAACATGCTCCTTTAAAAATTTTCTTTGTATCAGTTCAATTCATGAACTTTGTTTAGCAATGACTATGAAAAATGTTTTTTTCTCTTTTTGGGGAAAATTTTTGTGTGAAATCAAAGCCCTATCTCCACTGAGTAAAAATGTTTTTGAATTTTGAAAATCCATTAATAAATAAACAAGTTATGCAGTTTCAAAGGTGTAATTTATTTGGATGACCCACCAAGAGGAAAAAAACGCTAAAATATGGGACGCTTTTTCGGCATGTTTTTCGACACTTTGTTGTATCTTGCGTAATAAGTGGATTAAAAGATTGAAATTTGGCAATTTTATGGCAAATTTGATAGAGAATATGATGAAAACATTAGAAGAGTTCTAACATATAATTTTAGAGCTGGATGGTATATAACCCACACACACACACACACAAGAGGGAGAGAGAGAGAGAGAGAGAGAGAGAGAGAGAGAGAGGAGAGAGGAGAGAGAGAGAGAGAGGAGAGAGAGAGAGAGAGAGAGAGAGAGAGAGAGAGAAAATAGTATAACACACACACAGAAATATATTAAGAATGAGTAATAAAAACACACACACACACAAGAGAGAGAGAGAGAGAAGAGGGGGGGGGGGGGGGGGGGGAGATTGCGTACATAAACGAAAGAAATATAGAAGGAAAAGAGAAATTGGACAAGGGGACAAAGGTTACTGATGGAACGTGACTTGGAACACAATAATTAAACCCATGCTGAGATTGTAGATCCTATTGCAATCGAAAACTTTTAACATTATAATTTCTTAAATTCTTGTAAATTAAACAGTCAAATTGTCAGCTGTTTATTGAACCCCAACGCAATGGCAGACGATAAACACCTCTCTGCCAGTGAATCTCAGACATTTTGACTAGTCATGAACTTTAAAACGAGGTCAACCAATCAGAAAGCGCTTTGCGACGACCCGATCAGTCGCTCAGTTTGGTGCCAAATCGTTTTGAACTTGTGATTCGGGCTGTAGGGAGGCAAAATGGCTTTGTCTTTTACGAATGAAGAGTAAATTAGGATGGTGTTTTGTAAAATACGGGAAAAGTACTCGTCATATTCATATGAGATTTTACAACGAAAGAGAAGAAATGTTCATGTATTACCTTGTCAGTGACAAAACCTACACGCCCGGTAGTTTTAGAAATATTTTACTCCAAAGAGTAAAAATCTATTTTTAACGGTCTTCTGGTAATCGCACGAGTTTTGTCGCTTGACATAATCTAAAATGGCCTTTTTTCTAAATGTGTGCCAACTTTCAGTCATATTCATCGATAAACAGGGTCGTAATTAATTTTTTAAAATAGCATACACGAAACGGCTTCGTCCCATATTTTGTCGCGAATTTGGGCACTTCGTGAGCGAAAAAGAGGCCCAAGGATTTGTGCGGGATAGTCATTGCTACTTTGTTCCAAGGGTTATTTTTATTTTTTATCTTAGCCTTATCACATTACATTGTATCTGTATTGTTTCTCAATCTGTCTTTTTCTTTTTTTCTCTTCTCTTTTCACAGAAATTCCATCATGAAGCCTTCATGATGTGTTTTTGTGCAGTAGATCTGACAAATCTGCCCTTACCAGACTTCTTGATAATGATACAGACCAGAATCAACATGTGAAGCTCAGGATGTACAATGTTAGGAAATGTAGCTCTAACTGTAAATAGATTTGCAGAAAAATATGAGAATGGTAGAGCAAAGGAAATCTGGATATGTCATATATAAAGGTTCAGATTAAAATAAAGAACAAACAATACTTTTTTTTTGGTGGCGGGGGGGGGGGGGGGGTCACTAAAAGAGAGCTTTTACCTGAAATGTTCATTGTTTGCTCCTTGATTTTATATGAATCCTTTAGATTTTACTTTGGCTTTGTCCTTGTCAAATGAAAAACAAAAAAAAAACAAAAACATGGGAGATCTCAGCACTTAACAAAAAAGTTCTAGCAAAGATGTCAATGTATTCCATAATAGCTGCTCTTTTTTGGGAGAAACACATTTTTTATAGATTACATTATTTCTGAAGAATGCATATATTATGTGTGAATAAGAGTAATTTAAATGTTATTGTGGAATAGCAACAAGATCATAATGTAAATTTTGAATTGATGGGGTTTTTTTGTAGGAGGAAAGTTGATGTAAAATGTAATGCTCGATATTCTTGACTTTTTGACCAAGTTGTAAATGTGAAAAAGAAATAAAAACATTGAAAATGTGGAAGCAAATTGTTTGTTTTGTTTTCTCCACTTCAAATTAATTATAAGTTTTCTTCATATCTTCCAACTTTATAATGCGTAGAAGTGGAAAAGCTTTGTGCTCAGGTTTCCAAGCCCATCAATATAGACGCCAACACTCCCTGATAAATACTTTTGATTTTTATTGACAGCTTCAATATCTTGCTAACTCCTCTATCACCCTTTATTTATCTTTTCCATGTGGCTTTGTGTCCTTGTTCTGGATTGTGATAATCACTTGGATTCTTTGCTGAGATATTATATTTTTAAAAGATAAATGATAAATAGGATAACATTCCCTTTATTCATCTTAAGGGAAATATATCTTTACGGTCTATCTCAAAAGAGATACCAAGAGAATCCAGTTGTCAGTTGCAAAGTGAGCAGTAAGGGCTAAATATCTTACTCAAAGGACATTGAGATGCAGACGGAAGGGCTTGAACTCTTGGTGGAAGTACAATGCTTTCATCCGGCCATTTCACCTGCCTTGTAAATATCTCTCCATAGTATAATATATATATTATTGCTAAATTTTGTTTTGTAACCATCTTAGAGTTTCCCTTTTGGTGGTGGAATGCTCTTGGATCTACTTCTTTTCTCTGAACTTCTTTCCCTTTCCTTGCTTTTTCTTGGGAACTGATTAGCTAGTCTAGAAGCTTTTGACTCTTCTATCATCTTCCTTTTTAGTGGTGCGGAAATGTCAGGGTTGCAAATCCAAGAACCATTAAAAACCCTTATTCTAAGTAACTCAAGTCCTCATCTTGAAATGATACTATTTGGTTCTTCTAAGACATTTTGGGATCCTTTCTTATAGAGAGACATTGGGTGGCAGTGGAGGCTTTCCTCTCGGCTTTGTTTTGTACAGTAATGGAATGAGAATCCACCCAACCAGTTAATTGCCTGTGTGAATGTGTATCATTGGTAATGAAAGCAGTGGTTGGATAGCTGGGTCTGTTAGATCTGGTGGAAAGTACTTTGCGAGAAAATAGCATCCTATCCAAAGGGTAGCAAGCAATTGTTCATTTTACGCTATAGAACCCGGATAAACTCCATGGGCCTAATGGCTCGGAAGGACTACTTACCATGCTCAACCTATTTGGCAAATTCTTCATGTACTCCATGTCATTATGAACCAAACATCCATTTTGTATAGTTCATGTTGCTTAATAGGAGTAGGAGTCCTTGAATAGCCTAATATTCTTGATATTACTTTGCCTATTATTGCCATGTACCGATTCAGGCATTGCGTGTTAATTGCATCACACAAGGCCCAGGCCAGAATGAATGGGTTATAACTTATCCATCTGGTCACTGTGTACATCCATTGTTGATTGGCAATGAAAAAATTGAGACATGGTGTCATCTCTCCTATCAAAGCATAATGTGGCCATCGCATTGCATCTTCTACATGCCGAACAACCGAACCAGTTTGGATTCCTTGTTTGGGAACATTTATCACTATGTTTTGACTCGTGACACTTGAAATTTTACACTATTACATTGCACAAGCCTACCCCAAAGAGTAGCGAACAGTTTTCAGAATTGGGCATGCCCGCGATTTCGGCTGGTCAACAATTATTTAAGATAGCTTGGGCCACTGTCCTTATAAAACAATAATAATAATGATGATGATGATGATAATAACAATAATAGTTATTGGTTTCAGGATTGCTTTGTTGATTTTAATCAAAATAAGCTGCCGCCTGTCTGACTGTCACATCAGTATATACTGACATTGATTAAATTGATTTGTCAACAATCATCCCATGATAAATGAAATTTAGATTATTTGCAGCTTAAATATTAATCCGATTGTAAATAAACAACACTGTGACAAACTGAGTCAGGCATTGGTTATGATTATAAGATTAATCAAGATTGGTTTGTGTTTTACTTTACAGTGGATCAATTATTCATCAATCGGTTTCAACTTGAGTAAATAGCGAAATTGGTAGCCAGAAAATCAATTAGAAGCAAACAATGGCAAAATGTTTCAATAAATGTCACGAGTGCACAGTTGGTAATAATATGAATAGAATCTATCAGACTAGTGTCCTGAATGCTTGGAATTGAACATCTTGAACTGTAGACTTATGCTAATGCCATAAAATGTTCATTTAAATTTAAATAATCCAAGCTCAGCAATGGTCCATGAGTGAAGACTCCCGTAAATTAACCTTTCTAACTTTAGTGCTCCGTTTTGTGATGGCTGTTCACGCCAATTGTACTTAACTCTTGATTTGTCTTCTCTTGGCCGACAAAAACGTTTTGCTAAATCTACCAGAATATTGATCAGTACAATCGTAATTATTCATCGGGCCTATGGCAAAAAACCTTTTGGATAGGATTTGGTCTATCTCAAATTAGTTTCCTCTAGATCTAAACGATTACCCAGTAACTTTAAAAAAAAAAATTATTTGCAGAGGGGTTAGAATGAAGAAAAACAAAAACAAATTTGACTAAAGCCTGAGTCAAAATTGTTCATTTGCTCGTGAGCTGATTGATGTATCAATTAAGCTATCGGGACCATAACTATTTCAGGTTCTCTGGCCTACTCATTCCCCGGTTTTGACTGTGATTTTCGAAAATTCTATATCATATATCAATGTTTGCCTCATACCATAATTTGAGAGAAACAAAAAGCAAACAAAAACAAAAAAAAGAAAAAACCACACCAAGCTGTGATGGACCAATATTGAAATTTAAAAAAACCAATGTACTAGATATGTATTGACACGATCACATTTTTTCATTAATGTTTGGCCCAAAACGTATTTTCTAATCCGAACTCCACACTCCATTCTCTTCTAACTCTATAGAAATTAAGGATGCGAAAAAAATATCGATAGATACTACACCGCTTTGAATTTTTAAAAAATGACATGGGTTCCATCTTCATTTGAAAGTCTGTCTGCGATGGGCCAAAGACAGCCTGAAAAATCACAATCCTCAAGGTTGTCCATATTTACATACTTTTGTTGCCATCTCATAGGTAGAGGTCAACTTGAAATGGTACGCCACTCTTCTGTTTTGCACGCTTTTTGGCTGCATTTAGTTTAGCTGCAGAGTCCACTCCAGCCTTTCACATCATTCATCCATGTTCTTAGTGGTCTGCCTTTTGGACTCCTGTCTTCAATTTTACCCCCTAAAATATCTTTCATAATGAAGTTGAGTTGTGTCTTTTTACATGGCTTAAAATATATAAATTTTCTTGGCTTTTATTGTGTGGAGATAAGTTAGTTCCGTTCCTATGAGATCGCAAACTTCTTGGTTTCTTTTTTTTTTAAATTTTAATTTTAATTTTTTTGGGTTGTCTTTCCAGCTTATTTTTTCAAGTCTCGTAATGTCCACATTTTAAATGCCTCTATTTTTCTTTATCGAGGGTCCAGGTTTCCGAGTCATACAGCTGTGCTGAGTGAACATATAGCATTTCAGAACACGGAGTCTGGTAGTACTGCGTTGTGTTCAATTTGACTGTAGGTCGTGTTTTAGTGGAATGAATCTTGATTTTGTTATAGCTATCTTGGTTTTAACTTATAGATGGCTTTTTTCCAGTGTTTTCTAACTGCTGTCTTATAGCTCCTATAGGTTGGTCATGGCTCGCATATCTTCAAACCAGTTGTCTTATTTCTTATTCAGCTAGAGGTCTACCGAGTTCTGATTTGATTCAGTAAACTCAACCGATGAGGCTAATACCCAGAAAAAAAAAGAAAAGAAACCTTACGTTTAATGTGTAATTTCTATTTTGACCAGCTGTTAGAAACGTAAGGCCCCCTCGTGGTTATGGCTGACAGTTTATGGGAAATGATGTTCCACCTGGATAAGTGTTTTGATGAAAAAAATGAATGAACTGGGCTATTTACCCGAGGTCAACCATACAACTCTATAGTGTTTATTGTAAAATTTGCAGGAAAAGGAGCTCCGGTCAATGGGTTTGGAATGAGGAAGAATTAATGGTGAGGGGCTTCACTGACGTCTCAAACTGTTTATGAGTAGGTAGCTAGCTGTTATAATAAAGTACACCTTCAGAGCCATTAGGCCAATGGAGCCGGAGTTTAACCCGGCTTCTATATCGTGAAACGGACAAAAGCAATTGCTTGCTACAGAACGAAACATGACGCCTGTTAGGCGATATTACAATTGTTTTTCTGACAGAGGCAACGCGGTCAACGGCCAGGTGCTCATTTTACACCTGTATACGGTGAGAGAATGTGAATAAAGAGCCTTTTCCAAGGACTCAACTATGCGCCGAGCGGGTTCGAACCCAGGACCTTCCGATTCGAAAGCGATTGTCATACCACAAGACCACATAGCTGCACATTTTGTGTTTACCTGTCAGGCCGTAATAATAATATTGTGTCAACGTGGACCAGACCTGCCAACTACTACGACTAAATTCATCTACGAATTTTTTGCTTTAGTCGAAGAGCGGCAGAGATTCAATAACACTTGTTAAAAATGAAGTTGTGATGCCACAGCAAATTAATTGAGCAATTTGAAGCGTTATCTCGATAACCTGGAAAGGAAAGATTAGTATGTTGTAAAGTTAGTTTTGGTGCCTACTATTTTTTTCCACCCTGAAAACTACGAACTTTTACTCAATATCAAGTAGGTAGATCTGACGTGGACTCGTGGTACTATTAGAGCCATAACCTTCAGTCCATGCTTGCCACCCAAATCGCGTCCCCAGTTTGTGAGAATTAATTTAGACTCAGTACTGCTTATAATTACACGTTTGCAAAAAAAAAAAAAAAAAAAAAACAAACAAAAATACAAACAAACACGTACAAACCGTGTATTAAACCAAAAAAAAAAAACAAAAAAAAACAAAACAAAACAAAAAACAAAAAAAAAAACAATTCGCACGTGTTAGAAATATGATTGAAGTGCTCAGACTCTGGACGGTCCATCAAGCTGGTCTGCATGTATAGCTGTGATCAGATCCCATAAAATGGCTGATTGTGGATATTTATGTGTCCCGTATGAGTACAGTGGCACAGGGTCTTCTCTCGTAATGAAATCAAGAGACGTCGAACAACCCAGGCGTTATGTCCTTGGGTAAGGCAGTTTGCATTTATTATCATTCTCGACATAGGTATTTATGACGGAAATTGTAAGAGTACTACTACAAAGAGGACGCCTAACAGGAGACTTGAACTGTAGAGCTCCATATAGACTAATTGGGCTACAAATAAATTATTGTGAAGCTATAAATCCATAAAAAACGGGTCACGTAAATGTCCATCTTTATTCCCATTTCCAAAAGTACAAATAATAAAATCGATACAATTATGAAGTATAAGTGAATATTTTTATTTGATTTAGATCTATATAAAATAGTAAAGAATTGAAAAACCAAGGCATTAATTCATTAATATTGCATTAG
>NC_088360.1:113314133-113319133 GCF_034508935.2 Berghia stephanieae
ACTGAGCTCCCCAGGAATGAATGGGTAACACTGAACAGAGCACGGGCAAAAATTGGGAGAACAGCTGGAAGCAGGAAAAAGTAGGGGCTGGCTGAGATTAGCTTGTGTACATGTGGATGCCCAGAGCAGACGATGGAGCACATCCTTAGAGAATGCCAGGATGGGCCCAGCTGCACTGACCATGACCGAAGAGTCTGCTCCACAGATTCTGTGGAGTGGGTTCGGTGTTGGAGGGACAAGCTATGATGACGATGAACTACAAAGTTTTAAAAAGTTATTACATAATTCATATGGAAGGAGGTGTGCAATTAAAGATATCACGAGGTAAAAAAATAATATGAAGAACAGCCAAACAGTCACAAAAAAATTAATTAAAAAGCACAGTAGTTGTGTCTCAAGCGACTTTCTTATAATACGATAAATAATTGCACACGAGAGAACAAATTACATGAATTGTAAAGAACAATAAACACGTTATCCCTTCACTATCTCTCTGTCTCTCTTTCTCTCTCTCTCTCTCTCTCTCTCTCTCTCTCTCTTACTCTTATATATATATATATATATTATATATATATATATATATATACATATATATTAATATATATATAAATATATATATATATATATATATCATGCACACACACACACACACCACACACACACACCATTCCGCCCCCCCCCCCGCCCCCCGCTCTCTTATAGATCAACACTGAAGGCATTTGGGTACCTTGATGAGGCAACCTTAATAATATGCACATGATAACTATGGAAACTTATTCTTTTAACAAAATGCATTGAGTTACACTTTTAAAATACCTATTTAAAAGTGTGTGAATATATATATATATATATATATATATATATATATATATATATATATATATATATATTATATATATAATTAGTTGTTTTATCTCAAGCTAGATCGGGCTCATCTTAGCACCATTTGAATGAGCCCATAATACGCTATACCCACCATAGATAGCTGAATGGATTTCACAACTTTCGACTTAATGCGTTTATTGTGAAACAGTTATTTATAATCGTTACTTGTCTAATGTACCTAGTAAAATGTTATAATCAAATGACCTTAATAGCTTGGAGTAAAGACAATGATTAGGTCTCGCCTTGAAGAACCTGTCTGCACCCTTGGCATTTATGAACACATTGCAGCCAGCATCCCATGGTGATTCTCTGGGCGGAGTTGAACCATGTACTTGCAAAAGCCGTAGCAAGGAGCATGTGAACATCGTGCTCTACACGGGAGTTCGTGTTTGTGTGATAAAAGTGCATTTCATAACACTTTCTAACTGCTGAAAACACTCTATCGCTGTCAATGTTAATGGGTTTCTCCAACAGGTTTCTCGCTATATACAGAGATAATTTCGCAATGTCATGTTGATTGGTTATAGTAGTGAAATCATAATTTATTGATGTTGGTTGAGATTCGGCTAATCGTCTCGCTAACTTTTGCTGCCTTTGTTCTTCTTCTTCTTTCAATTTTTTATTTTGTAGATAGAGTAGAGAATTTTTGAAATGTGCCTCTTGAAGATCGTCAAGTAATCTGGCTACCTGTTTTTCTAGAGCGCTCACTCTGTGGAGCAGACGTAGAAGCTGAGTTGACGTAGAACTTGAGAGAGACAGACTGGTTCTGTATTGACGCTGATGGGACCTCCCAGGACTTTCACGAGAGACGATACTGCTAGTTGGCTCTTCAGAATCATGAAATGTTGTATTATGGGATAGTGTTTGAGGATTGACTTCTTCCACCTCCTCTTGTAGAAGTGCTATCAAGGCCGAGCAGTCCATTTGATGAACCGGCAATTGTGTTCGATTCATTTCCAGATTACATCCAACACAGGTGACGGATTCATAAGAGCAGGTTTGCAAATGATTGTTTTGGGTCTCAATTTTGATGACGTCATTACAGCCACGTGATTTGTTCGGACACGTAACTTCCATCTCACCTATAAGATTGCGTAGAGATAATATAGGTCTGGTAGATCCTCTTTCCATTGAAGATCTACACTCGGGGCATGACTTTACCCCAGGTGTGTCCATCCATTTGTTGATGCAACCCTCGCAGAATGTATGGCCGCAGGGGGTCAACATTGGTGTATCCAAAACACCGCTACAAATGCCGCACATCAAGTTGGCATCGAGAGGTTTCAGAAATCGAACAGAATTGAATCCCATTTTGAAAAGTATTTAACAGACGATCACCAGCTGGTTTTTGCTTAAGAATAATCACTTATTAACTTTTTAATCTTTGAAGGCAGATGTTTCACAACGAAACCATAATTGTTATTGGATGAATGACGCACCTACTTAAAAATCACATTTTGTTCTACACCTCCTAATCAACACCTCAAAGTATCACGAGAATGTCCTAATCACGTAAATTTGAAACCAATATGCTGTTTTACTATTTATCGTTATTGTTATTCCACATAATATATGTAATCTATTACAGAGATCACTGTTTTTAATATTTACAATCAACCTCTAGATATATTTCAAAGTTGTCACAATGAATTTTTTCGATGATTCAAATTCATGTCAGTGTCAGTTGCTAACAATAAACATCAACAATAGATTCGCAAGAAAGAAAATCATAATGGAGTAATGCTTTGGGCACAGGCCCATGGAACACGCTAGCGTACGGTTTGTTTAGTCACTAGTGCTGGGTCGAGTTTGAAACGATCAAATCGAGCGGGTTTTCGATCGAGTCCTCTAAAATCGAGTCGGTTTCGGGCGGGTTTCGAGTCAGTGACGTCATCGAGCAGTGATTCGTTTGAAAAAAAAAACACGAGCAACTCGTTTGCCACAGGAAACTTCACATACCCCTCCCTCTCTTATGTCTGTGGCTGGCTTGACTGCAGCTAGTTATGATGGGAGCTGCCAGATGGCCAAGTTCAAAATTGGTTACTAAGAAACGCTTTTCTATTATTATTCATTTAAAAAAAAAAAATCTTTTATTTAAAAAAAAATGAAAAGATAAGTTTATCCAACTGTAGTCGATTGTTTTGTTAATCAAAACAAATGAGTTTTTCAAGGGAGTCAGAATGCTTGTGGTGTTGGGCTATTTGGGGTCTATTTGACTACTTGGGCAAGAAGAAATCTGGCTGTCTGGCAGCCTTGATTATGATCGTTCGTCGCATCACACACACATACACACACACACACACACACACACACACACAACGCCATCAAACAGTTGTTGATGGTGAAGGGTTGAGACCCCCCCCCCCCCCTCCCACCACCATCATCCCGCTGTCACCTTAACATTTCATATTTATGTCGCGCCAAAAGTTGTCGGCCGCCCCCACCTCCCATAATTTGTCACTGGTCGTCATCGCCTCTTGTGTGTGCGGGAAAGGTCGTGCCTTTCATTTCATTATTTGAAAAATAAATGAACAAGAATGGTGTGTTTTTATTAGGTAGGTAGATAATAATAATATTTAGCAGGTTCCACACCCAGACACACACGGATTGCCCGGACACGATGATAACGATGCCGACGACAATGGATGACGATGATGATGATGATGATGATTATCGTGTTTCTGTTTAAAAAATGAAATACTTTAGCAGGTTCCACCCCCACCCCCCACACGGATAGACCGGACCCGAAGATGATGATTGTGGTTTTGCTGGCTGTTACGGCTGTGATGAGGATGATGATAATGATGATGATGATGATGATGACGATGGCGCAGATGGTGATTATTTGTTCGGTCGCTCAGTGGTACGGTGTCTCTTGTCACAAAATCAAGCCTTGTCAATGGCCGGATGAGTGACAGTGATTGTTGAAAATTGTGATCCAGACGTTAAGTCCGTGTGTCAGGCACTTGACTCAGGTGTGAATGTATTCTTATCTTATAAGCAATGACGGGTATTGTAAAGAGCTTTAATACAAAAAGACTCCAAACAGCGATCGGTACCTACTGTACGAAATGGATGTATGGTCGATATGGCGTGCCGGAGGAATAAATTAAATAAAATATTGTGAAGTTCATTGAGCATGGTAAATCCTTGGAAATGCGCTTTGAACTAATACACCTGCTAGACAACTCCGATTCCAATATAAACGACTGATTAATATTCCCATATATAAACTATAGTTAGCTGAAAATCTTTCTTTGTCGGGATTCCAAAAGTATGGAACGAATTAGATAAAGAAATCAAAGGGTCTTTTAGGAGCACTGATTGATTTTAGATTGATTATTACATTGAAATGTGTTGATATTTATTTTATCCATTATTATTAGGGTGGTGGTGGTGGTGGTGATGATGATGATCCCGCTGATATGATGGTGATGATAAATAAATTAAACATAATTCCCTTTATTCATCCCATAGGGGAGATTCGTCTTTCGGGTCTATTCTAAGGGAAGACTGGAATAACCCAAGCGATAGCCGCAGTGCAGCGCCGCAAATTTAGTTAGGGCAAGGTGACTTGCTCAAGACCACTCAGCGGCGGGTGATCGAACTCGGTACCTTTCGGGTGCCAACCAAAGACCGTACCGCTGCCCCTGATGATGATGATGATGATGATGATGATGATGATGATGGGAACTAACAAAGAATACACAGGCATCTAAAATTGAAACATTCCATATTCAAAGCTAATGTTTTACTTTAAAAAATTGAGCTTTACAATATCCACTAAATGTGATCAAAGCGCTTTGTAAAGGGGTCCCCGGTCAACAGCAACATTTAATATGTAGGACGGGACATGCCGCCTGTTAGGCGATATTACAATTTTTCAGACAAAGACAACGCTGTTAACGGCCAGGTACTCATTTTACACCTGAGTACGGTGAGAGAATGTGAGTAAAGAGCCTTGTCCAAAGACTCAACTATGCACCGAGCGCGAGGCTCGAACCCAGGACTTTCCGATCCCAAAGCGGGTGTCATACCACTAGACCATTATAATGCACGAGACCCATGGTCGACTAGAGTACTACCTCTAGTTACGTCATGACTAGACCACATAG
>NC_088360.1:113321633-113331633 GCF_034508935.2 Berghia stephanieae
AGGAAAGAGATAATAAATAAATAGATATATATGTAGAGAAAAAAATAAATAGAATAAAAAGAAATAATTTAAATCAGCCCTCCTTGACTACTGATCGATTCTCAGACTTCCTGATAACAGGTCAAACGTCTACAATTGAAACACTTTGGTTACCAGGTAGTTTTCTCTTTTCTATCTTATTTATAGATCCTATAGAGTCTATTATTTGTCCAAATAAGTGCGAAGAAATGTTTAATTTAACGTATCAAACACGTGTACTTTTTGAGAAGAATGAATCGATCAATCGGGTATGCTTGTTTCTATATCTCCGTCAAGAATGCGTGTGATCTGAAAGTTGATCCCACATGAAGGAAGGCTATTGCTTTCTATTTGTCTTTCTTTCTTCCCTTATTTCTTGATTTTTCTTTTCTTTATTTTTGTTTGTTTGTTTGGATTACTTCTTTATCTTCTGTTTTTCTTTCTGTTTTGTCAGGCCCACCCACATTTTCATATTTTCAATATTAGGTAATAGATATAGTTGAGCCAGAAATGCAAATTCAAAAGTGATAAAAGATTCAAATTCTTCTCTCTTCCATCGTTTCTTTTACTCTTTTAAGACACTGATTGACCTGTCAATCAATATAATGCTTCAACTTGCCCTATGCGTCACACAATCTGAAAAAAAAAACTAATTTAATTAAGTCTGGAAATCGATTTTATTGATGCTTACACCAGCATTAAAATTGATCGGAATACTCATAAGACCTTGAGAATTATCATTTCTAGGACGAGCCCACCACCTGATTATAGCATAAGCCTTTTAATACTCTATATGAATTAACTGAGAGCACGGTGACAATACTATATCATTTTTGATTTCCTTTAACAGTAGACTACCATTGTGATCAGTTTATTTTCCATATAACTTTTTGCGAATCAAATGCACCAGAAATTACCGATATTGACGATACAGAAACATTAACAGAGCATTTAACGCGATTCAAATAGCCAACACTTGTTAAATTGATGTTAGTTTGTTTCATGACAGTTGTGTGCATTTTGCAGTGATTTTCTAATATGACTTTTTTTTGCAAAATATTACCCGAAGACCTGAAGAGTCTCGGTCACATTCACCATTTATAATCCAGTGACACATTATTTGATTTTACCAATACAAATTGCACATTGTACGAGTATGAATAGGAAATATTTATTTTTATAATGTTACCCGTTAATTCTGACAATAAAAGGAGTCTCAAAACACATACAAATGGGCAAAAGGCTATTTATAATTAGAGGGAGAGAGAGAGAGAGAGAGAGAGAGAGAGAGAGAGAGAGAGAGAGAGAGAGAGAGAGAGAGAGAGAGAATTGGTTGAAACTTTATTAAGAAATGTGAATCTCCTTCAACTCCTCTCTCTCTCTCTCTCTCTCTCTCTCTCTCTCTCTCTCTCTCTCTCTCTCTCTTTCTCTATATCTCTCTGCCCCCCCCTCTCATTCTTAATTTTCTGTGACACGAGATTATTACGGCTTCCTGTTTTAAAGATCCCGCTTTAGGCTTACGTAGATATATCAATGATCTTAATTTACTGGCCATCGTACATATTATGCCCAAGCCATGACCAAACCAGTTAATAAAGAGATCAGGCCGTTATGTTCCTGACCATAACAAACAAATCGCTTGCATTCAGTCATTGGCCCAATGCATACGGTATTTATCTATATCACTTGTTCAAATATTTTCATATCCCCTTCTGACTCACTAGCTCAATTTATTGATTCTTTAGACACGTGAATGATAGCAAAAGGGGTGGGGGAGCCTGATTTGTTCAAGTAGGCCGAGGTATAGAAGAATGAAATAATTGTTGCACTATGGCTATCGTGATTAATCATTTTAGGCTACTCAATCCATATCTTTTAAAAGTATATTTACTTCTAGTGTAGCCTAAATATTTCAAGACAATTTTGTCCCTCAAAATCTGCTTTAATTTGATTCAAAAATCGAGTTTCGGAAAAATGATAGGATAGGCCTATTTGTTACATCCATTTGATGGAAACACTCAGTGAAAGGATAAATAAACAACTTTCGATAACATCAGAGAAAAAAGGATGGGGGTGGGGGTGGGGATATGAATTCTTTGAGAATTTAAAAAGTCTTTAAATAGTTTGAGGTCTATTCTTCTGTTTATGCACACACACACACACACACACACACACACACGCACACACAAACACTATGCTGCACAACAAAACACACACAAATACACACATAAAAACATAGTAATAAGTAAGACTAAATATTTTGCTTTGATTACAATCAAATTATGCGCATACAGGAAACAAGGATCAAAGTGTGCTGAATGCTGGTCAATGAGAAATCTCTCCTCCTTCCCTCATCTACTGAACCAGACAAAATCATGGTACAACTATACCTTTTTAAAATGTCGACTCCTCCTCTCCTCCTTCTCCTCTCTCTCTCTCTCTCTCTCTCTCTCTCTCTCTCTCTCTCTCTCCACAAAGGCCCTGATAATACTGAAGAGTATAAGAAGTAAGAACTGAGAGGACATGAAGAAGGTAAAATTTCCTAAGTAATTTTCATTTCATTAGACCCGGATGATATAGTGAAGGAAACTGTTGAAACAATACTGTAGATAGATTAAAAGGTGAGAATATTTTAATAAGCAAAACTCCTTCCTTGTCGAGCAGTCTAAAGATTCGTGCACACCATTATCTTACGTAATAGATATATATATATATATATATATATATATATATATATATATATATATATATATATATATATATAAGTAGATAGATAGATGGATAAATAGGAAGATAATAGCTAAGTCGATAGTCAGATAGATAGGTAGATAGATAGATAGATAGATAGATAGATAGATAGATAGACAGATGGATAGACAGATAAATAACGTTCGAGTCCCGCTCTGAGCGGCGCATATTTGAATCCTTGGAAAAGACTCTTTACTCACATCGTACTGGCCGCTAACAGCATTGTCTCTGTCCGGAAAAAATGTAAAATCGCCTCACAGGCCTCATGTCTCGTCCGACATGTTAAGTGTTGATTAGCGTTTAGTGGATATTGCTCTTTATAAATAGATAAGTAGATAGATTGATTGATTGATAGATAGGTGTGAAGATGGATAGCTTGATGATATGAAATGTGCATGTGAATGTATGGATATTTTGTTTTTCATTTGTAAGATTACCTATCTAATTCTCTTAATCAATTGCAATTTGTACCACAAAAGCTTTTTGTTGGCGCAGTGCCTAAAATGTATGCGTCTGAATGCGTTTGTAGCCTTCAATACATTAATGTTTGGCTTTGTGAAAATCTGAAAAGGTGCTAAACAGTGCCAGCCAAAGTAGACAGAAAATTACATTTAAAATTCAGGAGGTCTGAGGTTTGAACCCTTGTCGAGACAGGCTGACATTTTTGGGATGCTTTTTAGTATTATTCTCTCCGCTTTGTCTGGCACACTTTCATATATATTTCCAGATTTTTATCGTACACTAGTGCCTGCTCCTTAATTTGCCACTTTGCTATTGTTACGAATACCGAGATATACTTTAGACAGAAATATGAGCACACTTTTTAAAATTCCAAAAACCAGCAAACTCCAACGAAATAAAAACGAACACTAAGCTTTATATTGAAAATTAAAGTCAGATTTAGTACAACTTATCACCACCGATTATGTCCACGAATTCATTGCTATCCCAATCACTACCATAATAAAGGTGTTACACAGTGCTACAATAATAAATGTCGTATTTCTTCCTTTGAGAGGGCTAATACTTCTGACATGACGGCGGTCACGGGGGTGGAAAAGATACGACTCTGACAAAATCTAGTCGTCTTATCTGTCCCATGGAGCGACAAGGGACATGTCTGTTTCCCCACATGCAGCTGGGTCTTTAATGAAAGGGTATGGATGGCATTCGTTCATATAACGCATACCCCCTCCCTTTCCCTCAAAGTAGCTATTTAATCATATCTATACCCTATAATTTGGATTTTGAAAATGTTATTTTTTATATTTTATGAGAATTCATAAAAGTCAACTAAAAAAAAACAACAAAATTTTATGGCGTGTAAAAAAAAAGTAATGAACATACATTTTATCATAAAATGTCTAATTTATTATCGCACCATAATCAGACCGTGTCTGCATTAGATTTAAACTGTCAATAAATATATTTTAACGAAAACAAAAAATCAAAACAGAACACTGGAATGATTTCTTAAAACGCTATGTAACATTATATGTCTATGAGATTCAATGCACGTAGTATTTTAATTGCAATATACAATAATATATCCTCGTCATGATACAAATCAAACAAAAAAAATGAAATAAATCAATGTTTAAATTTTGGATCGATCTTACACTTCATTGCATCTGATCGTACTAGTCAATGGACAATTTGTTCATTCAATGTAGTCCTCACAACAAAACCCCCTTAACCAGTCGATAAAATAGAGTTTAGACTATGAGGATAATTATCGGCTTCATGGTCCACTGCTATAACAACCATTATAACGATTCGATTTGTATGTCGGGTAGAAATGTTGTATTATTCACAGAACTCCAAATATAAAGCGGGGTTGCGATTAAACAAACTCACCAATTAAAGAAACTCATTAAAAGAATAAAGCTAAAAACAAATCTAGATTTAGAAAAAGTATATTACGGAATCTGATACACACACACACACACACCCACCCACACACACACACACACACACACACACACACGTATTTGTATATGGTAATAATTGTGTGGCTGCGTGGCTGTCGTTAACGCATGATTGCAGAAGATAAAGACCCGTAACTGAAGGATTTAAAATTAGAACGGCGGCAATAAAAATGATTTCCCATTTTGCAACAGCCATCAAATTATAGCCGATATAATACAAGTGAAAATTTTCTCCCTTTATAATAAAAATGTATAGAGACTCCTGACACAATCCAGGTGTTTAGGTGCTTTTTATTTTCCTATTCTGTCATAACCTGGCATGTGTCTTAATCGGTACAATATTATTAGTTCACTCTTGTATGTTAACTGTCAACTGCACAAAAAGGGAAAAACTCATGTATTCAAGGAAAATCTCATAATATATTTTATTGCCTTTTAATGATGGAGGGGTTGAAGTGCATATGCTGCGGTGGTGTGATATTGGCTGTGCAAAAATATCTTAATCCATATGAAATCATGCCTGAAACAAATGTCGAAGCTTTTTTTCCTGCAAAAGTATTAAAAAACACACAAACCTTACACTTTGCTCACTGAATAGAAGCAACTCAAACAACACAATGGATTAAATGAATTAAATAACTAGATGTTTTGATACAATTGGCACCAATGGAGTCACATGGATAGGAAAGGATCTTAATCTTCCAGACATAGACTGACACTTGAGACAGTGATTGGCTACCATTACTATTCTCACTCAATAATCGGTGCTTTCATGAGAAAAAACCCTGCTATATTGGCCTAGATCTAAGTCAAATAAACGTAAAGCCCACAAGGGGAGTCAATATCCCAATCATATTCCCCACAGACCAGGTCTTATAATAAACTTGTCACGAGCATGGCTTATGTGAATCATGACATTATCGTCAGAGACAACAAACTAATTCAAATATAATATCAAATCACCCTCACAACGAAACGATTTGTAAGAAAAGCGGACATAAACGCCATAATGTGCCAAGAGAAGATCTTCAGTAACCATATAATGACAAAGAATACAGCAGACAATGCTGAAGGACTGTGGGACTCTATATACTATCACCTGGATACAAGGATAGAAATGTATGTACATCCCAATAAAAACATGCCCAACAACATTCCACCAAAAGCCTGGTCGACAGCTAAAAAGACTAATACAAAAGAAGACTGGCAAAGCTATCACACGTTGAAGAAGGAAATCAGAAAGCAAAAACAGAGCTTCATTCCAATGCTATGTTAAAAATCTGATCGTAGATGGCATATCTAGATAGACATGTCAGTCTGCTCGATCCTCTTGTCTCTCCGGAAATTGGGGTCTGATCCATCGGCGGCGGGAGGCGGACTTTCTATTATTATATTCTAACGTGATTCTCTTTTTGTGTGTTTTTGTTTTATTTGCTGTTGTAACTACCCATTCGACAATACATTAAAATATAGCTGGGCACAAGTTGGAGATGAATTCCCTGTCAACAGAGCAATATCATGGTTACTGACATAATTTGGTAAGGTGACAAGTTCCTTCCAATATCGCTTTACTTTTCTTAATATAATACGTCTTACACCACAGTTTATTTCTGATGTCATCTTGTCCCTTTTATGTCTTTGGCCAGAGTCTGATTCATGTAATTTACAAACGTGTGTGATGGCAACTGACGAGGCTTATGACAGAATGTAAATGTTGGTATGGGGATATTATCATGATATATAATATCCTGTCTTCATAGCTATATAAAGTGTTAATAGCCGACTTTATACAGGTTGTTAACTCAGTTTAAATGGCAACAAGTAACTGGTGGAACTCGCACTGATTCCAGGTTAATATGTGTCCCTTTTCCAGAGCCAATAACTAAATACCTATATATCAGTCAACCCATGAGCTTTTATATAACACAGTATCGACAAAAAGCGTTATAAGGGATCCAAAGCCAACAGCAACAAGTAAAACGAAACATTTTTTTTCTGTTATCGATTAGGCACTCATTTTACACCTAAGCATGGCAAAAAAAGGTGAGTTAAGAGCCTTTTCGAAGGATTTAATTTTGAGCCACAACAGCTAGACTCGAACAGGAATCTTGAGATCAGAAGTTGAGTGTCATGCCACAGAACCACAAAGCCGCAAGCAATTAAGTGCCTCAAGATATTAATAGTCTTACGAGTTTAACTGTAACATTCCCGGACGCTTCTATCTTATGTACATATGCAATTCTTTAAATCCAATATAGCTTAGTCTGCAAATCTCAATCGTATTGGCAGCGTAGTTAGGGAAAGAGAGAGGTAGGCTAGTTATTGGAGATGGCAGGACTTGATCAAAGAGGCCCTACTTACTTATGGAGGACAGGAAAACCATGGATCGTGAAATATTAATTATCGAGTAGGAATGAACATCTATGATGGTCGGACTCTCCTATGAATTATCAAGACCGTGTTGAAAACATTGGAGACGGTCACGATACCTTTGCATTTATTTTGCCTTTTATTCCCATTTACTGTCACGGAACTTTAAACTCAAGAATTCGATTACATTTCGGTATTCCTAATCAATCTTATCGATAATTACTTGATTTTCCTTACTATCTGTCTATTTAGGTATATAGTTAACAAAATATCCATTTTAAACCCGTATGAGAGCGGTATCGCGTGTGCAAACGTAGGACTACGTTTTGAGGGATATTCTGTGGAATATCGATCGGGGTGCTTTTCATAAATACTTTCTCCTAGGAAAACCTGTCAAAATGAACTAAACGTTAAATAAACATTCTGATTGGTATTGTAGATAATAAAAAAAGAAAGACAGAGCGCCAAGGTCGACCAAATGCCTTTATTTTTTCGGAGGGAATCGAAACATGTTTGGATTTTAGATATATATAAGCGCTGATTTGGCTAAACCCGCCGGATGTCGAAATTATTCAAATCTCATGTCATATATATTTGAATAGAGGCACTATTTGTGGAGTAAATGCAGTTTGAATTTTGTAATTATAATGAGTTAAAAGTTATTCACATTTGAAAGAAGGGGAGTCAAAAATTTAAAAAAAACGGAGAAAATCGCTTCTAAAGACAATACATATCTATTTATTTCAAATTCTTTAAAATACAGTTACATTATCATCACAACAACACTTCCACATCACATTTATACCCCCCCCCCCCCAAAAAAAAATCCCTTCTGTTCATAAATAAAAGATTTTGACTTAATTTCCACCCCCCCCCCCTTTTTTTTTTTTCTTTTCTTTTTTTTTTTTTTTTTGCACTTCTTGTCTGCCGACATGATGTTCTATGAGGAGAAGGTTCGTGTGCGGCTTCATCCTTGCTGGACGATCGCTCTCTCATACATTTTAGTTATGATGTCGTTCGTGATTTTATTTTCCTTTCCAGATATTTGTATTGACTATTAAATATCTTATATTGTAAATTATGATATAAAATTGAAAGAAAAATGTGATAGTCGCATGATTTCATTGATGTTAGACTATTGCTTATCGCGTTGCTTGTGTTGGTTATACATATTATGCACTGTCGTTTCACTGACTCAATAGTATATTTTACTCATACCCACTGACTTGCATTCCAAATGAGCAAACAATGACAAAAAGTGTGACATGTGATCTGTTGGAGGGTTGGTAACAATTTCGATTCTCAGCGCTGAATTGAAAGCATCTACCTTACAGACAGATTTAAGGTCTATTTCGAAGATATTTTGCATATCAATTCGCTTTAAATTTAAAGTTAGACTGATAATAAAAACGATGAAGTGAAAAATCGAAAATCATGTGGATGACGATTTTTTACTTTTATTCTCTATTATCTCAAAACTAGCTCGTGAGGATCCAACGGGTTTTGCCAAAGCAGCATACAAAATATTGCTTCTTCGTTCTATTTTCTACCAGAATATTATCAAGTTGTATCAACCACAACATACACTGTAATGTTTAAGGGGAGACTTAGGGTCGACCGCATTTAACTATGCAAATAAACGCACCATAAATAATTATTAGGTTAGCTTTATGTAGTGACGAATGCAGGGTGACACGAATGTAATTGTTGTACAAATAGAATTAAATCACACATCCTATAGGATGTCTTCTTCTTCTTCTTCTTCTTCTTCTCTCTTCTTCTTCTTCTTCTTCTTCTTCTTCTTCTTTCTTCTTCTTCTTCTCTCTTCTTCTTCACCATCATCATCATCATCATCATCATCATCATCATCATCATCATCATCATCATCATCATCATCACCATCATCATCATCATCATCATCATCATCATCATCATCATCATCATCATCATCATCATCATCACCATCGTCGTCGTCGTCTTTGCCGTCGTCATAATTATATTATTATTATTATCATCATCATCATCATCATCATCATCATCATCATCATCATCATCCTCCTCCTCCTCCTCCTCATCATCATCATCATTATAATCAAAACAAAACTATGGAGGTATCGAAAGGTCACAATACATCAAGAGAAGTAACACAATTTATGATAGAATGTTAACCAGTTGTCCCCCTTGCTCTATCAACGTTTGCTTGATAACTGAATTCGATTCTCTTTTTTTATTCTAATGAAAAGAATTCAGCCCGGAAAAATAGCTAACGAAAAAAAAAGCAAACATACAAAGACCAAAAATGACCAACCCCCCCCCCCCAAAAAAAAAACAAACAAAAAAAAAAAAAAAAAAAAAAAAAACCCAAACAATTTTCAGGTCTGTCGTGCAGAGGAATTTGAAAATTACTCATTTAATCAGTTATTGAATAAAAAAAAAAAACAACAACAGGCATTGAACTTTGGGCAAGTAAAATCTCACATGGAGATAACTTTTGCGTTTATGTTTATTTGCAGGGGAAAAAAAATCAAAATCAAATACTACCTGATCATAAAACTGATGATTAACTGTAAGCGTCAATAAATAAATAAAGAAATAAATAAATAAATAAATAAATAAATAAATAAATAAATAAATAAATAAATAAATAATACTTTAATGAGTTCCCAGTCCAAAAGCTTGGCCATACGGAAGACTTAGTTGACAACGAAATAAAAAAGACAGTAAATCTTTTTTTAAAAAGTAAGTAAATCTCAAACATAATATTTGAATGACCAAAGTAATATTTTTAAAAGGTAAATCAATTTATGAATCGATGGAAAGATAAGAAATAAATAAATGAAAAAAAACCCCCAGAGATATATCTAGTATTAAAACTAGCATAACATAACATATAACATAACATATGGTATAGGGCAAAATAGGATAAAATGCCTTGA
>NC_088360.1:113336633-113344133 GCF_034508935.2 Berghia stephanieae
ACCAACTGAGCTATCGGGACCCCCAAACTCCAATTTAGCCGTGACATTAATTTATTTTAATGCGTTACAGACAAATCATATACTCTCTTAAGATTATTTCACTATAAATAATGAAGGGATATGGGGATAAAAGATACCCTAGTTTCACACCTAGCTTTGTTTGTTTGAAATCACTAATTTCTCCCCCAAGAAAAACTGTTTGATCACTAGGTCTACAAGTTTCTCATGATTGTAAGGTATTTGCCAGCTTCTATGTCTAGTTGACCAAGAACACCTATTACATTCTAATGCATGACTCCGTCAAACGTCCTCTTATAATCTACCAAACATACAGACATATTTTTTTCTATTTTACAATACAATAATCTATCAAAATCCTTTATATATATATATATATATATATATATATATATATATATATATATATATATATATATATATATATATATATATAGAGAGAGAGAGAGAGAGAGATAATATTGAAGCTTGTTTATTCGGACCCACAGATGATATGAGATTTTATCAAATATTCACCAGTTCTGCCTACCAATGGTCTTACCAATACACAAAACAATGTGTAAATTAAAACAGTTGTTTTCTTATTGTGTTGGTATGATTGATCTGACGGACACAATAAGTGAGTACTATATTTAAATGCATACCACCAAAAGACCTTTTTTTCGAATAAGCTGTAACAACACATCGCCGCACTGTTGTCCGAATTTTGTAACCATAATACATTCTTTTTCAAAAAACCTTTTTGCTCATGTATCTATTTGAAAGGCCTTAAAATCCTGATAATTGTATTTGAACACTTTTAAATTTGGAATCTTCGGCTTCTTCCTTAACACGCTTTTATGTAAAAGAAAACAATTTTGCAATCAGCCAGTGCAAATAATAGAAATAGACAAAGAGTTAGACATAATGCATTAATGGAAATAAAGTAAGAATGTTTACTTGTAACTAGGCTAACCTAATTGAGACAACAAAAAGGTTGTTATAAACAAAAGCTTTGTTGGTCAAGTCGTCTCTGGTGATGACAAATTATTATTATTTCTTTTAACGACAGATTGACATTTCAATGAAACTCTTATTTCTCGGTGCATATGGGGGGGGGGGGGGGGTGTAGGCAACTGTATATTAATTCTTTTAGACTCTGTTGAGTTCCCTATTGGCATCCCAGTATCTGGTCCTCGCATAAACAGATGTTTATTTGAAAAGTAGTACACAACTAATATTATTAAGAAAAAGTCTTTAAGAATAATATTGCAGTTGAAAAAAAAAATCAACGAGTGAAAAGTCATCAAGTTTTTGGACAAGAAGGCAATTACGATATTATTCTTGAGCATAAAATTGCCTTTACCAATGGCTGGGTATTGGAGTTTGCTTACTTGTGTTCACACGAATGGACAATCACACACACTTGTTCTATTTCCATTCACAATGAACTGAAGATATACAACACTTTAACAAAGGTCATCATAATATTAATATTTTGTTGATTAATAGTTCGTGTAAGTACGTCATGTACTTGTTCTAAAGAGGTAGAATTGTCAAGACGGTTGTGTTCCAAATCAGTAATGATATGTCCATTTACCAGCGCCAACATCTCATGCAATATAATATGAGCCTTGGGCGCTTTACAACAGCATACCATACGTATACAATATGCCAATATTAATATTAGACTTATGGATACAACTCAAATGCTATAAATGCACATCAAAATGCAAGCTTAGAAACATTTTCTAAAATAATATGTACTTAGTCTCCTTTTGATCGCCACCAGATACTCCAAATTGTTTATTTCAACTTGTAAATTATTCAAAATTGAGGGCCCGACGGAAGACAAAAACAAAACAAAACAAACTCAATTACACCTGCATTAAATTTGTTATGGGGCGTGTGCCGTAAAGGCACATTAGAGGATGATTGGTAAGTTTCGAATAGGGGATTTCCAATTCAATAAGTTTAATAAAGTATTTTGCAACAGACCATAGTCAATCTTATAACAACACTCACTTGTTTCTTGATACTTCACTCGAACTACAAGAAGTTTATATATAGTAGAGCACTGCTTACCTTTTGATTGTAAAACATTTGGTTGCCCTCGCTGTATATTATATTATATCTTGAATACAGAGTGGCAAACAAAATAGATATGTCAATCCGAGGAAGTCAGTAAATTAAAGGGTGACAAGTAGCTTTTAATAGTTATGACACATTAATAGTAAAACATGAAAAATGAATGCGATTACTCACGTATTCTTGTGCACGTCTGCCATAAACTGTTCTTGAAAGTTTGTATTTCATGCATTGTCTAGGAAAAACACAGTTGGCAAGAGTTCAATATTAATCACAATGATTTGAAATAGCATATGTAACGGTAACATTGTTTGACATAATATCTGTTAAATGTTCAACAGAGAGCACGAGATGTTAACCGTGTGAGATCATGCCAGGAAGTCATCGACTTATATTACAAATAGCAACTTGCCTTTTTTTTTTACCCCTTTCTTTATCGTTCCTTGGATAATACCGCTTCTAGACATGGGAATCTTACTTTCTATAAACCTTTCAAAAATAAAGTATGGTTTCCATTTCTGGAATCGTTAACGCCCTAAACAAGTTTGATAATATCCGTATTTTTAGATCCTGCAGCGTAATTTTGGACCTTGACACAGACACACCCAGTACGCGTGCTCAAAATCGTTACCCTGAAATGTGATAGACGTAGATCTATTTTCCACTGCCTATTTTCTCGCAGAGACATTTTCAGTGTTTTCTAACGAAAATGACTTCTCGTTTTCGATGACGTCAGCTAAATATACGCAAAATGATTTCCATTGGCCAATGAAATCTGTTGTTGGTGAATCTTCAGCTCCACCTTGTTGTGCCTGGGGTGTATAAGGCGCTTATGCACGGTTTTTGACAAGCATCATTGGATGAAATGAATAACTGAACTCTCGTGAGCAGTGTAGGGAGACACAAATCCGTGCAGTCACGAACGATGTTAGGGCTGACAATGACAGTGCTTTGGTGCCGTGTCAAGTTCATGATCAAACTTATGGTATCCATAAATGATAAGCTTATTATTGAGGTTTAGATAAATCTGCCCCACCCCCCTTTTCGTTCTGACTACCATAACATTTCATTCTCATAGTTTTTATTAGATTATTTCTTCTTTTCTCATTCTGCTCCATCTGTTTTCATCCCTAATAATGGACTTATTAACATGGTGTGCACCAGGTCGTCTAACAAAAAGAAAGGGGAAAAATATGTTAAAATACCTTGCGTTTAATATCTGCAGAAAATCATTTTTTGTTTTGGGATGAACATTCCACTTTTGAAAAAGAGGAAGTGAAAGAAAACCGGTGATATATCATAAAATTTGTCAACCTATTCGTAACCTATTGACGGTGTGTGTGTGTGTGTGTGTGTGTGTGTGTGTGTGTGAGTGTGAGAGAAATAAATAAATAAAGAGAGAGATTGAGAGAGAGAAAGAGAAAGAGAGATAGAGAGATAGAGAGAGATAGAGAGAGAGAAAGAAAGAAAGAAAGAAAGAGAGAGAGAGAGAGAGAGAGAGAGAGAGAGAGAGAGAGAGAGAGAGAGAGAGAGCTTTCTTGTTCTCTATAAACCAATGAATACAAGTCAGCTGAGTAACGTTCATGGCTGAGATTGGGAATCAGTATAAGAAGATTCAGGGTATATAATAAGATGTAAAGCAACCAATAGCTAATCATGGAGTTTTATCATCATCATCATCATCATCATCATCATCATCATCATCATCATCATCATCATCGTCGTCGTCGTCGTCGTCATCATCATCATCATCATCATCATCATCATCATCGTCGTCGTCATCATCATCATCATCATCATCACCATCATCATCATCATCACCATCATCATCATCATGTCATCATCATCATCATCATCATCATCATCATCATCATCATCATCATCATCATCATCATCATCATCATCATCATCATCGTCATCATCATCATCATCATCATCACCATCATCATCATCATCATCACCATCATCATCATCATGATCATCATCGTCATCATCATCATCATCATCATCATCATCATCATCATCGTCATCATCATCATCATCATTCATCCATCATCATCATCATCACCATCATCATCATCATATCATCATCATCATCATCATCATCATCATCATCATCATATCATCATCATCATCATCATCATCATCATCATCATCATCATCATCATCATTATCATCACCACCGCCGAAAAAAAAAAGAAACAGTTTGGATGGCTACCTCATCATGTATAAATGATTAAATGGCCTAATCTGAGACATCACGTTCTTAGAATTTTAGCCAGAAAATTCATTTTCAAATATAGATCTGTAAAAATATAAATAAAATAACTAATTGAGCTTTATATAGAGCAATATCCACTAAATTTGCTCAAAGCTCTTTACAAGGGGTCCCTGGTCAACACCTACATTTAACATGTAGGACGAAACATGACGCCGATTAGGAGATATTACAATTTTTCGGACAAAGACAACGCTGTTAACGGCCAGGTATTCATTTTACACCTGAGTACGGTGAGAGAATGTGAGTAAAGAGCATTTTCCAAGAACTCAACTATGCTCATTTTGTCAAAAATTCCCTGATGTTTCATGTTTGAGAGGTTTTGACAAAAATAAGGTCATTCTAATCGATCGACATCACACGTTTTCCGGTCCACGTATTAAAAACATGTGTTTTCTCACAGTAGGGCATTATTGGTATCCCTTGAACGTCATTTAATCTTTTATACAGTGTTGTTTCATTATGAGGTAACCGTCTCAATTATTTCATTTGTGCGTCTTTTTTTTTTTACCGCTATTGAATGAGAAGATTGTGAAATAATCTTATTTCATTCTTTAGTACTTTTTCATTTTTTCTTTCTCCCTTTTTGGGTCTTATTGTACAGACACTGGCATAATTTGAGGATACGAGGGATTTTTTTTTGGTGTGGATCGTTTGCAATTCTGCTCAATTTATTATTCAGGTTTTTATGGTGGATTTTTGTCCGACGAGGGAACTGAGGATGATGGTCTGTTAATGCGATTTTAGCGTGTTGATATCTACTTCTTTTATTATGTTGGTTACGTGATGTGTGTTGAGACTCAGTTGCGTTTATTAAAAATGAAGAGAAAACCGAGGTGCTGTGTGTAAAGAACAAATCTGGCTGGAATAGTATTAAAATGGATACAATTGGTGTAGTGGGTTGCAAAGTTTATATTTCCAATACCTATGTTCGCAATCTGTGTGCATTTTTTTGATAATAATATGTCTATGAATAATCATATCACCAAAATTATCCAGAGTTGTGACTACCATTTAAAAGCATTGGTCGTATTAGGTCTTTGAATGACACTGAAATCGCTAAAACGCTTGTCACTTCTTTCATTATTAGTAGACTTGATTATTGTAATGCGCTGCTCATTGGTTGTCCCAATTACAAAATTGAAAGATTGCAGAAAGTTCAGAACAAGCCGGCTAGATTGATGATGTTATCAAAACGTGACGATCCTATCTCCCCTGTTCTGGAAATTCTGCATTGGCTGCCGGTGAAACAGCGCTTTGGGTTCAAGATTGTATGTTATTGTTATAGCTCCTTACATGGCCCGACACCATCCTGCTTAAATGAACTTGTATCTCAATTAGACCCGGTAGATCGCTAAGATCAAATAATATGCATCTTATGGCAGAGGTACAAACTTCAGTGTAACACCGCCTAGGTTGTAGAATGCCCTTTCATACAATACCAAAAACCGTGAAAATTTATTTAGATACTTTTAAAAAGATATTAAAAACTGAATTATTTAGAAGAGCTTATTTTGACAATGAATGCACTTCATACGTTTTAACTAGGGTAGACGTCTAGATCTTATTGTAATATGTATGTAAAGAGTTTGGATATGTGTATGCCGAGAAATTTCAGTATGTGGGTTTGAGTGTACGGGAGTATGCGTGTAAGCGTTTTAGTATGCATGATAGTTTATATAGCCTGGGTGATTGTTAAGCTCCATAGAGCACTTGCCAGTGGATAATGGGCGCGATGCAAGTATATTAAGTATAAGTATAATATATTTTTCTTGACCCTATTTTACAATTCTTTATTGATGTTGGAACGTCTGATGGTCGAAGCGTATGCCATTGGGTTGTTATGAACTCTACTTTCAAAGACTTTTTGACGTGTCTTGCAATCAATCTCTTTAAGGATTTGTATATTTGCGTATGTATGACTTTGTTGTGCTTTTGTCGTGACTTCGTGAAGTACCAGGTTTGAGAGTTTTTTGCCAAGATGAGTGTCATTTAAATCGATCGATATTTTAAGGACGAGTTGTCTCGCCAAATTTTAAAATATGGCGGAATTCTTTCTGTATCCGTCACTGCTTTATTCAAATTCGGTCATGAGTGGAGCTGGGCAGGTCTAACATATGTAAAAAGGAAGCATCTCTTGACTTTTGTAACAAGACAAAACGTTGAACCGCGGATCTACCGACATTTGACTTACACTTTGTCTCATTCCTCTTAGTCCCGTGTGGAGCATAGGGTCTCAATAGCTGTCCTCCATCTTTTCCTGTCGTGTGCACGCATGGGTCTTGCCTCCAACGCCTGTTCGGCTGTTTGGTTATATTGCGCCAAGACCAGCCTGTTGTCAAGACCTGTTAAGGATGGAAAGTAGGTGATTCCCCCCCCCCCCCCCCAGGGACGGCTGGTAATAATGGGCAGGGTGGGCAAATACCAGCCTGTTTTTTCAAGTTATATGCTGTATTACCAGGTCCGAAATAATCAAATCTAAATTAGATAATTTCAAAAGTTACTACTTAAAATTGATACTTTGTACTGAAATCAATTTGTGTGTATTTTTGATAGATTGCGAATCACCATGCATCCCGTAATACATAAACCAGGATACGCTCCTGTTCTTTTTATCACCCCCCCCCCCCCCCCCCCAACCACTCCACTCCACTCCGCCCACATCGTCATCTCATCGTCACGTCGCCTGACGGTGATTTTGCTGTCTGGCCTCTCTAGTACTAGGTCGGGCTAATTCAAATGAGCCCACCTTATTAACCAGTGTACACTAAATAGAGATTTTGGCAAACGAACTTTTTCTTATTTATTGCCTTACTTGTGCTGGGAAGGTTCCAGTATTGAATTAAATTTATTAATTTACTAATATTATATCAATTTAGTATTAGTTTGTGTTGTTTTAATATATTTGTTTATCCATTTAAATTATTTCTTTTTTTTCCCCTCGTTTTCTTTAGTGTTTCTCAAAACTCATTTATTTAAATTGTTTTCTTATTTGTTTGTTGTTGTTGTTGTTTTTTGTTGTTGTTTTTTGTTTTGTTTTTTAACAAATTAATTTGTTAATTCTTTTTTTTTTTATTATTCTTAAAGTAATTACCGCTGTATTTTTATTGCCAGACTAAATATTTTTGCAAAACAAT
>NC_088360.1:113346633-113374133 GCF_034508935.2 Berghia stephanieae
ATATGTACCGACGACACTAATACTCAAATTCAACTTATTTTGACACTGTAAAAAGTTGTCAGTTTGCGTTATCTATTTATGACATCAAGTATTATTATTACTTCCGTTTTGTTGTTGATTTAGCGGTGATCAGTGTTGTTATGTAGTAGTATGTTCTAATTGCGTGTATGTTTGTGTGTGTGTGTGTGTGCGTGTGTGTGTTTGTGTGTGTGTGTTGTGTGTGTGGTGTATACATGTGTGTGTGTTGGCATTTTTCAGCAAATCGTGGCATTCATAGTGATATTATTCACTTGATCACATGAAGGTATTCGGATTTACACAAATTTTAAACAAGTTTCACCGATTAACAACGTCTACTAATATTACGGTCGTTTTTTTATGGCATCGATATGATAATTATTGCCCTGGGAAATATTTTGTTAAACGTTGTCGGCAAACTGTCAATTGTATCTGTCTAGCTTCTAGCCCGAACAAACTCGATATTTTTCGCGTCTGCTTCAGATTTTCATTTGACCTCACATAAGTTAGGTAAAGGGGAGATATTCCGAAAGCTCCTACATCCCCAGTATTCTTTCAATTTGTATTTTCACCCTTGATCTTGTCAGGCGTTCATTTATTCAATTTGTCACATAGAATTGTGAGGATTTTTTTCTTCTATTAGGGTTAGTCATAAGTCTTAGTAAAGGTGCTAGGGGGGAGACATTCCGAAAGCTCCTACATCCCCAGTATTATTTCAATTTGTATTTTCACCGTAGATCTTTTGTCATGCGTTTATTTATTCAATTTGTCATCAAATAGAAGCATTTTTAAAACTAGAACAAACCTTGATAGATTTGTGAAAGTTTAGAATTTCCTAATTTGACCATTGTTTTGATTCTCGGCCGCCATTTTAATTTATGAAGTATTGAAAGGTAGTGCAAAGCACTCCGAGGGTTTTTTTTTTTTCTCTATTATGGTTAGTCATAATGCTAGGGTGTTTATTTTCCTATTATGGTTAGTTAAAGGTACTCTAGGTTTTACTTTGTCTTGAGGTTAGTTGAGGGAATATTATTTAAGTTGTTTCCCTTTGTAGGAGCTTTCAGATGGCCTCCCCAGTCAAGCGTGGTAAAGACTTGTGACTTGTTGATATTGATATCTACTGACTGATAAACTAAAATCATGCCGAATAAAGCATGGCAGCGACAACAAGCACATCGATTAAAGTGTGCATCTAATCGTAATCAAGATAATCAAGAAAATGATTCAGGCAATATCGAATGAAAATAGTTCTTTCCCCGCGAAATTGCGGGCTTTTTACTAGTAATAATAATAATAATAATAATAATAATAATAATAATAATAATAATAATAATAATAATAATAATAATAATAATGATGATGATGATGATGATGATGATGATGATGATGATGATGATGATGATGATGATGATGATGATGATGATGATAATAATAATAATAATAATAATAAAAATATGATAATATTAATAATAATAATAACAATGATAACGATGAATATGATGATGATGATGATGATGATGATGATGATGATGGTGATGATGATAATGATGATGATGATGATGATGATGATGATGATGATGATGATGATGATGATAATAATATCATAATAATGATAATAATAATAATAATAAAACTAATAATAATAATAATAATATTAATAATAATAATAATAATAATAATAATAATAATAATGATGATGATGATGATGATGATAATAATAATAATAATAATAATAATAATAATAATAATAATAATAATAATAATAATAATAATAATAATAATAATAATAATAATAATAAAATTTTACTGGTAAATTGTTGATGTGCACATATCTGACATCCGAACGCAATTATAGGCCTAGTTTAATTAATTGTTATAATGGACAATATTTTGTGTGCTTTTTTGTTGCTGTTGATGTTTTCACTACAACAAAGAGCCCATTATGAATTGAGTTATCAGACCTGCAAATAAGTGCACGTCGTAAATTGTTTATGGATGTGGTTTCTGTCAGGATGTAGGAATGATGGTATAATGATGATCGATTCTGTTTTAATAAAGGTAATTGATGCCTTCATTTTACTCGCCTATGTGCCCGATGGTCAGGAAGCAAGAAAAACGGGCATAAGTATAGGCCTACGTTCACATATTATGCAGGTTTGATAACCGAACCTAATATTATTGTGCTTGTGTCAATATTGTTGTAATGGACAATATTTGTGAGTTGGTTTGAGAGTATGCATTTTCATTACATCAATGACCCCACAACATTTGGGTTATCAGACCAGCATGTAAGTACATGATGGTACCGCGAAATAGGCAAGTTCAGGCGAAGTGCCCCATCGTACACTAAATTATAGAATACAATGCTTTCCATAAGATCTGGCAGAACACAACGGATCTGACCCTTGTATTTGTTAAAGACTCCTCAATTCATGCACACTTTACTTTATGAAAATAGTCATACAGATTGTGTTAAAGGTTTTTAGTACTTACGCGCTTTAAAAAAAAATCATTTATTCATTCCCTAATACCTACTCTAATCCTGACCTGCTAAATGAGTAGAAATGATATCAATGACCACGCGTGCATCATCAACGGCTCGAAATTCGAAACACTCTACCTCTTACAATACATTTTAAGTATTGGATTGACTTGGAACGACTTGCACTTATTTGCAGGTCTGATAATCCAATTTATCATGGGCTCTTTGTTGTAATGGAAATCTAAAAAAAAAAATAATTTTAAAGACGCAAAATATTGTCCATTACAACAATGTTAAACTATGCCCATATTTGCGTTCGGATGTCAGACCTGCATAAGTGTACACGTCGACTTGGAACAATTTGATGTAACAATAAATGACCAGTCCTGACAATATTCCCGTCAGCTGTGACAAAAGAGGGCATAAAAACGAAATAAGATAGAAGACATGGAGCCTGCATGTACTTTAGATACAGGTCTGGTATCTCAAATTGCTATGGGCACATTGGTGTAATGGAAATACTATCAAACTAACGCAAACCATAATTGCATTCGGGTATCAGACCTGCAAATTTAATTTGTCCTCATCGCCCGAAACTCAAAGTGACCAAGTCTTGAGAAGAGCGGGCACAGTCGGTACAGGCATTCGTGGAAACCACTGTATGTTGAATGGAATGGAATTGATTATAAAAACCAGGAATTGAGATTTATATTGAAAATGTAATTCTCGAATAGATATTATGATTAATCACATAATTAATATCAATTAAAAAAAAAGAGTTTAAATGGAGCAATACAACGAATTCATTGGCTGAGTGCGCTTCTTGATACTTCATAAATTATGTGAACGATCGTCTCAAAGATGTCGGGGTAAAAATGTTGCTAATGTAAATTTAGCTGCTGATGAACTTTGATTAAAAATAATGCGTTGATTGAAGGGAGTGAGTTTTGTTTGTTAATCACAAAAATGACATAAATAGTTCAAACCTTTATACTTTTTGCTTTAAACTCAATTTTAGCCATCTCCTACATAATGCCTGATTGACGCGATGGGTCATATTTCCCAAGCTATCCTCATAAAACCAAATTTCCCTTTTTAATACAGAAGCAATCTGTTTGAGTTCGTTTTTGTACAAACATTACATAGAAAAGTACCTACTCATTCACACTTGGGTCAAGTTGGATAATGAAGTGCCTCCCCAATATTACAGAGCCGAGCCCGATTATTATCACGCTGTGACAATAGGTTATCACTTGAAATTTGAGACACAAACGACACATGTCATAGAAAATTCAATCATTAATCTGTGAGCGGGGAAACAAAAATAATTAGAGACATACCTCGCCATCCTCCCCCTCTCCGTCTCCCCCCCCCCCCCCTACTCTTACCCCTTCTTCTCACACCGCTCTCATATGTGAATATGAAAAACATGACAGGAAACACTACAATATTTCTCCTCATTCAATATCCGGAATGATTTTAGTTTCGTTTTCAATTTATATACAACTTCAGTTTTCTAACTTGCGTATTTAGAAAATAAGATAATGATAATGAGTTAGAAAGCAGGATGGAAAGTGATACAGGATTGAATTTTTCGCAAGAGGCTTCCTCTGGCATGGAGTCTGAATCAGAGGTAAAATTATTAGAGTGTGTTGAATCTTCAAAATAACTTCACATTCATTTTCGAGACAAGATAGTAGGGAGTTTATAATAGAAATTCTAAATGTACCTCACACACTTGAAACCAATGTCATATGAAAGAGCTGGCAACACAGATTGCAAAACAGTTTGAATTTTGTTTCTATCAGGATTAGAAATGTAGTTACGGCAGTTCAAAGTCTGAAATTTCAGACCGATTTTTACCCCAAAATTACCATTGCAAAGTTGTGACCGAAAACGCGTGATGTTAATAAAAAATGGTTAAAAGTCAATATGGAGTTCTTATCATATATTGTATACCAAAATGTTCGTCTTATCGAGGACAATGCATTTACATTAATAAAGAGGAAGATAAACATTTCAAATTAACACATTATTACATAATATGACGCAAATGTTACATAATCAAAAACTCGGCTAGACGTAAGAAAGAATTTGCTCTATCACTTTTATTTTATTTTGATTTATCCCCAATATCTCACTGAAACAATTGCAAATAATTACCCTCTTTTAATTAATACATAGAGAATAAAAAAGGGTTTGAGAGTATTTAAATGAAAAGATATAAACATGTTGTGTAATGACATAATGAGTTTATTTTTACCTATGGCAATTTAATTGCATATAAATCAAATAAAATGGTAGATTGAAAAAGTTCAAATAAATTGAAACAGATTCCCTATTATAATTAGAAGGAAAGGTCTGGCTTTTAATTCTTTAAACAATTCTGCTGAACCACTTTGGGTTTATTGATATTACATCATTTGAACTGACAATTAATATAATTTTATCCCCCCCCCTTCTCTCTCAATGTATGGGGGTGTCAAAACTAATAGAACTTCTTACCATAATAATTATTAAGGCTAAGGCCTTTAAAATATGGATACACATGATAAACATATCTAAACATATGGGAAAGAAACTTGATGACTTAAAAGTAAAATAAAATTAAATTAAAGCAATTGGTATTTTTAAAATATCGATATTATTAATATCGAATTTCACAAAGAGAAGAAATATACGAACTTTTAAAACAAAAACTATAAAATGCCTATAAATAAAGTTGGAAAGTATGTATTCAAAATAAAAACATAGTAAATAATAGTACTGAAAATATTATGGACTAAATTTAACATAATACATAACTAAATTTAAAATATCGATATGAATATCGATATCGCCCGGCAGCCATGATGAGAAGATAATGTAAACAAGGCATTTCGGCGCAGAGTTAAAAGGTGTCTGCGCATCGATATAGAGCCCTGAAATTTGGCATGAATAAAGTTTAGATGTTATTCTAAAAACAAGCGTTTAAATTTTAAAAACACACGCGGTAAATAAAAAAATAAATGCATTTGAAAATTGCCAAATTTTAACTTCATATAACTTCTGGAATTATTAATGGATTTTTACTTAATTGGCACCATTTAAAAGGAAATTGAAAGACGAAAATAATGATACCAAAATATCTGCTATATTCCTCTTTATAACGAAGTTATGCATCTTTAATTGAACCCCCTAAAACGCGAACGACAATTTCCAGTCACAACTTTCCTATGGGCGAGTTGGGTCAAAATTTGACTGCCACTGCTGCTGCTCACTAAACTGCCTCAAGATAGACGTCAGACTCAGATATCTCTTCTCTAGTAGACTAGTAGAAAGAAAGTAGAAGTAGAGGAGCTAAAAGTTAAAGAAGCTAAGTATTGGTATCACCGGTGCAGCTCTCTAAAAAAAATTTTTTAAATGATTTGAAAACTAATAAAGCAATTTTGGGGAGGCCTACCGAAAGCTCCTACGCCCCAGTCTTCTTTCAATTTGTATTTTCACGTTGATCTTTTGTCATGTTTTTATTTATTCAATTTGTAATCATATAGAACCATTTTAAAAACTCTAGAACAAACCTTGATATTGATAGCTTTGTGAAAGTTTAAAGTTTCCTAATTTGACCATTGTTTTGGTTCACGGCTGCCATTTTGGTTTGTGAAGTATTGAAAGGCAGTGCAAGGGCAGTCCGAGGTTTTTTTTTCTATTACTATTAGGGTTAGCTCGAGATCGGAGGATTTTTTTTCTATTAGAGTTAGAGTTAGTCATAAGTCTTAGCAAAGGTGCTAGCGTGTTTGTTTTTCCTATTACTATTAGGGTTAGTTAAAGTTACTAGGTTTTATTTTTTCTCGGGGTTAGTTGAGGGAATATTGAGTTGTTTCCCTTTGTAGGAGCTTTCGTTAGGCCTCCCCAATTTTGTAATTTATTCTATAGCGGACAGGAAGCCAGCGCAAATTTTCCATAGGTGGGGTGATATGGTCGAATATTCTTTTTTGATATATATTATGCGGGCTGCTTCTAAATTTTGTAGTAAATGAGCTTTTATATAGTGCAAGCACAATATCCACTAAACGTGCTCAAAGCGCTTTACAGGGGGTCCCTGGCCAACAGCAACACTTAACACGTAGGGCTGGACATGACGCCTATTATATTAGGCGATATTCAATTTTTTCGGACAGAGACATTGCTGTTAACAGTCAGGTACTCATTTTACTCCTGAGTGCGGTGAGAGAATGTGAGTAAAGAGCCTTATCCAAGGACTCAACTATGCGCTGAGCAAGGCTCGAACCCAGGACCTTCCGATCCGAAAGCGATTGTCATACCACAAGACCACATAGCTGGTTGGGTGTAATTTGTTAGTTAAATTCAGTGGGAGACCTGACAAAAGGATTTGCAATCCTTTCTTTAAAAAATATAGCCTTGTGGAGCACATTGTTCTTATTTGAGTCAATAAAAAAATTGATACGGCGCACAACTCTACTGAAAGATTTGAAAAATAGAAATGTATTTTTTACAGATAGATATAAACAGATAACTTGATTTCCTTTTATGATTTAAAGTCAGTTTGAAAGTTCGTTAAGTCAAACAGATATCATAAAAAATTTACCGAAGACACTAACATCTCATGGCCACACCCTCAACTCTATCTGTCCTTACTTCCGTTGTGTTGATTTAGCGGTGATCAGTGTTGTTATGTAGTAGTGTGTTCTCATTGCGTGTATGTTTATATGTGTGCGTGTGTGTATGTAGGTGTGTGTGAATGTGGTTGCGTGGAAGAAAAAAAAAAGGGGGGGGAGAGGGTGTCCATCAAGTAGAGAAATTCCTGAGCAAGGGGGGGGGGGGGGGGGGGGGAGGGGGGTGTGTTTGCTAGGAACTGTCAAATTGGCATTTTTCAGCAAATCGTGGCATTCATAGTGATATAATTCACTTGATCATATGACGGTATTCAGATTTACAGAAATTTTAAACATGTTTCACCGATTAACATCAACTAATATTACTGCTGATATTACTGTCATTTTTATGCCATCGATGTGATAATTATTGCCCTGGGAAATATTTAGTTAAACGTTTCGGCAAGCTGTCAATTGGTTCTGTCTAGCTTCTAGCCCGAACAAACCAAAAGTAGACAGATTCGGGGACTTGCTATTTTTCGCGTCCGCTTCAGATTTTCATTTGACCTCACATAAGTAAAGGGGAGACATTCCTACATCCCCAGTATTCATTCAATTTGTATTTTCACCGTTGATCTTTTGTCAGGCGTTTATTTATTCAATTTGTCATCATATAAAAGCGTTTTAAAAACTCTAGAACAAACCTTGATAGATTTGTGAAAGTTTAAAATTTCCTAATTTGACCATTGTTTTGATTCTCGGCCGCCATTTTAATTTGTGAAGTATTGAAGGTAGTGCAAAGCACTCCCAAGTAAAGCGTGGTAAAGACTTGCGACTTATTGATATTGATATCTACTGACTGATAAACTAAAATCATGCTGAATAAAGCAAGGCAGCGACGACAAGCACATCAATTAAAATGTGCATCTAATCGTAATCAAGCTAATCAAGAAAATGATTCAGGCAATATCGAATGAAAATAGTTCTTTGCCCGCGAAATTGCGGGCTTTTTACTAGTTTTATCAAGTTTTGATAAAACCAAAGAAACCATTCATTTCTTGGTGACATTTTCAGTTAAAAACTTTCTGACGTGGAATATTCTTTTGATTTCAAAACTCAAAGTAAAGATTTGCAGACATTATAATTATGATTATTGGCATGGAATGACATGGATTGAATAGCCATTGGTGTAGTGGGATAAGTTGTTGCAATTTTGGAGGTCCTTCATGGGATTGGTTAACTGGAATATCGTTTACTTGGAGTGCGTAACAATTCTGTTCCTATTAAGTGACTTGCAACTGAATTTTGATGATTTGAATCTGAATATGAATGTCATTCGATGTCGATTCAATTCCGAGTATTTGTATTTGAGGGCAGAGAGAGAGTTGGTGGATGTGGCAGGTATTGTTTGTGATGAGGCTGCAGTAGTTTGATAATCTTTGCTTGAAGGTGTCTAAATCCATTAAGTTCACACATGATTCGGGATGAGCGTTCCAATCTTTGATGGTGGAGAGTGCAACTGAATACTTGAAGATGTTTGAATTTGTATATTGGTGCAGATTGATAAAAGAAGTCAACTTTGTTTCTGACTTGTATAGTTTGTAGTTGGAGCCAAAAATTTGGAATTCTTTGGTTTTCATTAATTTTTGTTTTTGTTTTTGTGTGCAGGTCTGTTGTATATTAATAATTATGATAATACTAATAATAATAATAATACTACTAATAATAATAATAATAATAATAATAATAATAATAATAATAATAATAATAATAATAATAATAATAATAATAATAATAATAGGAACACAAACACAGCACACAGATAAATCCCATCTCTCTCTCTCTCTCTCTCTCTCTCTCTCTCTCTCTCTCTCTCTCTCTCTCTCTCTCTCTCTCTCTCTCTCTCTCTCTCTCTCTTCTAATTCAGCCAATTATTGTTCAGTCAATTGTTTGATCTTTACTAGAAGTTTTGTTGATTTCTTTGATAGTTGTTGGGATAAATGTGTAATTCATCGATAGAGAAGATGCAACAAGATAGACATTATGTGGTAACTTTTTCATCACTTTGAAATTCTATCTTCAAAACTCATAGTTTAATTTTTACATTTATTTTATTCAAGGCATCTTTTGTTGCTGCAATTGAAACACCAGCATCGACAAGTGAATTGAAAGAAATGTTGAAAGAAGCCGGTACAGAATTGACAGTGAAATATATTACAGGTTGGGTGATGATTGTTTTGTTATTTTAAAAAAAAATAACCTTATGCATAACATTGTTTCCAAACTGGGCAAGCTAATAGCATAATGGTTGAATCACCTGCCTGTGAAATATTCTTGAGTACTCTGTATCATTTTGCAGATCTATTCTGCTGTCCTCTGATAAAATACCATTTTACCACTTAAATACGAGACTACAAAAGTAGTCCCTGGTATACAAATTTTTGATAAGTCGTGTGTCATTTTAATCAATCAATTTATTTATTCTGGTTCTATGGGCCTTAACCAATGTGTACATATTGGCATGTCTTACATCTGAACCCACTTTTAGGCCTAGTTTAACATTGTTCTAATGGACAATATTTTGCGTAATTTTTAAAAGATTTCCATTACAACAATGAGCCCATAAGGAATTGGGTTATCAGACCTGCAAATAAGTGTACATCATCCTTAACTCTTGAACTACTTACAAAAAGACCAGAACCCCCCCCCCCCCCCCCCTTCATTCACCCTCCCATCCCCCACCACAAAATAAAAAAAAAAAAAATACATGAACCAGTCAAACTTGTATAAGTGAAAAAAATTATGCTGAAAATATGACTTAAAGTGGTTTTATTTTTTTTAGAGAGGGTCATTGCCTTAACGACAAACTGTGATATGACTGGTATAGACAGATGTTCAATTTTTGATAATGTCCTAAATTGTCATTTAAAGTTTTCAATCCATTTTAATGCTCTAAAATTTTATTATCGTCAGGTGGAATAACTTTTGAAGAGTTTTATAACGAATTGGAAAAAAGACGAGCAAAGCAGAAAAAGAACACAGCTTCTACAAGTCAACCTGGTACTTCTCAGTTACATCTTTATCAAATAAAGCCCAACATTCCTCAATTTGATAAGCTGATGGAAGATGATAATGAAGACAATGAATCTGATGGTTATGAGGACGATGATGACAATGATGATGGTTGTCTTGATTCTGGGGAAGTGGTTGACAAAAAAGATAAAGACTGGCAGCCAAATAGCAGAGAATTAAAGGAATTAAAAAGAACAAGTGGTAAGTAAATTTTCATGGTGCCATGAATAAGTCCTTTAATCTCATCAAGACATGTTGCTGAACATTGAATTAAGTTTTCAGTATGGATCTATTTTTTCATTCATAGAAACGTGTATAAAACAAAATGTAGTTGATAAATGTTGTTATATGAATGAAAGATTAAATGATCTTGATGGCTGCTGCTCTTCAAATGATGGAATGATTATTGCCATAATCATTTTGTTGAGCGAGGTAAATGATTGTTAGAATACATTTAGAAACTGATGCCTTTCCAAATATCTACGCTATCACCTATGTAGCGGTCTCCTTGATGTAAATCCAAACGGCCCCTTTACAGTGTCTTCTTTATATTCAATCAAGCTACCCTCCATGAGATGATTGTCTTGAAAAAGTTTTAAACATTTAAATATTTTAATCTTTTCAAGAATCCTATTAATATTTTGTAAAATTGATTATATATCTGTTTTCAATCTTTCAGGTCGAGGAAAAAAGAAAGATGATGGTATACCGTTCAGGAAAAAATCAGCGGTAATTTTATTGACTATTATTATGTTCAGGAAAAAATCAGCTGTAATTTTATTGACTATTAAGGAAGGAATGTGAGATAAAAATATTAAGAGATATGTATGAAACAGTGCCAGACAAAATAGAAAGAAAAATACAATAAAAAATGATCCCCAAATAAATCCCCAAGAATTCCACCTGCCTTTACCAGTTGAGGTAGCTGATCTTTTCTTGTAGTTTTCCTTCTGCTTTGTCCGCCACCGGCACTGTTCTATACTCACTTTTTCAGGTGATTTGACTCGTTAGACTCTTTAATTGCTTTTGAAATTGTTTTAACGATCTGTCGTGGATTATGGTGAACAAATTTGTTTCTTTTGAATGATAACTGCTTTACATTTTGATTTTATGGAGACTATTGCGATACTCTCAACAACTAGGATTGGAAAGACATTATTACTGATGTCTGCCAAAGACCAAGCTCTTAAATGATTGACCAACTGGCATTATTTAACTAGTGGAAGTTGTTTTATATTGGTGAGTAATGCTGAGGGAATTGATTGCATCCATTTATATTGACAGAAACCTAGGAAACAAAGATATGAAATTCCCAAGTATTTAGCCAACCAGCATGGACAAGCAATGCTTCTGAGAGCCCAGGGGAAAGTGGATGAGGCCATGATGTTGTTATTTGATATTATTGAAAAAGGTACATTAGTTGTTCATCTTGTGCTATCCTAGAGTTATGTTGTGTAAGGCAATAAATACATATTGTGTCAAAATTGAGCACTGGATATTGCAATTCATTAAACCTGAAAAGAGGCGCATTTAACAGTTCTCAAAAATGTTGACATAATCTTACCAATTTAAATTCCCGAATATTCTCTGATTAATGGCATATATGAAAATACAATAAAAATGACATCAAAACCCCCCACATTTGGGTAACTACTATTGTTTTAGATTTCTGTTTCAAAAGATGTGTACTTAAGTTCCCCACCATGACCCATCTCAACCTTTACCTTAGATCCCATGTAGGTTATCAAGATAGCGAGTAATTGATCCCTCTTTCAATGCATCAAAAGAGAGCATACTCTGTAAAGAAATTCAATGGAACTAAATGTTAACTTATTTTAATTCATAAATTCAAGGATAAAACGAAATGTTGACTGGGAGTTTCGAACCCAATCATGTCACCTGGATCAAATATTGTTTTGATTTATTTATTATCCACTGCCTCAATAATGTATTATTTTTAAATGTTTAAAATTGAATTTCAATCATGAAATTTGACTGAAATTCATTAACTGTTGTTGAGTAATGTATGTAGTCTCTAATGTAATTCTCAGTTTAATCCCAACACTGCAGTAGTGGGTAACTTTTTTGGTGACTTGAGTGTTTAACAAAACCTTTAAAGCTTCTGCTTTAGCTTCATAAATTTGTAAGAATGTTCGTTCAGTATTGTATCTATGTTATCATATTTTCTCATTTCATCGCGAAAATTAATTTTATGAATATGTACATTTTAATCTAATATTTTTTGTGTGCTGTAAATGACCTTAGTTGTGTTTGGGACTGGAAATCAAAAAGCCCTCTATTTTCATATACATTTACACAAATATGAAACAGAAGGTTGAATACAGCTATTTTTCTCAATTCACATGTTGTAACAAAAAATAATTATGTGATTTTGTGTCTACAGCACCGTATGCTGCAGCTCCCTTCAAGACCCTTGGAAGTATTCATGACGAAAAAGGCGACCTGGAACAGGCTTTAAAGGTAACAGATGTGGTGATACTGTATATTGATTTCAGTGGCAGTGAGAGGAGATTTCACATCTAGAAATAAGTTTTGTTTTTCAAGATATATAGTGTTTGATATTCTACGTAGGGCATGTATTTAAAATATGCTATAATCCACAATTCATTACTATTACTTTCATAACAGGAAGTTTGTATGTACCACATCATAGTTTTGTTGAGCTTTGCCACCAATGGATCCAGATATCAGGGTGTCTGTATAGTAATATACAAAAATCATTTGCTTGCATCAGTGTTGGACAGATAAGGGTAACCTCGAATAATTTCCGATCAGTTTTGTAGTCAAAATCAGGCCAGTCATATGTTAGTCTGATGCTTTCCAGTGATCATCATATAACTTTTTGTATTTCACACTTTAAATGTTTAACTAGTTCTACATGGTGTCTGCAAACTTGAAGAGATCAGACATTCACGAATGGTTTGACATCAGCGACATGTGGCTTGAGCTAGACAACGAGAAGATGGTCTTGATGTGCTTTGTCAAAGGTGCAGTCTTACTTTCTCTATGATTAATTCCTGTTATCAATAATATGCTCCAGTTCTTAAGGTTCAGAGATATTTTACTTTCAGATATGAGTTTTAGATGGAATGTTAGGGAATATTACTTAGCATTAGATGGTTTTAAATAGGTCTCAATGAAGTATATGTTTATTTTGTGAATTTCAAATCGCTAAGTTATAGCTTTGTGATTGCCTTTACTAGTGCTGTCATATTTTTATCAACTTTTATTACTATTTCAACTGTATTTCTAAAAACTAAATATGTTAATAAAGAAACGTTCATTTTAAAAATAAAGAAAATTATTAAAGACTAAAACATGTAGCATAGAGTGTGAGAAAATAAAAATTAAAAAAAAAAATTAAGATTGAATAAATCAGAATGTCTCAATTTGCTTGATGTTAAAGTGAGACACATCCTGGATTTTGGGTCTCGTGGTATGTCTTATTTCAAAACAAGTCACTTGCTAGTATTTTGTAAAGGATGAAAATTGTTATTATCTTGGTTCAAACATTTATTCATAAATTGCCATTGCTTGATAGATAATATATCATGATATGTATAAATTAGCAAAGTTTCTTTAATAAATCATCTGTTGTTAAATTTTTACAGCCTTCAAGTTTGCCAGAACTAGTAGTGATAAATTAGATGTGTTGGGCAGGCGTATCATGCACTATGAAAAAATGAACTATCCACAAAAGACCATCATATTATGCAAGGATCAAATGATTCCATTCATGTTAGAGTCCAAACCCGAGCAAGTTTTGGAATTTGCCAGAAGTGTTGCTAAGGTACATAGATTTTTTAGTATTATCTTTGTTTCTGTTTAAAAGTTATCAAATATGTTTGGAAAAAAATCGAAACTAAATAGTAGATCTATGAACTCAAAAGAGTCAATGATGCCACCCTTGAGGCTCTATTGCAAAATATTTCCGTACAGATCTCAGAGACTCAAGTATTTAATCATGACTGAGCTGAAAATCTCACCTGCCTGACCTGTTGGTTTTACCAGGATCTGTGGTGGCCACTGCACTTGATGATACTGCAGTCCTTTCAATTGTTATTTGTCCTTACTGATACAGGCAACTTCACGTTGAGACCACCTGAGCGATGAGATAATTTGTTAGAGAGCAAAAGCAGCTGTGGCTGACCTTTGTTTCTTTTTCCCTTCAGCTTTGCCTTAATAAGTCACGGTCATTAAGTTGTGTTTCTTTTTTTTTGAGAGGCACAATAGATATATTTTGATTTTCTTGAATTAATGATTGTCAGTGGTCTGAACTTCTTATTTTTGGTCGACATGTAACAGTCCTCTATGTCAGTGGTCCTCCACCCCTGATCTGTGGACAATGGTGCTCTTTAAATGCCTGAATACACTTAGTTGCTAAAACAAAGAAAGCTAAAATATAAATAATGAATGCCCCTTCTCCCGCCTTAATAGGCTACTGTAATATTGTCAAACGTATACTTGTCCATAGTGAAAAAGAGGTTTGGGGTCATTGCTGTCAATTCTGTGATTCTGAATGGTTATGGCGGCCTGAAAAAAAAAAGTATAAAATAACTCATGTTGCAGTGATTGCTGCATGGCCCTGTCTGGCTTGTCTGTCGAGGCATTATCGTAGCGTTTTCCAATAATCTCATATTACTTAAAATTGTTAATGTCCATTAAATTCACAAACTCAGTTGTGGTCAACTGTTTATGTTTTTAGATATTGCAGATATAAAATTTTGTATGATATTTGTTGTTCTCATAAACTCAGTTTTTTAATTTTTGATTATTCAAATTGACTGTCAGTTAGTATTAATCCATTTCAGGAGTTTATCGAAATTCAAGAAATAAATCTTGCTATATCCTGCATGTTGAATTACATCAAGGAGTTGCCCAGTGTTATTGATTCTGAAGGTAAGGTTGTTTTAACACATCAATACTGGTTTAACCCCCATCCCTTTGTATTCTTTTGAGAATACTGTTTCAAAAGTTTTGTCATGCTTATTTTCATATAGATATATTTAGCTTAAAAAATGAAAATGAAAATCTAAATTTTAACAATTGCAGTACTTTTTTTTCAACCCTTCTTTTTTAATTGTTCGATTTATTTATATTAAATGTCTATATCACTATTAGTTGAAGCCTATTACATTTGTCCCTTTACTTATAATAATAATGATAATTTAAGTGACATATACAGCTGAGTGTAAATCTCTCTCTTCTGGGAGGTACATGAAGTCTGAATTCAGTTATTTAAAACATTTTTGCGATGGTGATTTATTAACAGTATCAATTCAAGACAATATTTTTGATCTCATGATCTTTGAAAATATTTTGTAATACAAACTTATCTATTTCTGCTCAGATGTTCATCTCTTGGTGGAACTTCTAATGTCCCAAAAGAACTTTCAAAAATGTTTAGAGGTAGGTGACTGAATGGGGAAAGAGATCAAAAGAAAAGTTAAAGCAGAAGATTTACGAGGTATTTTTAAATAGATATGGATATGTTGTAACCAAATTTTATGAACAGAAACAAAATCTCGTGCAATTTGATGTTCTTTAAGAATTCTCTATATTGTCACATTTTTCTTTTTTCCGGAATCACCAGATTACCACTAAACTGTGTGGTGTAGAAATTGTTACAGGTTCAACCGACGTCAACTCATTAAATGTCGAACAATTTTTTGCTGATCCTGCAAGCAAGCTAGAGGGAATAACAAAGTAAGATATTTTTTAATGCCGCTTAACACCCAACTAAGTTTACTTCAATCATCAAATTCACAGACTTTTGCCATTTGTATGGACATTTATGCTGCTTTTGATATCTGTTTTTCATAAAGGTGTACAAATCAAAAACTTTTTCATTAATTTGCTCATAAAATATTGATGGGGCTTCTGTGGCTTTTAGTGTCACAGGCTTTCGACCAGTCTCTGTATTTCTGTTTTTATATACATTTTTTAAAAATGTTCATCTTTTTTGGTTTTTAACTCCCGAGCCAACACACAGTCTATTTGTTAACTCTTCATATTCCAAATGACAGAGATGCTGCTGGAGATGTGAATAAGTAGAAGCATGCTTTGTCTCTCCTGACAGAAAGTCAAATTAGTTAATCCGTAATTAAGGAATGAAATGTTGTTGAAATGAAATGACCAAAGCTACATTGGAAAATGCAATAAAAAATGTATTTTTATTTTTATTTTTCCAGCTGAGTAAAACTGATTTTATCTCACCTCAATGCCTTCTCCCCAATTTAACTTTATCAAGTTAAACCACACCATATCCATCCAAAAGGAAATATAAATTATGAATTTGTTTAATTAAGAGAGATGGATATTCATTTATTTATAAACATGACTTTAGATCTTAGGTTAATGTTGTTGTTGTTATTGTTGTTGTTGAAAGAATTTATATCCCCCCCCCCCTTCCCCACCCCCCTCCCTTACATGTAGAACATTCACATTTGGGTCTAATCAGACCGGACATTTCTGGACGATCTTGGGACTCTCTCTTTAAAAAAAAGAACTAAGGTTTTCCCCAAAGGTAGAACCAATGTTCGAATATACATTATATTGCCACGAAATAGCCATCGATGTAATGATACTTTTTGAATAGTAATAATATATAGTGATAATTGCGCAGAGCAAATTAACTGATCATTGTCTATTTGCTTTTGGGTTCATGACTCAATCAGAGGTATTGTTTATTGTTTCTGAATATGTTTTGTATTTTGTATCTATATAATATATATTATATTCCATTTCATTGGCCTCCCATTATATTATGGTTTCAAATTTCTTTTTCTTTTGTAGCCTGTCAGTGCCATCCATGATGCCAATGGATTTGAAATGTAAATTGACTCAATGTCTACTGCTGGGTCAGGCTGTTGCTTCTGTCGAAGTGCTGACGGTAATTTCAAATTTGTAATAATAATAATAATAATAATAATAATAATAATAATAATAATAATAATAATAATAATAATAATAATAATAATAAGAATAATAATAAAGAATAATAATAGTAATAAATAATAATAATAATAATAATAATAATAATAATAATAATGATGATAATGATACATCTTTATTGTCCATAGATATGGCAATTTGTCATTTAGTTACACTTGATATAACGTTATATGATAACTATGATATTAAGCAGATATATCACTTCAATCTACTCTTTTTCTATTTCTCTTCTTCTCTTTCCCTCATGGGCGTGTGCACACACACACATATACACACAACATAGATGATGCATTTCGTTTTCAATTTGTTGCATTTGTGGTAATCTTACATTAAATATTATCATCATTATCGATTGCATAATATTGCATTCAGGGTTCAACTCCATACCACACTTTTGCTAAATGAGAAAAAATTGACTGCATTTTTCATTTAAATTATATATAGAGATGAAATTTATCCGTTCTTAAAAAAATATAACATTGTGGAGAACGTTGTGCTTATTTGAGTCAATAAAAAAATTGATGCGAAATGTATTTTTTACAGATAGATAAACAGATAACTTGATTTCCTTTTATAATTTAAAGTCAGTTTGAAAGTTCGTTAAGTCAACCAGATATCATAAAAAATTTACCGAAGACACTAACACACTCATGGCCACACCCTCAACTCTATCTGTCCAGTAGAGTCCTTACTTCCGTTGTGTTGATTTAGCGGTGATCAGTGTTGTTATGTAGTAGTGTGTTCTCATTGCGTGTATGTTTATATGTGTGCGTGTGTGTATATGTATGTGTGTGTGTGTGTGTGTGGTATACATGTGTGTGTGTGTGTGTTTTGGAATGTGGTTGCGTGGAAGAAAAAAAAAAAGGGGGGGGGGGTGTCCATCAAGTAGAGAAATTCCTGAGCAAGGGGGGGGGGGGGGTTTGCTAGGAACTGTCAGATTGGCATTTTTCAGCAAATCATTGCATTCATAGTGATATAATTCACTTGATCACATAACGGTATTCAGATTTACTGAAATTTTAAACAAGTTTCACCGATTAACAACATCAACTAATATTACTGCTGATATTACTGTCGTTTTTATGCCATCTATGTGATAATTATTGCCCTGGGAAATATTTAGTTAAACGTTTCGGCAAACTGTCAATTGGTTCTGTCTAGCTTCTAGCCCGAACAAACCAAAAGTAGACAGATTCGGGGACTTGATATTTATCGGGTCCGCTTCAGATTTTCTTTTGATCTCAAATAAGTTCAGTAAAGGGGAGACATTCCGAAAGCTCCTACATCCCCAGTATTCATTCAATTTGTATTTTCACCGTTGATCTTTTGTCAGGCGTTTATTTATTCAATTTGTCATCATATTAAAGCGTTTTAAAAACTCTAGAACAAACCTTGACAGATTTGTGAAAGTTTAAAATTTCCTAATTTGACCATTGTTTTGATTCTCGGCCGCCATTTTAATTTGTAAGTATTGAAGGTAGTGCAAAGCACTCCCAAGTAAAGCGTGGTAAAGACTTGCGACTTATTGATATTGATATCTACTGACTGATAAACTAAAATCATGCCGAATAAAGCATGGCAGCGAGGATAAGCACATCGATTAAAATGTGCATCTAATCGTAATCAAGCTAATCAAAAAAAATGATTCTGGCAATATCGAATGAAAATAGTTCTTTCCCCGTGAAATTACGGGCTTTTTACTAGTCATTTTTAAAAAGAGATGTTAGCTTTTATGAAAGCCCTCGTGTTTAAGTTTCGAAAAATTCAGATTTTAAGCAACGTTTACAGAGATAAAAGAGAAAGATTTGGATCGTTTTGGACTTTTTTCACAGCAGAACAATCTGAATTAAAGACTGCAGCGGTCATAATCATATCTTTTCACACCATTGTTGGATCCATTTCAGACCCTCCTTCCAGCTCTTAAGTCAATCAGTGCATATCTGTCCCAAGTTATATTCCAAGAGAATGTGTTCCATAGTCTGCATTGGGTGTCCGCTCGTAGTGGTAAAATGAAGTTACGGGGGAGACAACTCAGAATACAATATGTAAAAATTGGTTTTTAAAAGTTTTATTTAATTGATGATCTATGATTTTAAAAAAAATATGTCACCCATCTTTGCCTCTCTCAAATGGTCTCAATTTGACCAATTTCTTGTTGGTTTTTATTTTTTGAGAAATGTAATTTCATTTTTGGGTGATTCTTTTTGCAACCAGACAGGTGATCATGTGCATAAACCATCATTGCACTAAGCCCTGTTACATGCTGTTTACGTGTTATGGAAAGAACTGTGTTATCCAGGTAACACCATAGGCTATTCAGCTTATATTTTTGAGGAAGATAGTTTTTACCTTTATATAGAAATATGGCTGCTGTCTTTGGAGACATTTAGGTAATAAATGGAACGAAAATGATTTTTTTTCTACATCAATGAAACAGTTGTTAGAACATTTGCAATTTATTTTAACATGTTTGTCTGTTTAGAGATGTGCATATGTAAATAAGGAAAAACATATTTATGGCATTAAATCCTTTTCAAATTAATTTTTCCTTTATATTTATCAGGATTTAATCGCTGATATAGGTGCTTCCGATGTTGAAGAGTATGGCGATATTCATTACGACATTGCTGAAACTCTGATTGAGTGTGGACACACCGAAAAGGCTAAACCATTGCTGGAGATTCTAGTGCAATCAAGTTCTTTCAGCAAAGTAAGTAAAGTAACAAGATAATGCTGAAGATAAGGAAATAACCAATGATCTCATCGACTTCATTGATTGCAATTTTGGTGAGAATGAGAGATGAATAAATTTTATGATCAATTTTTTGAATATTTTGTTTTTTGTTGTAGCTTCCTTTAACTTTATGCATAATTTTTTTGTTTGTTTCTCATTCGAAAATTTTTTGGAATGAAGATACAAAATAATTATCCCACACGTTCAGTGTCATTATGTTATGAATTTTCTTAAGACAGACTCGTCCATTTAAATGTTGGAATAGTTAACAGATATTTCATAAAAGTTGCTTGAGTATCGAAAAATCTTCCCCAGGCTGCAGTCTGGTTGACTTATGGACAGTGTCTCAACTCTCTAGGAGAAATTGCTGAGGCTTGCAAGGCATTTGAAAAAGTATTAGAAATGGCACCTGGACACTATGGGGCAAGAGTCACGTTATCTTCATTGAGACAACAGATGGGTCAGCATGACCAGGCTCTAGAGCTGCTGTCTAAAGGTTGTTTATTCATCATTCTTTTCTACTTTTTAATGTATTATGCAACCAAAAGTCACGTTCTGAGTCTGCACTGGAACACGGATAAATGATAGTTCACAACAGTGCATTTATGTTTATAGATGGACTAAACGAGCCTTTATTTACTTATTTTTTGGGAAAAGGTTTGATTTTTAAAAGTTTTGTTTTTATCACCTGCTCTGAATTATATGATACGTTTACTTGACAACAAATTTTCATTTGCATTGTTGGGCTATATTGATCTTTTACTTCTTGATAGCAGACTTACTTAATGGAACTGAGAGGATTTCACTCTCGTGGAATTGTATTTTTTAAACCTATGTATCTGATATACCTCTATTCTTAAACGTTAACATTTTTCTGGCTGAAATCTATTTTGATAAAGCTTTTGTAAACTCAATTTCTAGCCTTTTACAATAAATATTTGATATATTTTTACATGCAAGATTAATTCTGCTAAATATTAGAATTCTAACAATGTTTTAACCAGACCCTACTAAAGAAGATGGTGCCAACACTGATCAGTTGTTGCTGTTACGGAAGTGCCAACTCCTTCATTCTCAAGGGAAAATGAGTGAATTTGTCATCACTGCACAACAACTGTTATCTTTTAATCTCAGAGGATTGTCTAAACCAGATTTCATAAAAGGTATGGCTGATTATTTTTACTTAAAAAGATTAAAATTACGCCCTTCCACCATGGCACCATTCAATACCGTTGCCTAGACATTCTATCACACAAGTTGTTTGATGTCAACAGGAATCACCCATGTTGTCCAAAGATTTTGTCTTAGAGGATGTAAAAATAGAACTTCATGTATAAATTCCTTATTGTATTTTAATGTTGTTAAATGAAATTTAACATTGGTTGTGATGACATTGTGCCACATTTACAATGAACATATTGCAAGAAATTAAAAAAAACCAATTAGACGACACTGCTCTTGTTGATTTGAACAGAATATTTTTTTTCTGTATTCTCCAGCTATTCTTAACTCAAGGACAACAAAGCATAGAATAAGAATATTCCCTCAAATGCTGAATTTAAATAAGGAACACATAACTGGTGAGTTGTAGTTGTTTATTCTGTGTTCATTTTATAGTTGTGAGTAGTAGTTTTGGCTTTCTGTGCTCATTTGTAATGTAATGATGATACGAATCTACAAAGTTATAGCTGTCACTAGAAAAATGAGCTTTTATAAATCAAAATATCCACTTAATGTACCCAAAGCGCTTTACAAGGGGTCCCAAATTGGCAGCAACATTGAACATATAGGACAAGACAATTTGACAGTAAGGCACTATTTCATTTTTATTTCATGGCAGAGATGATCTTTCTCGCCTGACTCATTTTGCACCTCAGTCCGGTGAGGGAATTTGAATATGTCTTTTTCAAGGACATAACTTTAGATGCACTATGGCGAATGCATTAAAAAAATATCCATTAGGGACACTGATTTTTTTGTTTTGTTTTCGTTTTTGGATTACTTTTTCCCTGTATGTTTTTTCTGGTTTATTTTGAAACATCTTACATCATTTTCGATTTTTATGGTAATTTTCAAAGCCAATCAGTCATATTTTATTCAAGTGGTATGAGACTCAGAAGACAAAATACTGCAACATTAAAAAAACAAAAAACAGTCTTGATCATTTTAGGATGATTTGATCTTATGCTTTTCTTTTTGCACAACTTTTCTTAATTTTGATTTTTTATATGCCTACTTCCCCATTGTTACCTTTATATTTTCGATTTTTTTTGTTTTGTTTTTGATATGCATTTAGAGCATATTCTCATATCTGTGTTTTTGCCTGTATTATGTTTGTTTGTGTGTGTGTATTTGTGTGTGTGTGTGTGTGTGTGTGCTTTCTGCTTTGTCCGACACTTTTTAGGTTTTTCTTTTTTCCAGAGCCTTTTTCAGAGACTATTATACTTTGTTTTGATCTTTCTCTCTAAAGAGGCAGCATCTCTATCTGATCAGGTATCCGAGCTTCAAAAATCAGAACAAGTCAAATTTAGGAAACAAGTGTGGGATATATATGGCAAAGTAAGTCAAAGATTTTTTTCTCTTGTCTTTATTAGATTCATTTTCCCTTAGTTGAACAGAACACTAAATCTATGATCAACGAGGTAACAATATGATTCAGGTAATTGAAAAAGGGAGAAAAAGAAGTGAAAACACATTATCATCTGTCCAAAATTTAAATATTGCATTTCTTTTATCTTTTCTTTTTAATCATCTTACAAGTATTGAAACTCAAATAATTGTAATCAAATATAATCCATATTAAGTGATTCTTGCAGAGCCATAACGTCCATGGAAATTGATATTGATAATTGCATACTACCCCTTGGATAGAATAATCCAGGCTAGTCAATCACAAAGTACTTTCCCTTGGATTTAACAGACTCAGTTTCCCGGCCAATGCTGGATGGACAGCAAATTTTATGCAAAATGATGCCCTTAAGGGCATACCGTCAGGTTCTTAATGGCCAGCTAGAACAACCAGACTTAATTTAGGCAGTGTTGTAAGTACATAATCATACTGTTACACTATAGAGACACACATTCATAATAAGGCTGGTGATTATAATTTTCATGTATTTTTCTGAATTCGATTTTTCAAATGGTTGAATCTCCTGCGCACTGTGTTTGACTGGCTTCCCTTTATTAACTGTGATGCAGAAAATTTATTCTCAGAAACTGTCTCTTGGTGAGCTCAGTGATGGTTAACAAAGATAATATGTTTTTTCTTGTAAAGGTCTTGCATCGGAGACGTAGTATATTTCATTTTTTTTTGTCAGTATGAAAATGTAAAAAAGGAGACATTGATCTGTTGATGCACACTGATTAACAATAAGTTTGTATGATGTAATGCCAAAAAATGTCATAAGTGGTAGTTTGCAGGGGTGGGATTAATTTATTTCATAGTTGTCAATAGGGAATGGATGACGATGATAACGATGGTGATGATGATGATTACTACTACTACTACTACTACTACTACTACTACTACTACTACTACTACTACTACTACTACTACTACTACTACTACTACTACTACTACTACTACTACTACTACCACTACTACTATAATAATAAATAATAATAATAATAATAATAATAATAATAATAATAATAATAATAATAATAATAATAATAATAATAATAATAATAATTATAATTAATAATAATAATGATAATAATAATAATAATCGTCGTCGTCGTCGTCATCATCATCATCATCATCATCATCATCATCATCATCATCATCATCATCATCATTCATCATATTTAAATGCAATTTATAGTCACTTTCAATGAATAAATTATAATTAATTAATTACTTTTATTTGATTCTGAAAAAATTATCAAGACTTCCATCTTCACTCAATTGAATTTTTAAATTTTATTTCATAAGTTATGTACAGAAATGTACAAATTGAATCGTCTGGATGAATTGGTCGAATCTGCCATTTTGGCCATCTCCTGTCCAACATTTTGCTTTGACCCAGACGACCCCAGGGCTCTTGTACGTATTTCTGTTTTAATCAATCATAGTGGCTAATTATCCTTTTAAAATTGGGACTGTCCCGATTTGGCAATCTGTAGAAGAAAAAAAAAGGAAGAAAGAAATTAAAAATTGGATTGTTTATGTTTACGGAAATGGCCCTTGCATGTCCCAGAATTATGCTTTTTTGACTAGCAAATTAACACAAGGAACAGAAAAAGGCTCTAAATCTAGACTATATTATATAACATACTGCTGTTTTGGGCCATGACGGTATTTTGCCTCAGGGTGTCCCGTTTTAGCTCTTTGAAAAGTTGGCCGCTCTGACCAACCATTTAATGAAAGATAAATACAATTTTCTTTCAAATCAGAATTATTTCTTCAATTAGCTTAACTAAATAGTCCTATCTGTAGATCTGGTCATTTTTATCAAGAGAACAGAACTTATGGCTTTAATGAAGTCTGAGTTACATTGTAGTTACCGCTCTCTGTTAATATATGACGTTGTGTTAGAATATAATCAAACCACCTCTGTAAACGGTTTATAAAAATTGTTATAAGCAAAAAATTCAAGGAAGATTTAAACATGTGCTTTTGGATGAAAATGATTTTCAATGAGCAATTTTATTGGTTTCAGGATGCAGAGTTTTTGTGTCTCAAGATATGTGTCCTGGGTAAAAGTAAATATTTTGTCAACAACATAGCAAAGGCAGTCATAATGAAGGTGAGTCGTAATGTTTTCCATGCATAACACATTCATGTTATCAGTGAATTACTTTTCTTTGATCAATGAGTTTATTTTTGGATAATATGTTATCCAATCTAGTGTTGTGCCAAGGTGTACAGGACACTGAAAAATGGCTTTAAGATCTAAATAATTAAATTTTATTTGAACTGAAATGCCTTATCGAGAAGAATGGATATTGTTTCTCAAACCACTGAGTCTCAAAATTGTAAAACTCTAACTGTTTTCACTCTAAATTCAGTTTTTTGAACCTGGTTCACCCCAACGTAATAGACGTGTGCTTTTATATTGCGCAATATCCATTAAAAGTGCTCAAAGTGGTTTACAAAGTAATACCGAATTGAAGCAGTAATCCTTCAGAGCCATGAGGCCCATGGAGCCGGAGTTTATCCCAGTTTCTATAGTGTGAAATGGACAATAGAAAACTTGCTACCCTTTGGATAGAAAGCTAATCTACCTCAAAGTACTTATTATTAGATCTAACAGACCCAGCTACCCAATCACTGCTGGGTGGACAGGAGGGTCAGAAAAATAAAAATATTGACTGCACCCGAGATTGATCTCAGTCCCTTTGATTGTGAAGTGAGTGCTTTACCAACTGAGATATCAGGACCCCCCAATTGAAGATGTGGGTCACATATATTGATTATTTGAGGGAGTTTTTATTTGATTTTAAAAGTCATGAAGGCAAAGCTTCACTCAATTGAAAGTTTGAGATTTTGACATTTCAGAGGTTTGAGAAACAATATCTATTGTTCTCAATGATGCATTTCAGTTCAAATAAAATTTCATATTTATTATTCATAGATTATTCTTCATTCATTTTGCCTTTATTCTTGAAATTAAAAAAATATATAATTACCTTTTATAATAATGAAGCTGTTTTAAAAAAAGATTTCTACCCTTGATCGACAGGCAATAGACAAGAATCAATCATGGAATTTATATTGCTACATCAGCACAATCTTCAAGAATGCTGTTGACTTAAGATTTGCTATGAGATGTCTTATGAAGGTAAATGGTGCAAACAATGTAAAATAGACAGGGTTTATGAACATGTGTAATAAAGCTAGAAAATATTTATTGAGAAGTGGTTTCAAGGTTGGGAGAAATGATGATAATCTATTTGGTGAAGTAAAAATTTTAATACAGAGAAATGTGCTGTAGTTTTATTCGAAAACATTTGCAGGAAGAGCGGGAAAAAGGAAGAGCAGGGCAGCATGGTGGGATGAGGAGGGGAATGCCAATTGTGATTAAATATTATCCCTTATCAGTCACTGTCACTGTATCTTTAACACTCCCCTCCCTCAACACTTGTGGAAGTTATTATTTGGATCTGATGATAAGTGTATTTTCTTATTGATCAAATGGATTTCTTTATAATGATATTCAGAATGCTGTCAACATCATCATCATATGTTTTGGAGATTATTCTTTCGTCTCATTCAAAATGTTTACCTGCAATTTAAAACTTGTGCAAAATAGAGAAGGCTTAATGAACAAAAGAGCATTCAGTCTTCTATCTTTATTTAATCAAAGTGTCGAAATTAATAAGGTTTGTTTTTACAGATCACTTTTAATTCTTTATTTCTTTGCTGTCCAGAATCCTGACAGTGTTGCCCTTAAAATGTTGAATGGCAGTGCTAGGCTACTCTCAGGTTCTTATAAACAGGCCTTAGGTAAGAATGATAAGGAAATATAAAAATACACTTAACTGGTATTGAATGATTGATTAGCCTTTAGTAGATAGAGGTTCAGCAAAAGGACTTATTGAGAAGGTTTTAACATTTATAAGATACCGTCAGGTAAATGGTATATTAAGTATGATGGTATGTTATTGCTTTCACTTATTTTGTGTCAGTCATGTGGTTAACGATGTTTTTTAAAATTTACTTTCCAAATGAGTGGACTATGTCAATGTGACCTTATACCAATCAAATCCTTTCGTTTCAGGAGAATTTTTATCTGTTTTCCGCAAAACACCTGACAACGATTTGGCAATCCTGTGTTGTGCATTGTGTTTGACCCACATTGCTTCCCAATCTTTCAATGATAAAAGAAATTTGCTCCTGGCACAGGTTAGTTTGATTGGCTTTGTTTAGTTATTTAATGAAACTAATGTCAATATATTAAATGAAATAGTAAATTCCAATGATTTTTAGGGAACTTTTTTTTAAAATACGAAGGGTCCTTTAAAAAAAGACTTCTTAGTAAATTTGATTTATTGCTTTGAAGCAGCAAAGGAATTTTAGGATTAGTTTCTATGGTTAAAAGTACAATTGAGTACCAGGACAGTTTGAATTAGTCATCTTTTTATTATTTATATATATATTTTTTGAAATTCGTTTAAGGTGACGTGCTTGCTGAATGCTTACAAGGGAGCCAGAGGAGATTGTCAAGAGACATTTTACAATATTGGGCGAGCATTGCAACAAATGAGTGAGTTCTAAGTTTTTTTGGGGGTTTTTTTTGTTTGTTTTTGTTTAGAATTATGAAACAAAACAAATAATTTGCTAAAAAAGATGACCAATTCAGAAATATTTTTGAAAGAAAAATACTTGGTGAAAATAGAGTTGTGCCCCTTGTAACTTCTCATGACTTATTTATTCAATAATTATATTTGTTTCATTAAGTTATAAAATGTTGGTTTGATTTACAATTTGGATTTAATTAGACCTGTAAATTCTCAGTCAATTAACTGAAATCAGTCAATGTGTCAAATTCAAATATTTACTAAAAGGAAAAAGAAAGAAATGAATTTTAAAAAAAAAGAATTCACAAATCGTAGTCGAATGACTGACCGTAAAGTAATTAGGAGTGTTCCACAGCGCTACGCATAGCTCATGGGGACCGTT
>NC_088360.1:113384133-113401633 GCF_034508935.2 Berghia stephanieae
AAATATTTGTAATTCGTCATATGTATTTTAATTTACAAAGTTCTGATGGAGTATTAAAGATAAGTTAATAAAATGAATCTTTCACATGCGCATGTATTATGAAATAGTAGAATAGGTACCGGACGATTTTGTGTATTACAGGAAATAGACGTATAGTTACTTCAAATATCGATCGCTAATCGAATTGGAGGGGAAAAAATAATTTGTTCGTGACATTAAGTATACCATTTGCCGGCACGACAGACGTTAATTTGCGAAGATGAAATGTGACACCACATGCTCATGCGTGAATAATAATGGCATTTCTGTCATTTTATGACTGGTTCGTATTACCATCTCAGCCTCAGATCCCTCAACATAATTACCCTAATGAAATTCCACATGGGATCGAATTGCGCATGCTTAAGGATATGGCATTTCCTTCTTCCGCTTCGCATCTCTGTCGTTGCCGGCCATGGTTTTTTTTTTTTTTTCTAGACTGTAGTACAATAACCCTGTATACCCACACTCGTTCTCTCCCAAAAACGATTGAATTAACACCCCGCTTCCGAAGTTACAATACAATTACGTCTTGGACAAGCTAAGACTTGGCGAATAGAAAGTAGTTCAGTGTACAGTCTCAGAATATTGGTCTCTTTTTAAAAAGACGTCTACTATAGGAAGTGACATATTATTGTAATGTTTTCTAATTAGATTGTGTCCCATAGCAGAAGAAAGGTAGCCACAATTGTACATTAAATGCATTCGTTTATTTAATTTGGGCATTAATACAGTATAGGCCATTGAAGCGGACTTTATTTGCGGCGTTTGATCGTTTATGTTAACACTCGACCTCATATCTGTAGGTCTCTGGATCGAATTACGATGTGGGCCGCGCAAAGTTGAGTCCATGGAGATGGTTCTTTATTTACATTCTCTCAATAATTTATTGAGACGTTTTTGTCGTTGTATTTAATTTTAAATTCCTTTCCATTTTACACGTTTTATTATGCGTGCGCGTGTTGGGGGAGGGGGGTCCGCGCCCTTTAAAAATTTTGTTTTTGTTTTTTATTATTATTTTTAAAAAATATAGATTTGACTCTGATGGTTGTAGGTTAGATTTTTTCAAGATGTAGTGAAATTTGAAAACATTCTAATTAAATGTAAAGAACAAACAATCTTAAGAGAGATTCCAGCAAGGAAATGGACTCCTGAACACTTAATCAAGGGATATTATAGAATATTAAATATAAAAAAATTCTCTAGAATAGATGATACTTAGATGTGTTAATTTCAATTCAAAGCGCTAAATGTCCTACCGGATAATTTTCCCTCTTTATAGGTGACGATATTTCAGATTTCACTTCGATTCCCCTTTTACTGCCATTATAGCGGAATGTTAGGAAATAGTATAACCCCGTGGAAAAAATTACAACTACGTATGTGGATTGTAACTGAAACGGTGATTTTTGTCACTTAAAGAAACTGTGTTCAAATTTCTCAATAAAACATTATCTAAACTTAACTCATATTTTTGATGAGAAATTCAATTTCAGCGTCTCTGTCACCTCGACATGACAAATCATACCAGTTTGAGCGTCACAATTTTATACCTGATAAGTTTGTTTTCTTTTAATTTCGCAAATCACAAAAAAAGAAACGTTGGACTACCTGGGCTATTTTTTTAAAAATAAATGAAAATTGCTTTATTATGGAACATTTCGTTAATGCTTTTATAAAGGTACCAATGTTTCATTCTCAACGTAAAAATAACAAAATAAATATATAACGAAAGGAAAAAAACATACAATAAAAAACAAACAACCCCCCCCCCCACACACACACAACAAGAAAAAATCAAACCCCAACTAAACAAAACACATAAAAAAAAACCCAATCTAACAATAACAACAAAAAGTAAAGAAAAACAAATTAAACAGATAAAACACAGACACACAGACTCTCTCTCTCTCTCTCTCTCTCTCTCTCTCTCTCTCTCTCTCTCTCTCTCTCTCTCTCATAATTAATATTTTCTCTATATGAAAGATAATATCGTACTGAAAAGAGTCAATTTCAATATTAGATATTTTACTAGTGCCCATGATGCGTTTTAGCATCAACTTAGAAACGGGGACGGGTGGAGAAAAAATGGGGGGGGGGGGATTTTGGAGGGGTACTGAAGATGGACGGTTGACCAGGCTTGGGGAAGAGGGTGTCCAGTGGTTCCAGCCAGGATGTAAGACCCGACAATGAAATGACAGGAAGAGACAAAGAGACTTAGGCTATTTAGCATGACAATTCGTGGGTCAAGAGGGGATGAGTAGAACTAAATTTGGGACAAGAAGGAAGTACACTCGCCTCCAGGGGTGGAGAAAGAGATTGAGATAGATAGATAGATAGAGAGAGACAGTACAGAGTGTGTGTGCGTGTGTATGTGTGTGTGTGTGTGTGAGAGAGAGAGAGAGAGAGAAGGGGAGGGGAGGGGGGAGAGACCAATGCAAAATATTTAAAAAATACAAATAAGAAAGCAAGACAAACAATTGACAGGGAAGACAAATTGTTTGGATCGATATATGATGCGGACAAACAGATGTGGATGGGTGAAAGAAGTGAGAGAAGAGAGAAGAAAGTGGTAAAAGAGACACGGAACAGACAAACACAGATAAATAATGAATGAGACATTGGGGGAGGTGGTAGTGGTAGGACATTAAAAATATATACATACATACATAAATACATACAGTGAGAAGAAGAAGAAGAAGAAGAAGAAGAAGGAGGCGAAGGAGAAGAAGAACGAAGAAGAAGAAGAAGAAAGAAGAAGAAAGAAGAAGATTAGAAGAAGAAGAAGAAGAAGAAGAAGAAGAAGAAGGAGGCGAAGGAGAAGAAGAAGAGTCTTTTCCAATGACTCAACTATGCACCGCTCAAAGCCGGACTCTAACCCAGGACCGATCCGAAGATGAGTGTCTTACCAGAAGACCACAAAGCAGCCGAAGAAATATAAAGAAGAAGGATGTTACATCTTCAGCTTTCAGTAAAAACAGAGCGTACTTTTGTGTTTTATTCCAGAGCAGTAAAAATCCATAGATTCATTAACCGATGTCATAATAACCCATTCAGTCCGGAATGATTTTGAACAGCATTTAGATAGGCACTTGACAACATTAAAACAATTTACAAAGCGCCTTAATCACTCGTGGTTAGATAATTTCTCTGTGGTATCTATTCGCCCATTCAATGATTTTTAGCTGGTCTTGGAGAATGTTTGGAGAATTTACAATAAAGTTTTATTTAGACGTTTAGAGATGTGATTAAACAAAACAAAAACAAAAAAATAAAAATAAAAAAAGAATCGATTCATTTCTATTCTACTTTGGAAAATTCAAGTTGTTTCTTCCTCTGGATTTACTAAGTGGAGGTGACTGTATAAAATGAAATCCTTAAAAAAAACCAACTGGATAATATTTTAACACCATACATCTCTCAGCGCCAGGAGCTGCGTAGAGCCTTGGCATGTTCCTTCCATTTTGACCGGTCCTTGCCATAATCCGTTTCTCTCCTTTTACACCATCTTGCGCCATGTTGTTTTGGGCCTTCCTTTCCCTCTTTTCCCCTCCGGAGTCCATCCCAATGTCGCTGCAGAATCGTTCTTTCCCCCTCTCCTCAAGACGTGCTAAAACCAATTCCATCCTTTCCATCTCACCACCACACTTACTTTCTCTCTCCCTTTCAATTCTAATAATTGTAATACAACTTATGAGAAGTTCATTTTAAAAACAAAGTATATTAAAATAATTTCTGACTCAAACTTTATACCTACAACGACAATGACAGCAACAACATAGCAACAGCAACAACAAAGCAACTGCAATAACAACAACGACAACAACAACAACATCAGCAGCAACAACAACACTTAACACGAATGCATTTTAAAAATAAAAAGGGAGTGACAATAAAATCTTTAAAGGATGAAACCAAAATCAAAAATAAGAAAAATCAAATTCAAAGGGTAATGCCAGAGGTACGTAGTAATGAGCAAATAATGGTTGCAATAACTGAAAAATAAGGGAGGCAAGAACATCAATATCTTGAGAACTTCCGTTTCAGATTCCTCCACTCAAAATTGTAGCATAGGCAATCTCTTTTATACAACCACCACTAACGACACAGGAGTGTCATGATTTGGGACCTAGGGGCACAAGATGTATGACTGGCTTAGGTTGTTTACCCTAAGATGCCAATGCTCATTAACATTTAGAAGGACTTGTGATTTTAATGAAAACAGCCACAAGGCGGAATGAAAACTTTGGAGATAGAATTGAACACGTTAGAGGACTGTATCGAGAAACCCAAGGCACATAATACGAAAATCATTCCAAGAACTATCTGTTTAAAAACTAACTAAAATAGAATTTTAGTAATTAAAAAAAATTGTATTCAGCCTTCCAAAATCCAAGATAAAATGTTGTATAAAAATATCGTCCATCCAGATTTGATTTCATAAATATTTCATGTCTACCAAAACGGATAAATTGTTTCTAAAACGATGTGCTTTTCAGACAATACAAAATGGGTATAAAGATTGCATTTAGTGTTAATTCAGAACAACCTCACAATTTTGCCGAAACAGAAAGCGTAAAAGGATATGAGTGGTACAGCTTGAACTAAAGTAATAAGTTATCTGCCTTTTCTTCTGTTCAGAGGCACATATAATATTATTATGTTTGCTCATGTTTTATCCGAAACACTGGAAATGATTGTTTTAACCCAGTTGCTGTGTTAGTTTCTCAACCATATTATCTCTTAACAGGACGATATCCCTCTCCAATTGATTGAAAAGATGGTCCAATATGACGACCTCCTTGGTCCAATATGATGTATTGTAGATACGACATTCCTATTCCTGCTTTCGGATCGGAAGGTTCCGGGTTCGAGCCTCGCTCGGCGCATAGTTGAGTCCTTGGAGAAAGCTCTCTACTCACATTCTCTCACCGTACTCAGGTGTCTCTGTCCGGAAAAATTGGAATATCACCTAACAGGCGTCATGTCACGTCCTAAATGTTAAATGTTGCTGTTGGCCAGGGACCACTTAAGCTCGTTTAGTGAACATTGCTCTATATAAAAAAGCCCAAAGCTCAAATGACACTCATCTTCAGAATGGTAGCAAATTTGAGTCCTTGAAAAAAAAAAGCTTTTTACTCACACTCTCTCACAGATGTGAAATTAACATATTATAGCCGTTAACGGCGCTATTTATTTCGAAAAAAAAAAGTAATTTGGTAATGCCTATGGTAGAATAAAGACCAGACCGGAATTAAGTGTTTTTTTTCCAAGGTGCCAATGTTAAGAATGCGGAATTAAACTTAAAATATTTATTCATAAGTTTTCCACCCGAATACATCATTTCTAATTTTCCCTCTTTTACTCTTTTATATCTCGCACGCTGAATAAAGTTGAAACCCTTGACTTGTCCGATGTCCCATTAAGATCCCACCCCCTTGAACTAAACAACCATTTCAAATTCAACTTTTTGATCTTCGTTTTTGTCCTCTAGAATAGTCATATTTAATCCTCCACCCTTCTCCCTTTTTTCTGTAGTTCCCTCTTTCCCTCGTTTTCTTTCTCTGTCTATCTTTATATTTAACATTCTCTCTTGCCATCTCCCTTTCCTGATAGAAAAGTATTTCCACAATAAATGATGATTATAAAATGTAGAATCATAATTTCTTTGTTTCTACCGAGGTTTGATAGACAACCAGTATCATTATGTCCTTATCCCAATACAATAGCCAGCCCCCAACTAGATTCTATATATGTCAATATATCTCCGCCTACCCTATTCTGTGAGTACTCGATACCACATGGGCCTTATTCCACAACATAGGTCCAATCGAATCAAAAAACTGTCAAGATGACTTTGGCCAATAGGCTTTGAGTCCACCAGTAACATCATTCTGGATAAGGCAAAGGGCAGATTAATCATCTTCTGTTGCTTGGTACTTTTCTTTTAGGTAAAGCACTGGTTTACGTCTTATGTCTTTGAAATGTGTCGTACCAAGTTTTAATTCAACGACAGATAAATAAAGTCAAATGTTCTTAAATAGGTACCTATTTCAAAGACAGTACCTACGTGCTTAACATTTCATTGTTATGGTCTCTTTTTTGCCAAAGATTTCATTATTCATTATTTAAAAGTTAATGTCAAAGATTTAATTCACAAGAAAACTTGCAAATTCTCTCAAAATCGGCAATCTTGCACGTAATTCGATATGGGATGAATTCATGTGGAACCATTAAAAAAAAAATCAAAATTTGTTTTGATTTTGATGTTTTCGTAAATCACAATTTCACCCCCCCCAAATAAAAACACCCTCCCCCTACCCCCGCTCAAAAGACCTCTCCAAAACCAAACAACCCCTTCCCCCCAAAACCCCCACAAAACAAAACAAAATAACCAACCAAACAAACAAGAATCACCCCTCCCAATTTAAAAAAAAATATATATATAAAATAAAATAAAAATCATGAAATCGCAACTTTTCTTTTCGATGAGATGATCTATACCAGCAACGTCCAATGGCTCAATACTATAATGTTCTTCATAAAAGAAGCGAGTCTATGATAATAATTTCCCTAATCACATTACGTTGAGAAGGTTTATTTCTTTCCTGTAAAATCAGAAAATTTTATATTGATGGATCTAATATCAACTATAGAGGACAGCGTTATGCAATAGACACATTTCGTCTTTGATTTTACGCACTATCGTAAGTGACATTTGGCATTTGGCTTTGATCCCTTTAATGATCTAATAAATAGATCTATAAGAAGTCATGTGCAAAAGTATGTATTTCTTCCTTTATATATTTTTACTCATTCCAAGCATTACGTTGTATTATATATATATTGTAAAAGGTTAATTGATTGCCTATTTAAACAATGTAATTATATTCCTATCTTTACATTCAATCAAAAGATACAATGCTTAGAATTTGAAACACCGAAATTTTGACTTTGCAAAAATTAATGTCCGTAGGTAAGAATTTTAGGGAAAGCAATACAGCGGAAAACTGGAGGCACTTAAATTTGGGATTTTATACCAATTTTGAAATTCAATAACCTTATTGAAATCAACGTGACTTTACATGGTTTGATAATGATATTATTCTTTGTTCTGTAACTGTCGCTAACAAAAATCATAGCTAGATTGAGTGTTGAAAATCAAGCCCGTTTGATTGGACTGGACTGTCTGTTGCAGAATGTCCACGCAGGTTTGATATATAATTTACAAATTAATAAAGAAGTACTGTGGATGTTTTTAGAAAGAAAATATCACTCAAATCAGAAGCAAGGGACGTGGTTCTTTGTTAGTTTGAGGCTGGATCATGGAATTCCAAAAGACATCCGTGTGAGAATAAACGGCAGTTTGTCATCTGACAGTTAAATTAGAGACAATGACATTAGCAATAGTTTTTATGTATGGCAATGCACCATCGCACGTGGCTCGAATTACGCAGGGGCTTTTAAAGAGAACAATCATTTTAAGCAAGAGAGTGGTCATCAGTCAGTCCTGACATGAATCCAATCCAGAACATGTTATGGGATAATATAAAGAAAGAAGTATTTGAGCTTTATATAACGCAATATCCACTAAATGCGCTCAAAGCGCTTTACAAGGGGTCCCTGGTCAATAGCAACATTTAACATATAGGACAGGACATGCCCCCTGTTAGGCGATATTACACTTTTTTTGACAAAGACAACGCTGTTAACGGCCAGGTACTCATTTTACACCTGAGTACGGTGAGAGAATGTGAGTGAAGAGCCTTTTCCAAGGACTCAACTATGCGCCGAGCGTGAGGCTCGAACCCAGGACCTTCCGATCCGAACGCGAGTGTCATACCACAAGACCACAATGAAGAAAGAAGTACATCGTCTTGGTCCTCATCATGGTGATTTAAACAAGCTTTTCCAAGATATCCGAGACAATCTCACTGCAGAGTTCATTGAATGATTCACTTTGTCAATGCGATGGTTAGTAATGTCCCTGCATCAAGTTTAAGGAAGGCACACAAAGTACGTAGATATCATGTATCAATAAAGTTGTGTAAAATTGCAAACTCAATTTTTTGGCGTCACTTCTTAAACTTTCGATATAATTTTATACGGAGCATTGAGATTAAATTACTTATATATAGTGGATAGAGAAATGAATGAGATTTCTATTGATCTAAGAAATGATAATTGTTTTGTATGTTTTTTATGAGGGTTCAAAGGAGTGTGAACTTACATTTGCACATGACTATATAAAATATATGTTGTGTTATATATTTTGTTTGTATTTATAAAACAACTAGAAATATCTAGTTATTTTGGAATAAATCGTAGTTTTAGCAATTACGATAGTATGTAATAACCTTCATGACCATGCACTGTGACTATACTTTTTTGCTGATAATATGATACGATGTGAAACTTGTCGCTTATTATAAAACGCAAAATCAACGACGATTTCAATGTCATATGTAGTGAGCAGCATTTGATTATTACTGTTTGATTCACTCTATAGAAACCGGGATGGCACCAAAAGTTTCCTTTTCTGGTGATAAGGCAAGAGAAGTCGTGACGTCACACCTTCTACTCTTCCGGTTTCAAAATCCTTGGAAGTATGTATATAACCAGTCCTTCGAAGGACTTATAATAAATAGGTTACATATCGAATCCTAAGATGGCATGATTGTTATGATAGCAGGATGTATAGGCAGATTCTTAGTCTAAGGATTACAAGACGTAAAAGTGCTAGGTTGGACGATCTCTATTGATGACCAGCATCTATTTAGACCAGAAAATAAGATAACATCACTTTGAAACTAGAAGATCAATTCACAAAGTATGTATACAGTCCTCCTGAAGAGTGATTCTATACTTCCAATGAAATAGGAACCCGTTTTTGACACTTTTTAAAAGTTCCATATTGTGTTTTTTTGGGGTGTTCCATTCAATGTACGTTTAACATTTGAGGATCAAATGAATCAGTTCACATTCCTACATAAGATTATATTATTTTGCCATACAATATGGGACTCTGGTCCAATCAATGTGTCATCGGGCAAAGATCTAGATCCCGAAACATTTAATGGTGGCAAGAATGCTGTAACTGTAATCTGAAAAACCACTTTCATTTCAATTTGACCAAAAACGCTTACTTCACACAACAATCAATTTAAACCACTATTAGTATTAGGTTGTCAACAACTCTCAGACCAGAGACTTTAGCGAGATTTCAGCCTTTGACAAATTTAGGGTCGTTTTAATATACCAATATTTGAAGTCAAATTTTCATGGAATGGCAGCAATACTGCTTTTTCATTTTTACCAGAAATTATACATCACATTTCGTTCAAGGTAAGAACAATCATAAAATCTTGGGTAAGGCATTTAAAATACATACTCCACTAACTTGTGTGAGTAATATGTAGTCACGGGTACTGTAAATATACAAGTACAAAAACAGGCGCATAACTGGTGATTTGGGTAAATAAATAGAGCATTGTTGGACGCATTGAGCATGGTGAAATCGTAGAAAAACGCAATAAAAATTTGCATATTATTATTATTATTATTATTATTATTATTATTATTATTTATTATTATTATTATTATTATTATCAAGTTATCCCTCCTTGTTTTATAATCTGTCGTGTCATCTTTACCAATGTATTGTTCACCAGGCAGTACATTGGTAACCGAGTCTACCCAATGGTATTTCTGAAGTCGGTGAAAGAAATGGCAACCTGGAGAGAATCACTCTAAAACATTATGTCGTTGATTCAGACCATTTTCTCAACTATCAAGGCAATTCTCAATAATATGTGTTCTTGACACGGGACTCAATTCAGTCTACTGCACACATTATGGTTCTAGAAATTATAATCGTTTAAATTAGTATCCCTCATTCACCAGGGTTTGAACTCTGTGATATTTATCCATTATATCACTGGCCGCTTAGGGACACCAATATCTCAAACCAATGTGTTATAAATCCGTTTGTATGTCTGTTTGTATTTATACCCATACATCTATTCTTCTATCAAACTGTCCTTCTATGCATCCATCCATCTATCTTTCAATCTATCTATCTATCTATCTATCTATCTATCTATCTATCTATCTATCTATCTATCTATCTATCTATCTATCTATCTATCTATCTATCTATCTATCTATCTATCTATCTATCTATCCATCTATCTATCTATCTATCTATCTATCGAGATTTCTATTTATCTAACAAGCTATCTATTTATAATTTACCTCTAGGTATTTAATCTTTCTATTTTCGTCAACAAATTAGGTGATAAAATAAACTCGTGACGTGCTTAATGACACTTCCGCCCCCTTCCGGTTTGCAGCCTTTATAGTTTAGCTCACGGCAATCCAAGAACTCTTTGTTTTGTATTGCGTAAAATAATCGAAAGAAGCTATTGTCTTAACTTCTTTGTGGGACTGTCTGATGTAGGGATTAAAGCACAATATAATTTGCAAAATAATAACTTCAAGTCTTCTAATCTTTATTAATTTCATATTGACAAATTCTTATAACTGGCAGATCAGATTTTATTGCAGGGACTCACACAACGCATTTTTCACTCTAACCAGAATTTTTAAACATCATTTATATCAATTAGTTAGATAACCCCTTAACCTAACATGCAAATATTAGCAGCTCTAACAACCAAACGCAATTATGGCCTTGATTTAACATTGTTGTATTGGACACTATTTTGCGTTGGTTTGAGAGAATTTCCATTACAACAATGAGATCATAACAATTTGGGTTACATTCTTTACTATTCATTTCTAATCAACCGAAGTTAGGCGACTATTCTCTCTGTAGTTTGTTTCTCTCCTTATCGACCATTTGCCGGGTTTTCCCGAAAATGCCATGAACATAAAACATAAAAAAAGATTTTAAAAACTCTAACTTCAAAAGGAATGAGAACATGGTTCATACATTTGCTCAGCAAGAACGACCTCTACAACACTGCATTACATTCTTATAAATATGATTTTTTTTTTCAAATTTTTTATGGACAAAAGAAATCTGAATGAAAAACATGTTGGATAAATCGTAAACAATGTGATGATTTTCTTGTAGTTGGTAAGGACAGGGTTGAAAACAGAATTTGCTTCTATAAAGAATAAAATAACATTTTAAAGTCATTGAATGTTACTTCTTCCATTGAATTATTTCCCCATATTTTTTTTTCTATGTCTTTTAAATCTTCCAATGTGAATTATATTTTTGAAAGTTTCATTCTGATGCCTCTGACCTACTTGGACATAAGTGCCAGCACTAGACAAACGATCTGTTGTGTACTTTCTATTCCAGGCGATTACACCCCATCGAGGTGAAGGTGGCGGGGGGTTGAAATAAAATCGATGGAGAGCCCGTAAGCATCCCATTCGGGCTGATTTTTGAACTTGTGTTACCACGAGTCGTGTGGTCGTCACTCTAAATATAGGAGAGGAAACGAGATTTTTATAGCCTGCCTCAGTCTGGGGCAATACAGCGGGGTGATTATGATGACAATAACAATGATGATGATGTTGACGATGACGATGGTGATGATGATGATGATGATGATGATTATGATTATGATGATGATGATGATTATGATGATGATGATGATGATGATGATGATGATGATGATGATGATGATGATGATGATGAAAAGGGAACGAGTAAGAAGGAGGAAGTGGATGAGTGGAATGAGGATTGGCAAGATAACAATAGTGATGAGTGATGATGGTCATTTTAGGCTTGGTAAAAATCCCTGTATCCTGTGTCTTATGTTTTATTATGATTGACTTGTCGCTGTCATTCTGATAATTATTTGTTAATAATGTATCTCTCTCCTCTCTCTCTCTCTCTCTGTGTCTCTCTCTCTCTCTCTCTCTTTCTCTCTCTCTCTCTCTCTCTCTCTCTCTCTCTGTATGTGTGTTGTTCTCTCCCCCCCCTTCTCTCTGTTTGTGAGTAGGCATGTATGTATGTGTTTGTGTCAGATGATTGTCAATTGCCTATGGCTATCATTTTAAAAAATACAAAGGAGGAAAATCCGCAATATTTCTGGAGAAATAAAGGCATTATGAACAGGCACTCATCTATTTTACTTATTATACTATTGTGTAAATTAACATAGATCGAGACGAATCTTATAAGCCATCAATGATCATAATTAGTCTTGTATTAAAGTCTGAAAGTGCGCGCAAATGAATTTGGTAATAGTGCGCTCAGATGACAGATCATATTTAGTGCCCTAGGTCGCGAACGTAGACACCATCTCTATGTTCTCCCACGAGTGAGAGGACGCAGAAAACCCGCTGTTTATATGCGTTCACATAAGAACACCTTTTACAAATTAAAACCATTTTATACAATAAAATATGTAATGTATGAAGACATTGTCAGAAAATTAAAAAAAAAAAGAAAGAAAGAGAGAGAGAGAGAGAGAGAGAGAGAGAGAGAGAGAGAGAGAGAGAGGAGAGAGAAGAGAGAGAGAGGAGAGAGAGAGAGAGAGAGGGGGAGGGAAGGGAAGGGAGGTTAATAGATAGATTGGTAGATAAAAGGGATGGAGAGAGAGAGAGAGAGAGAGAGAGAGAGAGAGAGAGAGAGAGAGAGAGGGGAAAGAAAGAAAAAGAGAGAGAGAGACAGACAGACAGAGAGACCGTTTAATGCCCATTAAGGGTTTTCCCTCAAGAGAACCAGATAATGTTATTACGTGGTATAGAGATACATGATTGAGGTCGGCGATTGCAGCAAGCAAACAATGACATAAAACCACGGAATTCGACCCACTGATATAGATGTGACCCATCACTCTAATTTAGTATTAAATCGGAATAGACTTCTTCTTCTTCTTCTTCTTCTTCTTCTTCTTCTTCTTCTTCTTCTTCTTCTTCTTCTTCTACTACTACTACTACTACTACTACTACTACTACTACTACTACTACTACTACTACTACTACTACTACTACTACTACTACTACTACTTTTTCTTCATAGCTCCCCAAACTATTCAAATGGACTAGATGTAGAAAACTGAGTTTTAAGAAAAAAAAAGATCAAGTTATGAAATCTAAGTTATGTCAAATTTGAGAACCAAAATTTTTCCTCCAAATTAAGGCATTTTAAAAACTAAAGTTTCACAACCTAACCAGTTAACTGCCATACTCTGGAGAAACTCGTATTTAAAAATTTGGTCATAAAACTCGTCCTTCACATATCGATCGACCTAAATGACCCTCAGCTTGGCATAAAACTCTAGAACTTGGGATTTCGCGAAGTTAATAAAGACATTCAAATTTAAGCATCAGATTCAACTGGCATTATACCGTTTTGAGAAGATTGATCACAAATGTAATTTGTCATGGGATTCTCAACATCGATGGGAAGCCTAGAAAATGTAAAGCGAGATTGATTATAAAGTCAAATAGGGATAAATATGCTTGATTAGTTTATCTATATTAGAGATACAAATTTCAACACAAATTGCGTGGGATTGCGAGGGAGCAACCAGGGAAAATAACATGAAAAATATGAAGGGAAGTTAGTTCCGCAGTTCTCTGAAACAACACTTTAAAGAAAATTTGGTCAGAAAACTCGTCCTTTATATTAAAGTGATTAAATTGACCACCATCTTCTCAAAACTATCAAACCTGTGACTTCATTAAAGTGCAGCAATAATTGATATTCTAGATGCTTGTTTTCCCAATCAACACAGAAATAAAGTAATCCACTACAATGCAATGCACGTTTTGATAACTGTATCATGTACCTATATGTTTTATAAGAAAAATTGATATAAAAAAAGTAATTTTGTCATGATACGGAAGTTTCGTTCTTTAGTAGCTAGAGGCTATAGAGCCTTGGAGCCAAAAATTGTATACGCTGTCTGTGGCGTACAAAAGATGATACCATGACAAAACCAAGAGCTTGATATCACATGAAAGCCAGTTTATCCATCGCATTGTGAAGGCCAAATCATCCCCATACTGCCGGTTGGACAGGGCGGAACAAAATATGAAAAAGCGTACTAGAATAATTTATGCCGATCCCGCAGTTTACCGACTGAGCCACCAGGCAGTATCATGCCATTAATTAAGTTTTACTATAAAGGATGCGTTGGAGATGTTATGCTCATTTTAGAGTGGACTGAACCGTAATCATTTATCAGCAACAACAACAACAATATTTATTTTTAATAAGAAAAGAAAAGAATGGGTTAACTTATTCAATAATTTAAATTTAAATTTCGATAGAACATTTTATAAAGCACGTCAACAACCGCTGATTAAAGAATCATTTCACTTATTAAGCCAATTCTCTTGTTCTGAATTCAATTATTGATTAAGAAGGAAATATCTATATGCACATTGTCTGTATAATGAGTAACAAACTGAAGCACCACTTACCACTCTGATCATCTGGGTCCGTTCTGATGTTGTACGACTAGCGTTTAGTAGATGTGACCCACTGCCTCATATCGGTATTATGTCGGGATGAATAAGGTGACGAATAAATGTGCCTTTAAAGTTAAAATGATCAAAATAATGACGTTTTGATTTTCTAACTTAAATAAACTATATAGACGTCTAGCTACATTTTCCTCGGTAAAACATAAAAACCCAGCCCAAGATAAGTTGTTTTTAGATCTACCATAAATTACATTTTTAGCATCTAATTCGCTTAGATAAGCTATAGTTTTGAAGTGACGGATAATAAATGTATGTATTTAAACTTTTCAAATAATCAAATTACGATTCTCATTGAAACTGGATGACCTTTCAGCAGCTAATGACTTGGCAAATCCTTTGATCACAAAACCTAGTCATCCGATCTGTAAGGATTGCCGGCATCTCCTGAGCCTTGTTACCAAGTTACTTTCAATGTCAATAACAAAATGGCGACCATGTTAGGCTATTGAAGAAACTTCGCTTCGGAGGAAAAATTCAACGAGAAAAATAATCATCGAGATAAAATTATGTCATTGGCTGAGAAAAACAGGCACATCTTCTAATATGTTCTGAATCATGCATTTTCATGAGTAGACTTGACCTACTTTAACCTCCTCTTTACCAACTATAGGACAATAGTCACATATGTTACGATACAACCAACATTTTCTTATTACGATTTCTTTTGTACATCACAAAATTTGAAGAAAAATTAGGATTTAGTTAGTTATAAGAACTAAGTCGAGGTCGACTGATTTTTTGGGATGTTTTTTATTCTTGTATTTGTCTTTCTTGCTTTGTCTGGCACCTTTCATACACACTTATTCAGTTCTTTATCTTAAGATCTTAACGGTGTGTTGTTGAGGCCGTTTTGCTGAACAAATGTACACCATGTATACCATGTTCTTATTCCTTTTGGGGTATTGTTTTGACGATCTATTTTATATATTGTGATTATGAGGTTTTGGAGAAAATCCGGAGAATGGTCTGTAATCGGTAAGTAAAGAGTTAAACCCAATCGGGACAGAGAATATTGATGATGTTTCACCATTTTACTCTATCTTGGTCTGTCTTCAGTTGTTTCCATCCTTCTCACCATTTCCCAATGTGCTCCATCGCCATTTCCTTGTCTCATAGATCGTTTTTATTATTGTAGTACATATGAACAAACTGGAAAAGAAAAAAAAATATATTCAATCGATGAAGTCGGAGAGGAAAATATACTATAAAGAGATTCAGCTACGCTTAGGTTGACAAAATATTTAAAAATCATAGAGACAAAGGTTATCCTCATGATATTGTCACCGGGTTAACAAAAAAGAAGCCAAAATTTTCTTCTTGGCTCGGTCTGAAGGGTCCACTCATAAAAATCGATTTAAAAATGATTTACTCAACCTAGGCTTGCTTGTAAATTACTTAATATAACGGTTAACTCTGTATCAGAACGACCCCTAATGTTAAAATAATGTTAAGAGATCTTCACATTCCTCAACCATACGATGCAATTTCACACGACAGAATACTCCGTCATCTTTGGCAGTGATGGAATAAAAAGTAAATATCTATCGGGAAATTGGTATCGGAGGCAAACTCAAAATCCTCTTGCCTGTTAAATCTATTCCCAGACTCACATCATAATATAAGAATAGAAATCTCGGTGATTAAAAAAAAGAAGATAAAAGAAAAAAAAAGAAAAGAAATTTCTTCCATCTTTGTTTGCATTGATGACGTTACTATTATATTCTATTTGACAGGAACTTCCGATTTATTTGACTAAGTCACCAAGTTTCAAATTTCTGGTGTCAATTTTATTCCTTTATTAATTTTGTCTGTAGCGTTTGCAGTAGAAGTAGCAGCAGCAGCAGCAGCAGTAGTAGTAGTAGTAGTAGTAGTAGTAGTAGTAGTAGTAGTAGTAGTAGTATAGTAGTAGTAGTAGAAGTAGTAGTAGTAGTAGTCGTAGTAGTAGTAGTAGTAGTAGCAGTAGTAGTAGTAGCAGTAGTAGTGGTAGTAGTAGTAGTAGTAGTAGTAGTAGTAGTAGTAGTAGCTGTAGTAGTGATAGTTGTAGTAATAGTAGTAGTATTAGTGGTAGCAGTAGTAGTAGTAGTAGTAGTAGTAGTAGTAGTAGTAGTAGTAGTAGTAATAGTAGTAGTAGTAGTAGTAGTAGTAGTAGTAGTAGTAGTAGTAGTGGTTAGTAGTAGAAGTAGTTGTATTACTATTCATATTTGTAGAAGTAGTAGTAGTAATAGTAAATTATTCTTACTATTATTATTATTACTACTACTACTACTACTTCTACAACAACTACTACTACTATTAGTATTACTACTACTACTACTACTCCTACTACTACTACTACTACTACTACTACTACTACTACTACTGCTGCTGCTGCTACTGCTACGACTACTACTACCACTACGTCTACAACAACAACAACAACTACTACTACTACTAATACTTATAAGGTACTGTAATAGTAGTAGTAGAGTAGTAGTAGTAGTAGTAGTAGTAGTAGTAGTAATAGGAGTAGTAGTAGTAGTAGTAGTAGTAGTAGTAGTAATAGTAGTAGTAGTAGTAAGTAGTAGTAGTAGTAGTAATAGTAGTATAGTAGTAGTAGTAGTAGTAATAGTAATAGTAGTAATAATATAGTAGTAGTAGTAGTAGTAGTAGTAGTAGTAGTAGCTATTAGTAGTAGTAGCAGGTAGTAGTAGTAGTAGTAGTAGTAGTAGTAGTAGTAGTAGTAGTAGTAGTAGTAATAGTAGTAGTAGTATATATAGTAGTAGTAGTAGTTAGTAGTTAGTAAGTAGTAGTAGTATAGTAGTATAGTATAGTAGTAAGTAGAGTAGTAAGTAGTAGTAGTAAGTTAGTAGTAGTAGTAGTTAGTAGTAGTATGTAGTAGTATAGTAGTAGTAGTAGTAGTAGTAGTAGTAGTATAGTAGTATAGTAGTAGTAGTAGTAGTAGTAGTAGTAGTAGTAGTAGTATAGTAGTAGTAGTAGTAGTAGT
>NC_088360.1:113404133-113424133 GCF_034508935.2 Berghia stephanieae
AATAATAAATTATAAAAACAGAAAGAGGGAATAATTCTGTCATAACAATTTTAAAGGCAAACTGTAGATGTGAAGAAAATACTTGATTCACTTTTTTGGGAATTATGATTCACCGAGTAATGCTTTAAATATTCGTAAATGCGTGATGAAGCCGTTGGCTTGTTACCTCACGATGTTGTTTTTATTGATGATAGCCAATTCACGCCTTGGCCAGAGGTATCGACACATCATCTTTTAATTTGATTTTTATGTTTCGTGGATCGGATCACTAGATTTGAGAGGGGCCGTAGCTTAGCTACACTTAAACAGAATGATAAGGATGATGCGTAAGTATTAGAAAAGAGTACACTACAGAAGGCGGAGAGGACAGTTATGAGGTTAAAAAGAAGAGGCGAGGAAAGTGGAAGAACATATTATGAAGTAATCAACAAGACTTGGTGACTAAGAGAAGAGAAGAGGGGAAGAGGAGGAGGGGAAAGGAGGATAGGAGGAGATTTAGGATAGCTGGGAAAGAAGAAGCAGAAGCAGAAGAGATGGGACCGTAAATAGTGCTTTAATAAACAATACTAAAAACAATGCTTTGGCTCTCAGCTAAAAATAGACTTTAATTCTTAGAAAAATGTTTGACCATGGACTTGTTACTTACATGCTGGTGTCTTTTGTTTTAAAAAAATCTGCTGTTTTCTTTAGACCACTCACAACATTTATCATTTCTTTTCTAGGTTTCTTAGGGCACGATATTATTGAGACCAAAAGGTAACCATTTATGTTCTGATTGAAAACAAAATGCTTTTTTTTTTCAATAATCTTTTAACAATGATAATCATATTATAACAAAGATAAATCATTGAAACTTGTCGACACAAAGCTTTTTCCTGCAAATCTCAAAAATCAGAAAATTTGCATACTGATATTGTTGTAAGATTATAAAAATGACGATAATTTCTACAGTGCGATGCTCTCCCCTTAATCAAAGGACTGTGAGCTTTGCAGCAAAAACAAAAATGAAAAAAGGCTATCATCACTGCGAAGCATATTATTATCTAAATAGATAATGAAATGAATGCTCGGTTTGAAGCAGGTAGACGCGTAGCCTTCGTGAACTTCTAGCCTGATACTGAACAACAAATTACGTCAAAAAAAGGCTTTGGCCACAAAAGAAAACAAATCGTGGGTTATATTCAACGGTTTAACCAATGGGATCACTTGTTTCTTTTTAGCACAACTAGAGACAACTCACTATGCTCTGCACAAACCTAAAAATGAGGTCAAAATATGAATTAATCCTCTCTCGTGTTAGTGGACATTATTTTTCTCTAGAAATATTGCACATTGATGCACATTTGAGAGGGGCGTAGCTTAGCTACACTTAAACAGAATGATAAGGATGATGCGTAAGTATTAGAAAAGAGTACACTACAGAAGGCGGAGAAGAAAGTTATGAGGTTAAAAAGAAGAGGCGAGGAAAGTGGAAGAACATATTATGAAGTAATCAACAAGACTTGGTGACTAAGAGAAAAGAAGAGGGGAAGAGGAGGAGGGGAAAGGAGGATAAGAGGAGATGTAGGGTAGCTGGGAAAGAAGAAGCGAAGCAAGAGATGGGACCGTAAATATTGATTTAATAAAAATACTAAAAACAATGCTTGGCTCTCAGCTAAAAATAGACTTTAATTCTTAGAAAAATGTTTGACCATGGACTTGTTCTTACAGCTGGTGTCTTTTGTTTAAAAAAAATCTGCTGTTTTCTTTAGACCACTCACAACATTTATCATTTCTTTTCTAGGTTTCTTAGGGCACGATATTGTTGAGACCAAAAGGCAACCATTTATGTTCTGATTAAAACAAAATGCTTTTTTCAATAATCTTTTAACAATGATAATCATATTATTACAAAGATAAATCACTGAAACGTGTCGACACTAAAAGCTTTTTCCTGCAAATCTCAAAAATCAGAAAATTTGCATACTGATACTGTTGTAAGATAAATAAAATGACGATAATTTCTACAGTGCGATGCTCTCCCCTTAATCGAAGGACTGTGAGCTTTGCAGCAAAAACAAAAATGAAAAAAGGCTATCATCACTGCGAAGCATATTATTATCTAAATAGATAATGAAATGAATGCTCGGTTTGAATCAGGTAGACGCGTAGCCTTCGTAAACTTCTAGCCTGATACTGAACACAAACTTACGTCAAAAAAAAGGCTTTGGCCACAAAAGAAAACAAATCGTGGGTTATATTCAACGGTTTAACCAATGGGATCACTTGTTTCTTTTAGCACAACTAGAAACAACTCACTATGCTCTGCACAAACCTAAAAATGACGTCAAAATATGAATTAATCCTCTCTCGTGTTAGTGGACATTATTTTTTTCTAGAAATATTGCACATTGATGCACATTTGAGAGGGGCGTAGCTTAGCTACACTTAAACAGAATGATAAGGATGATGCGTAAGTATTAGAAAAGAGTACACTACAGAAGGCGGAGAAGAAAGTTATGAGGTTAAAAAGAAGAGGCGAGGAAAGTGGAAGAACAAATTATGAAGAAATCAACGTGAAAACGTCTGTGAATATTATTCCTTTTGTCTTGTGATGGCACAGATCAAATCTTTACAAAATTTAAGATGAGTTTTACATAAATCGATAGGCATCAAAATTATGAATAAAGAAATCTTTAAAACTTTTTAAAAAATTGAATTGCTTTTTTAAAAAAAACGTGTGCACGTGTCCCGAAAAGACGTCTACCGTAGCCATCAGCCACTATAAACTTATAATTATTGTTTCCAAGTGGTGCTGAATTGTAGTTTATTACTAGCCTACTGTCATGCTTTGAAATGTGTTAAATATATTGAAATGTTGGTAAAAACACCAAACTTTCCACTAATATATTTGCTACCAATCATTTCTTTTGTAGATTTGGAATCACCAGACCAACAACACCCTTTTTCAGATTAACATAAACATCAACACTATTATTGCAGGGTTGTTAAAACGTAATGGCTATCAGAATTACTGATTTCGCATCAAAAACAAAATCAAACAAAAATCATGCCAAAATGTTAATTTGAGAAATACAAATTCAAAGGTAGAACATTACTAAAACCGTACCCATTATTTTGATTGCATTATGATCAGTTAAGGATTTGGGAAAATATATGTCGGGAGAAGAAGACAATTTTGAATTTATTGCTTTACAATATGTGGTTCTAATTCAAACAATTATTCATTTATCTTATTCCTGACAAAATGCTGGTACTTAATCATTTTCTTGCAGTGGAATTTTAGAGATGAAATTCATGTACTTTTTACGTAAAATATTCGCATCCTCCAAATCAGTTATTTATTGCAGGGAGAACCATCAACACTAAGGAGCTTGTTTATACGAGATCTTATTTGGCGATAAAATGTTCATTCCTATGGGGCAACTTGTATGAATTCCAAACGACTCGCTAAGCGAAAAAAACCCCAAACACTTCATACTCTTAGCATATTTTACATCTATCCCAGCGAGACTTTTACAAGAATCTTGGGTATACTTTCATCTCTTTTGAGTATATTATGCCCAAAAAGCCACCATCATCCTCCAGGATTTGAATAGATAAGGGTCTTTCATTGCATTTTTCATACAGTGTTTTATTGCTTATTTTTGTGGGGCATCGTATAATAAGGACTCTTTTAAATTGTTTTCTATGGACTCAATCTTTGCTCTTCGGTTCCAGTCAGAGCCCATGTTCCGCTGTTATAAATAAGCACGGATTTTACAAGGGATGTATATAGTTTGATTTGAGTATTTACTATCATTTTACCTTTTCTAATCCTTATATGTAATAATTTATTTAGTGAAACCGTCGATAAACTTTTTCTTCTTTCTACGTCTTCCTTGTCCCCTATTAATGAGCCTACTTTTTTTCGAGGTTCTCCATCCATCTTTCTTCCTTGACAGTAATGTTATAGTTGTTTTGTCAGTATTAATGAACAGTTGGTGTTTTTGTAAAGATTTTTTTTGGATGCCTTTTACACTGACTTGCATGAGGCCAATAAAGTCAATGTTGTCTGCATATGCAATTTCCATGGGGAGTTCGTATTCAAAACGTAATTGAGCCGAAGGTACAAATTTACGTTCATCTTTTAAAGCATTTTCTCGGTAAATAAAATAAAACAAGGTTCAAACTGTCTACTTGTTGTGTACCGATGTTGCCAAGTAATGATTTATCCTCAGAGACGCCGATTATTTTGGTCTTTATCCAGGTTTCACTTATAAGGAATCGGATTAATTTAACTTCACCTTCCAGAGCCATTCCTTTCATAATCTTCAACAAGGATTGGCGATTGATGGTATCGAAGGCTAAAACGACAATATCTTTATAGTCCTAACCAGATAACTGGAAAAATGTGATTTGCCCTGGTATATCAACTTTTCATTGTGGCTTCCAACTTTTGACTTTTAAATGGGTTTAATAAAATGACCCATAACTTGTCCCAATGTTTTCCATTATTGATCATAATATAATCTACCGATACTTGAAGAAGAAGTATTCTGATCAAAATGCAAAAAGCGTTTATCCGGTGAACGATGGAAAACTCGTTTCAATTTGCAACCTGATGGGACAATTCTTTGAAGATTCCTTTACACCTAAGAACATACACCGTTTTTCTTCTGCTAAAACTGTAGGTCGAATTCACCCAGACATCCTCCATCCTAAAGAAAATATAATTATATGCCCTTAAAGGTATCCATTTTTTTTTTATAAAGTTTGTCTTACGATGTGTACTGTTTTCAGAGTCTACAAAATTTGATGAGACTTGAAAAAATAATACTAGACCCGCCCTAGTACAATTCAAGTTGACAATAGAATAAAAGAATTTTTTTAGGTCACGAAGAGTGAACGTACCTACCTTATTTATATATAAAAGATATCTATCACAATATACAAATATAGAAGAATAGATTATATATGTATTTTAAGATTTGGTAGAATTAGTTTTCATTAGAATATGAGGTTTAAGAATTCAAAACCTCTATAATAATTTTGAAATTGGTCTGCAATAGAATATACTTGGAAAGAATTATAACTTTCATAAGAAATGAACGGAAGTCTAATTATCAATATTCATTTTATCCCGTGTTGTTCCTCAACCGAGGACAAGGTATTTTTCTTGCTAAGCCCGGGATTTTGGGAGCCCAAATAGGACCTGGTTAGAATCTCCCTAATTTTCTTAGACAACTTTACGTTAGATCAGGACCAAAGGATTGCAATCAATTTTTACTGTCAATTTAATGTAACAGATATTGTGATTAACTCTGGCTCATTGGGTCTATATAAATAGTCACCTTGTTTGAATTGTAGTTATAACGTAGGTTCAAATCTTCTCAGAGGTTTTTGTACAGCCCCTCCAATTTCATGACGGATTAATTCTCTACCTCGGCAGACAAAAGGTATTCCCGTTGTGTAACAAGGTCGACTTCCAGATTGCTTTATCCAATAAAGGAGGTTTCCTGTTCCTCTCTCGTATTAGGTCGAACTCACCCAGACGGCTGGCCTCCCTTTAGTGTCAAGAAAATCAAATTATAGATCAGTACTTTTTTTTTTTTTTGGTTGGGAGGGGTGGGGGGGGGGGGGGGGGGTGGAGGGTGTAACCACAGTTGGTATAGCACTTTATGGGCACGCAAATGTCCCTGGTTTGAGCTATGACACGTTAAGGTAATATTTTACGGTAACTTTCACTTGAACATACTGCATTTATTTATTTGCTAGGTCTTTATTTTATCTTGCGGGAGGTACTTTGCGATGGATTAGAGTCCTATGCAGTTGGCCGGCAAAATTGAATTGTCCCTTTCCATGCTTCATGAACTTAAATATATTGATTTCAATTTCAATTTGTGATTGTTTATTAAGAATATACGATTACCTTTACAACTAGTAGTAGGATCAAGGGGCAGTGGTACTACTAGTAGTAGAAGGAGCAAGGGGCAGTGGTGGTAGTAGTAGTGGTAGTAGTAGTAGTAGTAGTAGTAGTAATAGTAGTAGTCGTAGTAGTAATAGTAGTAGTAATAGTAGTAGTCGTAGTAGTAATAGTAGTAGTAATAGTAGTAGTAGTAGTAGTAGTAGTAGTAGTAGTAGTAGTAGTAGTAGTAGTAGTAGTAGTAGTAGTAGTTATTATGATTAATATGATTATTATGATTATTATTATTATTGTTAGTAGTAGTAGTAGTAGAAGTAGTAGTAGTAGTAGTAGTAGTAGTAGTAGTAGTAGTAGTAGTAGTAGTAGTAGTAGTAGTAGTAGTAGTAGTAGTTATTATGATTATTATGATTATTATGATTATTATTGTTAGTAGTAGTAGTAGTAGTAGTAGTAGTAGTAATAGTAATAGTAGTAGTAGTAGTAGTAGTAATAGTAGCAGTAGTAGTAGTAGTAGTAGTAGTAGTAGTTATTATGATTATTATGATTATTATTGTTAGTAGTAGTAGTAGTAGTAGTAGTAGTAGTAATAGTAATAGTAATAGTAGTAGTAGTAGGAGTAGTAGTAGTAGTAGTAGTAGTAGTAGTAGTAGTAGTAGTAGTAGTATTTTTAATTCAGAAAAGTGAGTGGAGCAGGCACTTATGTTGGTAACAACAAGATATGAAGTGAGTAGAAAAGTGCCAGAAGACAATAGAGAATAAAATTTTTTTTTTTTTTCGCGGCGGTGGTGGGGTTTGAACCTGCGACCTTATTGGTACGACAACTCCGCCTGGAAGGTGAGAGCGTGGCTCTACCGTGTGAGCTATCCACGAACACAAAAATATTCGTTTCAAACCCAAAGTCATTTCTAGATCCCTCTCTCACCCACTTCTTGAGATCGCCGATTCGTTCGCCACCATCGCGAAGTAATTTTGACCAGCAGTTAAGCTTAATAGCCAATATTCTCATCACAAACATATAACATAGAAACGATTGAGACATTGAGTATGCTCCGGTGTATGGGGTGAATTTTTAATTCAGAAAAGTGAGTGGAGCAGGCACTTATGTTGGTAACAACAAGATATGAAGTGAGTAGAAAAGTGCCAGAAGACAATAGAGAATAAAATTTTTTTTCCGCGGCGGTGGTGGGGTTTGAACCTGCGACCTTATTGGTACGACAACTCCGCCTGGCAGGTGAGAGCGTGGCTCTACCGTGTGAGCTATCCACGAACACAAAAATATTCGTTTCAAACCCAAAGTCATTTCTAGATCCCTCTCTCACCCACTTCTTGAGATCGCCGATTCGTTCGCCACCATCGCGAAGTAATTTTGACCAGCAGTTAAGCTTAATAGCCAATATTCTCATCACAAACATATAACATAGAAACGATTGAGACATTGAGTATGCTCCGGTGTATGGGGTGAATTTTTAATTCAGAAAAGTGAGTGGAGCAGGCACTTATGTTGGTAACAACAAGATATCTCACCTGCCAGGCGGAGTTGTCGTACCAATAAGGTCGCAGGTTCAAACCCCACCACCGCCGCGAAAAAAAATTTTATTCTCTATTGTCTTCTGGCACTTTTCTACTCACTTCATATCTTGTTGTTACCAACATAAGTGCCTGCTCCACTCACTTTTCTGAATTAAAATTCACCCCATACACCGGAGCATACTCAATGTCTCAATCGTTTCTATGTTATATGTTTGTGATGAGAATATTGGCTATTAAGCTTAACTGCTGGTCAAAATTACTTCGCGATGGTGGCGAACGAATCGGCGATCTCAAGAAGTGGGTGAGAGAGGGATCTAGAAATGACTTTGGGTTTGAAACGAATATTTTTGTATTCGTGGATAGCTCACACGGTAGAGCCACGCTCTCACCTGCCAGGCGGAGTTGTCGTACCAATAAGGTCGCAGGTTCAAACCCCACCACCCCCGCGGAAAAAAAATTTTATTCTCTATTGTCTTCTGGCACTTTTCTACTCACTTCATATCTTGTTGTTACCAACATAAGTGCCTGCTCCACTCACTTTTCTGAATTAAAAATTCACCCCATACACCGGAGCATACTCAATGTCTCAATCGTTTCTATGTTATATGTTTGTGATGAGAATATTGGCTATTAAGCTTAACTGCTGGTCAAAATTACTTCGCGATGGTGGCGAACGAATCGGCGATCTCAAGAAGTGGGTGAGAGAGGGATCTAGAAATGACTTTGGGTTTGAAACGAATATTTTTGTGTTCGTGGATAGCTCACACGGTAGAGCCACGCTCTCACCTGCCAGGCGGAGTTGTCGTACCAATAAGGTCGCAGGTTCAAACCCCACCACCGCCGCGAAAAATTTTTTTATTCTCTATTGTCTTCTGGCACTTTTCTACTCACTTCATATCTTGTTGTTACCAACATAAGTGCCTGCTCCACTCACTTTTCTGAATTAAAAATTCACCCCATACACCGGAGCATACTCAATGTCTCAATCGTTTCTATGTTATATGTTTGTGATGAGAATATTGGCTATTAAGCTTAACTGCTGGTCAAAATTACTTCGCGATGGTGGCGAACGAATCGGCGATCTCAAGAAGTGGGTGAGAGAGGGATCTAGAAATGACTTTGGGTTTGAAACGAATATTTTTGTGTTCGTGGATAGCTCACACGGTAGAGCCACGCTCTCACCTGCCAGGCGGAGTTGTCGTACCAATAAGGTCGCAGGTTCAAACCCCACCACCGCCGCGGAAAAAAAAATTTTATTCTCTATTGTCTTCTGGCACTTTTCTACTCACTTCATATCTTGTTGTTACCAACATAAGTGCCTGCTCCACTCACTTTTCTGAATTAAAAATTCACCCCATACACCGGAGCATACTCAATGTCTCAATCGTTTCTATGTTATAGTTTGTGATGAGAATATTGGCTATTAAGCTTAACTGCTGGTCAAAATTACTTCGCGATGGTGGCGAACGAATCGGCGATCTCAAGAAGTGGGTGAGAGAGGGATCTAGAAATGACTTTGGGTTTGAAACGAATATTTTTGTGTTCGTGGATAGCTCACACGGTAGAGCCACGCTCTCACTGCCAGGCGGAGTTGTCGTACCAATAAGGTCGCAGGTTCAAACCCCACCACCGCCGCGAAAAAATTTTTATTCTCTATTGTCTTCTGGCACTTTTCTACTCACTTCATATCTTGTTGTTACCAACATAAGTGCCTGCTCCACTCACTTTTCTGAATTAAAAATTCACCCCATACACCGGAGCATACTCAATGTCTCAATCGTTTCTATGTTATATGTTTGTGATGAGAATATTGGCTATTAAGCATAACTGCTGGTCAAAATTACTTCGCGATGGTGGCGAACGAATCGGCGATCTCAAGAAGTGGGTGGAGAGAGGGATCTAGAAATGACTTTGGGTTTGAAACGAATATTTTTGTGTTCGTGGATAGCTCACACGGTAGAGCCACGCTCTCACCTGCCAGGCGGAGTTGTCGTACCAATAAGGTCGCAGGTTCAAACCCCACCACCGCCGCGAAAAAAAATTTTATTCTCTATTGTCTTCTGGCACTTTTCTACTCACTTCATATCTTGTTGTTACCAACATAAGTGCCTGCTCCACTCACTTTTCTGAATTAAAAATTCACCCCATACACCGGAGCATACTCAATGTCTCAATCGTTTCTATGTTATATGTTTGTGATGAGAATATTGGCTATTAAGCTTAACTGCTGGTCAAAATTACTTCGCGATGGTGGCGAACGAATCGGCGATCTCAAGAAGTGGGTAGAGAGGGATCTAGAAATGACTTTGGGTTTGAAACGAATATTTTGTGTTCGTGGATAGCTCACACGGTAGAGCCACGCTCTCACCTGCCAGGCGGAGTTGTCGTACCAATAAGGTCGCAGGTTTCAAACCCCACCACCGCCGCGAAAAAAAATTTTATTCTCTATTGTCTTCTGGCACTTTTCTACTCACTTCATATCTTGTTGTTACCAACATAAGTGCCTGCTCCACTCACTTTTCTGAATTAAAAATTCACCCATACCCCGGAGCATACTCAATGTCTCAATCGTTTCTATGTTATATGTTTGTGATGAGAATATTGGCTATTAAGCTTAACTGCTGGTCAAAATTACTTCGCGATGGTGGCGAACGAATCGGCGATCTCAAGAAGTGGGTGAGAGAGGGATCTAGAAATGACTTTGGGTTTGGAACGAATATTTTTGTGTTCGTGGATAGCTCACACGGTAGAGCCACGCTCTCACCTGCCAGGCGGAGTTGTCGTACCAATAAGGTCGCAGGTTCAAACCCCACCACCGCCGCGAAAAAAAATTTTATTCTCTATTGTCTTCTGGCACTTTTCTACTCACTTCATATCTTGTTGTTACCAACATAAGTGCCTGCTCCACTCACTTTTCTGAATTAAAAATTCACCCCATACACCGGAGCATACTCAATGTCTCAATCGTTTCTATGTTATATGTTTGTGATGAGAATATTGGCTATTAAGCTTAACTGCTGGTCAAAATTACTTCGCGATGGTGGCGAACGAATCGGCGATCTCAAGAAGTGGGTGAGAGAGGGATCTAGAAATGACTTTGGGTTTGAAACGAATATTTTTGTGTTCGTGGATAGCTCACACGGTAGAGCCACGCTCTCACCTGCCAGGCGGAGTTGTCGTACCAATAAGGTCGCAGGTTCAAACCCCACCACCGCCGCGAAAAAATTTTTTATTCTCTATTGTCTTCTGGCACTTTTCTACTCACTTCATATCTTGTTGTTACCAACATAAGTGCCTGCTCCACTCACTTTTCTGAATTAAAAATTCACCCCATCCACCGGAGCATACTCAATGTCTCAATCGTTTCTATGTTATATGTTTGTGATGAGAATATTGGCTATTAAGCTTAACTGCTGGTCAAAATTACTTCGCGATGGTGGCGAACGAATCGGCGATCTCAAGAAGTGGGTGAGAGAGGGATCTAGAAATGACTTTGGGTTTGAAACGAATATTTTTGTGTTCGTGGATAGCTCACACGGTAGAGCCACGCTCTCACCTGCCAGGCGGAGTTGTCGTACCAATAAGGTCGCAGGTTCAAACCCCACCACCGCCGCGAAAAAAATTTTTATTCTCTATTGTCTTCTGGCACTTTTCTACTCACTTCATATCTTGTTGTTACCAACATAAGTGCCTGCTCCACTCACTTTTCTGAATTAAAAATTCACCCCATACACCGGAGCATACTCAATGTCTCAATCGTTTCTATGTTATATGTTTGTGATGAGAATATTGGCTATTAAGCTTAACTGCTGGTCAAAATTACTTCGCGATGGTGGCGAACGAATCGGCGATCTCAAGAAGTGGGTGAGAGAGGGATCTAGAAATGACTTTGGGTTTGAAACGAATATTTTTGTGTTCGTGGATAGCTCACACGGTAGAGCCACGCTCTCACCTGCCAGGCGGAGTTGTCGTACCAATAAGGTCGCAGGTTCAAACCCCACCACCGCCGCGAAAAAAATTTTTATTCTCTATTGTCTTCTGGCACTTTTCTACTCACTTCATATCTTGTTGTTACCAACATAAGTGCCTGCTCCACTCACTTTTCTGAATTAAAAATTCACCCCATACACCGGAGCATACTCAATGTCTCAATCGTTTCTATGTTATATGTTTGTGATGAGAATATTGGCTATTAAGCTTAACTGCTGGTCAAAATTACTTCGCGATGGTGGCGAACGAATCGGCGATCTCAAGAAGTGGGTGAGAGAGGGATCTAGAAATGACTTTGGGTTTGAAACGAATATTTTTGTGTTCGTGGATAGCTCACACGGTAGAGCCACGCTCTCACCTGCCAGGCGGAGTTGTCGTACCAATAAGGTCGCAGGTTCAAACCCCACCACCGCCGCGAAAAAAAATTTTATTCTCTATTGTCTTCTGGCACTTTTCTACTCACTTCATATCTTGTTGTTACCAACATAAGTGCCTGCTCCACTCACTTTTCTGAATTAAAAATTCACCCCATACACCGGAGCATACTCAATGTCTCAATCGTTTCTATGTTATATGTTTGTGATGAGAATATTGGCTATTAAGCTTAACTGCTGGTCAAAATTACTTCGCGATGGTGGCGAACGAATCGGCGATCTCAAGAAGTGGGTGAGAGAGGGATCTAGAAATGACTTTGGGTTTGAAACGAATATTTTTGTGTTCGTGGATAGCTCACACGGTAGAGCCAACGTGTTCAAATCCTTCAGAGGTTTTGTACAGCCCTAATATGAGGCGAGTTAACCACACTCTACTCGGAAAAAATGGTTTTCCGTTGTGTAACTCAGGCGACTTCCAATTCCTTTATCATAAGGTTTTCCTATACCTACGTCGCTTCATCAACTTCACAGACGGCTGGACCATACCCTTTAGTGCAGAATCAATCATAGATCAATTCTTTTTTTTGTTTATGTTGTTGTGGAGGGAATGGGTTAGCTATGGGTCAATTAGTCGGTGGTGCGAGATCGGTTGAATGGAGGACATTAGAAAGCACTTTGATTGGAGCACGAATATGTTTGGTTGAGCTATGCACAAGGGTATATTTACGGTAACCTTTCACTTGCACAACGCATTATATTCGTAGTCTTTATTTAATCGTTGCGGGAGGTACTAACATGCATGACCTGCAGGCCGACAAAATTGAATTGTCCTTTCCATGCTTCATGAACTTATATATATTAATTTCTATTTCCAATGTGATTGTTTATAAACTCACGTTTACCTTTACAACTAGTATTAGGACCCATAGGCACGGTACTATAGTAGTAAAGGGCAAGGCAGTGTGGTAGTGTATAGTATAGTAGTGTGTAGTGATAGTAGTAGTATTAAGTATAGCTGGTCAAAATTACTCGGAGCGAACGAATGTATAGTAGTAGTAGTAGAAGGATTAGAAGTGTAGTGTTGGTTTGATAGATATATAGTGTATGTAGTTAGTATAGTAGCAGAGGTAGAGAGTCTTACCATCAGGGGATATTATGTCTTATTATTATGTTAGAGAGTTAGCATCCGACAGCGTGAAAATAATTTAGTTATTATGATTATTTGACTTTTATGATTATTACTGATATTATTGTTGTAATAGAGTAGTAGTAATGTCATCTATATTGAATTAAGTAATTCACGTAGTAAGGTAGTAGTATAGATGTTAATGTTTATATGTATATGTTAGTGTAGATGATGTAGTATTGTATATAGTTATTATGATGTTAGAAATTATTGCTTAGTATGTGCGAAGTGTATGTAGTGTTAGTAGTAAGTTGTAGAGAGTATAGAATATTAGTAGTAGTATTGAAAGTAAGTATTTTAGTGTAGTGTGGTAGTAGCTCAGTCACGGTAGTAGAGTAGCTATAGTAGTGTCAGTAGTTATAGTAGAATAGTAGGTAGAGGTTATAATATATAGCGAAAAAATTAGTATTCTATTGTTTCTGATATGTCTATCACTTATATTGTAGTAGTAGTAGTGCGGCTATGTGGTCTTGTCGTATGACACTCACTTTCGGATCGGAACTTCCTGGCTTCGAGCCTCGCTCGATGTATAGTTGAGTCCCTGGAAAAGGCTCTTTACTCACGTTCTCTCACTGTACTAGGTGTGAATGAGTAACTGGCCAGGAGCGTTGTCTGTCGGGAAAAAATGTAATATCGCCAAACAGGCGTCATGTCTCTTTCTACATGTTACGTGCTGCTATTGGTCAGGGACCCTTTGTAAAGCGTTTTGAGCACGGTTAGTGGATAATGCCCTATATAGACGCTTAAGTTTATTTAGTAGTAGTAGGAGTACGACACGACAACTCTTGAAGAGATTATGCTACTTCCAAACTTGAAATTTTCTGACGCTGTACCCCGCCCCCCTTTCTATTAAAAATATCTCCCACAAATGCCATCCATCACGTGTGGCAGGTGCATTTTAACATGAATGTCAAAATGTTATCTAAATGCACTTCCTTGGGAATCGCGAAGCAGGGGGTGGGGAGGTGGGACAGGTTAGTCTAATTTACCTTTAACATTATCAATAACAGATTTTAAGACAAATGATAGATATTTATTTCCAATCATTTCTTTAAAGACAAAAATCAAGTTGTTACATAAACTGATTGCTTTTGAATGAAACATCGAGAGTTTGTTGTGTGTTAAATAGCCTTGTTGCAATCCGCATAATTATTTTATTATAAAGTTTGGATCAGTTTGAGAATCGCTGCTACTGGCAGATAGATGGCCCTGTACATAATGATTACAATCAAACAGAATAGGAAGTCTATTATCATTTCACAAGTATATTCTTTTCGGCGTCAAAACAACAACGTTCTAAGTTATTCATTTCCACGATGAAAAGCACAGAGGGTTACAATGCGATTATTTATTATCAATTCATTGAAATGGCGATGTGGACCAGATGACGAAAAGCCCAGTTAAAGTTGAAATAATCAGAGATGAGAGAATCCATATTTTAGCTCCTTAATAATTTATATTCTTTTTTGCCTAATAAAGCAAATGTATTTGGCACAAGTCTCGTATCTCTGGCTTTAAATTAAGTTCTCACCATCTAAGCCAAACCGATATAATACTGTTTTGAGACAATGGGTCACGTATTGAATTCTGGCGATTACCCCACAATTTTCAAAGATTGTCTGGATGACTAAAGACTTGGGGGAATTAACTTGAGGATTAATTACTAAATTACCAACCCAATGCCTTCTTTCACAATATGATGCTGACAAAGTCCCAACAACTATCTAGTGATAAGCCCCGCTTATTCCTGGTTCAACATTCTTTTTGTCCTTTTCTATCCTCCTGCTGGTCTCGAGAGGCAGGCCAAGTTCAGGAAGAGAGATGGAATGGATGAAGGCAGAGAGTATTTTAATAGCACAATATAGTCTGGAGGCGAATTAGTTCTTACTTTTTTTTTTCATTTTCTCCTGTTTCAGGCACTGTCCTTGTCCTCTGATTCTGTTTCGCTGACCAGCTTTATCTTTTTAGGTAAATACGGTTATCACAGATAACTGTCTCGTAGTTGTAATCAACACAGTGAATACTTGTAAGACGACAGCATACATGTAAATACTTTATTAGGGTTCGATGATTTCTATGAGTGAACAAAAACTCACAAAATCACAAAAATCATTTTAAAAACAATCCTGAACACCGAGATACCAGTTCCGTGTGGAGAGGTCATTGTAATTTTTCTTTGTCCACAAACTAAGGGACTGAATTTGGTAGATAATTCATTCACTCAATAATACCTTTTAGGCTTCCAGCCTGGATGTTTTCATGTGGCATACATCTAACCTGCCTCCAAACCAAATCTCCGTAGCCTTACGATAGGTATGTTGTTTCTCCGATCTCAGATCAAAATGGGAAAAACAAAAACAAATGGGCGTAATAATTTGTGAACTGTCGTACTTTAAAAATAAAATGTATTTCAAATTTTAGCTAGAAAACTCGTCCTTAAAACGTCGATCGATAAAAATAACCCCCATCTTTTGAAAAACTATCAAACCTGTGACTTCCCAAGGTCATTTAAATTGATTGCTATAAATTGAAGGACGAGCTATCTGACCATACGTTCAAATGTGTTTTTTTAAGCGTACGGCAGTAAATGTATTGGTTATTGTCAAGAACACTGACTGATATTGATATCCTTATTTTCTTTATACAGTGCTAGCTTGTTGTCTTAAGTCCTCAAAGTTTTTCGATATACCTTTTGTTATCAAGTCAATTGTGTGCACATGTATCTAGATAGATATATGGACTTGTTTTGATTTGTGCTCGTAATTTAATGTATGGAATTTTCATTGACTAATGAGCGAAATATGAACCAAATTTCGTATATCAGTACGCTTGTGCAATGTCTCAGAAAATGTAAAAATCAGCCTTCAATGTGAAAATTGTCCGTGCTATTTGTCGATTACTTTTTGAGTCCTTGTCTTTATTGAAATAAAAGATAAATATTCTGGTTGCCCACCAAATAACTTAGATTGCCATATAAACCGATGAACCTGTAATGCTCTCTACATCATTTTTATTCTTTCATGTTAGGTTAGTAAGTGAGTCAGGTCACACATACTTCCTTTTTTTGTAAAGGTGACAATCATGTCATGCCCCCTTAACGACAAGAATATAAATCGTAGTGTTGGGACAAAGAAAAATAAATAGAATGATATTCTTAAAATTTACAAAAAATAGAAGCCATTCGTGAACAGAAAATGAAATAGAAGAATAAAAAATAAATCTTAAAACAAGTAAATAAAATATTTTTTTTTAAAATGAGAAAGAAGAAGCCCAAAAATGTCTTTTTATGATATTACGACCGAGAATAGAAATGAACGATTTTTCAACGTTAATTCATTTTCCCTACTTCATGCATTGTAAAACGGGGTAGTATTTACATATCTCCAACCGCGAAATACTTGAACACTTCTTTTTGTAATATTCCTTGAAAATAATTCTGGTGGGAATCCTATTAACTGTTGCTATTTGTTTACTATTAAAATTTGAAGAGGGTGGTGAGAGAGCAGGCTGAGGGTTTACAGAAATAAAAGAAAGAGAGAAGGGCGGGGGGTTTGGGGCACAAAATTAGACGAGACAAGCACACGCACACCAACACTCATAGAGATAGATAGACAGAGAAAGAGAGATAGATAGATGGATAGATGGAGAGAAATAGATAGATAGATAGATAGATAGATAGATAGATAGATAGATAGAGAGAGAGATAGCGAGAAAGAGAAAGATAGATAGATAGATAGATAGAGAGAGAGAGAGAGAGGGAGAGAGAGAGAGAGAGAGAGAGAGACAGAGACAGAGACAGAGAGGGACAGAGATAGATAGATAGATAGATAGATAGATAGAGAGAGAGAGAGACAGAGATAGAGAGAGAGAGACAGAGATAGATAGATAGATAGATAGAGAGAGAGAGAGAGAGAGAGAGAGAGAGAGAGAGAGAGAGAGAGAGAGAAAGTCCAATCCATAACTCCAGAAACATTTGCAATTGATTTTTTAAGTGCCGAGTGATGTATGGGTAAAATTCACACGAGTCCACTCCAAGTTTGCATACCCGCCTTTAATTTTTGTCCCTAGACCAATGATATTGGTGATAAAAAAAGATAGATTTGCGGAATGTGGTATATTTCCCTATAGTATGTATTGTAATATCGTTTATTTATATTTCTTTTATTCTATTCGACGGGCACGTTTTTATTTCTAATTTTCTCGACATGTATTTTCTTCTAATTCGATGTTTCTTTACATTATATTATTCATTTCATTCAATCAATGATTTAGCATGACTTCTTCACTCTCTACTCATAACGTTTAATGAAAGGACTCAAGTGATATCTGTTGACGATCTACAAAAAGTTCAGTATCAAATACTATTCCTATTCACCAATGATGGAGCCAGATTATTATTCCGACTAATCTTTTCTTATCTTATGAATTCAAAGTTTGAGACATGCATGAAGACGTAACGCGGTCAATGTATCTAGCCACAAAAAACCCCCCCAAAAAACCCCAAAACAAACCGCGGAAACATTATCATTAAATTTCCCCCTCACAAGAACGTTAAACCCCTTACTTCCTTCCAGCACTATCTCTCCCCTTCATTTATTTTCTCGATCGGATGAACATTAATACGGTGGTGAAATGAGTTTAGGTCTTGACAAGCTCATGGCTGATTTGCTTGTGAGTATCCCTTGTACTTCATAAACTGATTACAAGTACTATCCGAGTCTTACTTTTTTCTCCGTTGCTTTTCTCTTCCTTTTCCCCCCTCGATTTCTTCCCCTTCCCAATCACCACACATAAAGTAATTCGTTGTCAACGTCACTTCCTCTTGAGATTGTCTCCCAGTTTATGGAGTAGGCTTATCCGTTGTCTGGATTTGAGTTTGTGGGGCTGGACCTTGGATATCTAAATAGAACGACCACCGGATTGAAAGACTAAGTGCATGATCTCAATTTGATCAGGGTCTCCATCATTATTTTCTCAATTAATAAATACGACTATTTAAAAGTCAAACACAAACGGGGTGGTTGGATGGCAGATGGGTCGACATCATACACGGATGAATATATTGTTTAGACAAATGAGTAACAGGCGGTAGTATATTATATGCGAGAGCGCGCATAATCCACGAAATTAATGATAAAAGTATATTTATAAAAGATATAAACATAAACTTAAATCATAGATGGCTGGGACATTTGTCCCACTATCTTTATCAAAGAGCAGGGTTGTAGATATCTCATTGTTTTTGCATTGGTTCATTTCAAAATCCCACAGAAATGAGGAGGTGTTTATTTGACTTCGCTTTCATAATATGTGGCAAGATGTAAGAGAAAGACATACACATATAAATACCCCCCCCCCCCCACACACACACACACGCAAACACACAAAACACACACACACACACACACACACAGAGAGAGAGAGAGAGAGAGAGAGAGAGAGAGAAAGAGAGAGAGAAATAGAGGGGGAGAGAGAAAGAAAGAAAGAAAGAAAGAGAGAGAGAGAGAGAGAGAGAGAGAGAGAGAGAGAGAGAGAGAGAGAGAGAGAAAAGTAGACAAAAGTAAATTAGTATCAATATGAGATAAACAGACATTAAAAATGTAGATAAGTATATGGACTGTTAAATCGATTTTGTGATCTCCCCCTGGACTCGATACAAGAATATGACACTTTAATGGTAGCAAGGGAACCCATCTAGAAACAAGAGGAGAGATCAAAAGACTAAATCTTGTTCATCTAAAAGAGCTCCATTGCTAATTTGTATTTATTTCCTTCTTTCACATTATCCCCCCTCACTCTCTCCCTCTCGCTTTGTTGTGTGTGTGTGTGTGTGTGTGTGTGTGTGTGTGCGCGTGCGTGCGTGCGCGCGCGCTCTATTAATAATTCAACTATAGTTCTATCTATCTGTCTACGTGTCAATTTATTAATCTTAGTTAGGCCAACAATTTTGCTTTTGACCTCCTGAGTTGACTGACCACCAAGTGTTAGTGTGGCTCTGGTATTTGAAGGAGCTTTCATTTTATGAAGTTCCATCGCCCACCACTATATTATGCGCTGTTTTGTCCCTTGTGCTGTTAACTGGTCTCCGTTTCCTGCGCTTCCGGTGTCTTCGTCAATCTGGTTGTGAGCTCTTGAAGTTCTTCGTTACTGCCTGCTAGGAGATTGAATCGTCAGCGAATCGGAGGTTCGTGGTTGTTCATCCTCCTATAGAGATGTTGGACTGGACATTTTTTAATGTGCAATTGAGGTACAGATGGGAAAGGATCAAAGACAGTGGGAACCCTTGTCTCTTGGTTGTCTATTGTTGGTGAGAAATACTGCACTGCTCGATGTGTCATAGAGTACTTCCATGGTTTGTATAAGACCTCCGTCCATGCCCTTTAAGCGTAAAATAGGCCAGAGGCCGTCATGTCAAACTTTATCGAAGCTCTTATGAAGTCAATAAAATTGTAAAAGAGATCCCATTGATGTTGAAGGTGCTTCTCTATCAGTAAATATTTATTCAACTAATGCTTGTTCAACTGTGCTTCTTCCTTTTTCCTCATCTTCTAATTTTTCAGACGATTTACTAACAACCTTAGCATAACTTTACTACTCTTAAACGTAAAAGCCCCGTAGTTTTGACATTTCTTGGCGTTGCCTTTTTAAAAAAAGGTTTTGAAATGTTATTTTTTTCCGAATACGGCAGTACAGTCCATTTAGTATCCACCCCTACCTATGCATACATTTTACCAACTCAATCTGTCCATTCATTCATTTAACAATCAATTCATCAAAACATCGATCAGCTACCCAGTTTATCTTTCATCTGCCCATATAATATTTACGATTTCGTTTGTCCTTCCGTCAATCCATCCATCTATTCATGTTGATCTCGCAAATATACATATACATATTCTATTTGACACATTGTCAATTCACTGATTCAACCCCCCCCCCTCCTCCCCCCGTCATCTATTATTTCAATTACTAACATACCGACTAACCAACCTGCCAATCCATTCATCCATCATTC
>NC_088360.1:113429133-113439133 GCF_034508935.2 Berghia stephanieae
AAGCAAGGGTTAACAGTGAAAACGCGTACCCTTATGTAGAATATTATAAGAATTACGTTGTCCAAAATTATATGGTAACCTCTGTGGTGTAATCGTAGCGCGCCTGACTGGTAGTCAGAAGGTATGAGGTTCAATCCCCAGTCAAGAGAGGCTGATTTAGTGGGATGGTTTTTTCTTCTATTGATCCTATGATTTTTCCAACACTGTTTCATACACACCTTTTCAGATGTGTACGAATCAAATAATTTTAGCTAAAGGCCAATGTTCACCTCTTTGTTTATTCTTGTACCAGTACTAATGGGGCAACGTGGCTCAGCGGTATGGTCTTTGCTTCGTACCCTAAAGGTACCGAGTTCGAATACCCGCTGCACTGTGTGAACTTGAGCAAGTCACCTCGGCTTTGCTCAGTTTGCGGGGCTGCACTGCAGCTAATGCCTTGTTTATTACAGTCTTTCCCTTGGAATAGACCATAAAAACAAATTTCTCCTATGGGATGAATAAAGGGAATTTTATTCATTTTTTAAAGATTGTTACCTTAGGTAAATCTCATTGGATGAATTATTGTCGGTCACACTGTGCATACATATGTTGTCACCTACAAAAACTAAGTTTTAGTTTCTTTACACATTAAAATAGCTACCATCTTTAATTTACAGAGCTTCCTATCTGAACCCTCTAATTATCAGTCCCTTGATAGTCTCCTATTTTCACGAGAGATTAGTTTCATCCTATTAGCCAGTCAGACAGACAGCCCACGTAAAAGGCGATAATGAATATAAAGACTCGATTTCATTCAACATCAAACAAAAAGCCAGACATATTAATGACATACTTTTAAATCTTAGCAATGATCTTAAAGGTTGTAAATCATTCAATTAATCATTCATTAAGTCGTCCAAAGTTTATCATATATTTTTGTCACCTTGAATGAATAACAAATTATATAAGAGCGGGTATTAAAAATAAAAGTTTGTTTTATAAGAAATGAACAAAGAAACCTGAATGGAGGGCAAATGATAGTACATACATATAATCTAATAAGAGAAAAAAGGAAAAATATCACTTACACTCACACACACACAAATACAGATACGCACGTACACAAGAAGTGAAATTTTGAGGACAACCTTATAAAATCTTATTTAAAATGTGTTATTTACATAACAAATAAATAATTCCTGGTGTTTTTCCTCTTTAGACCTGCGCTCAGTCCCTCCTTCGACACCATTAGATTTGTCTATTTTTGTGGTATTTACCATCTCCACTAAACTTTCTCTGGATACTGAGCTGGACTCTTGCATTGGCAAGGCAGCAACAACAATGGCGCGCCTGACAAAGAAGGTATGGAGCCGACCACAAACACCAAGATGGCAGTGTACTAAACATGCGTTCTTAGCGTGCTCATCTGCAGCAGTAAGTCAATGGACCCTGCACACACACACACAAACACACACACACACACACACACACACACACACACACACACACACCAAGAGCACAGATTCAATGCCTTCCATCCGCGCAGTCTCAGAAAAAGTAACGAAATTTCCTTTCAACTCTGAACTGTGTCGTACAGAATGACTTGGGAATATTAGATATCTAAGAACAGATCCACGATGAGATTTGTCTGGGTTGTAGACTAAGTTAGACAAACAAATAGATTGGTTGTAGATATATTGATTACACAAGTACGGTCTCAATATTTTAACTTCAAGATGATGAATTCGTATATGTTTGTGCATCCATGGTCAGAAATTGTTGTTAGTTACATTCTATGATAGTGGAATCTGATTAGTCTGTATTAGAAAATCTGATTGTGTAAATTGCTGGACAGATTAAACACCCGGGTCACGAAATGCACTTCTATCTCTGTGTCTCCTACTTTTTCATTGATCATTTTCACCCATGATTGGTACTTAGAAAATAAAAATTATAGTTACCATTGAGACCAATGCCATCTTGGATGCAATCGATAGCGCGTTAAAAAATAACGTCAATGATTCAAATTTAAAGAAAAAGACAAACAAACAAATCTTTTACTTTTTCCATTTCTCGATCTTGATATGAGCGGTTCGTTCCATAATGACAAAAGAGTATTAGTTATTTATCCATAGTCAGATCCTGTATAAGATTAGTCTAGACGAAACTGTCAATCATGGCAAACAAATTGGATGAAGATGCAATGATTACACAGATACAGTCTCTCTATGGCGCTTCCTGGACAACGCAGACCTTCGATTTTATCCCTTTTACATGAAATGAGCAATTATCATAACCTTTAATTTACATTAATGGAGGAATCTAATGATAGAATTGAAAGACTAAAGTAATCAATTGTTGAGAAATTATTTTAGGATTGTTTTAAGATTCTATTATTTTATTATACAAAACATAAGTTCTTTCCTTAACATAATATGATCATGGCAAAAATTAAGACAATACCTTCAAAAATCGATCGATTAAAAGGACTCAATTTTAAAGGAAGATTTTTCTTGTCAAAATTTTTAAAACGTGTTTTTTTAAGAGTACGGCAATATATTCAATTCATTATTGCCGATTATTTACAGCACAAAGGAACCTTTTACTCGGAAATCGTCGTTTATATCTGTGTTCCACTTCTCCTATCGTCATTGTAACATTGTATTTAACCAGTTAACTGCGTACTCTGGAAAGACAAGTATTAGAAATTTGGCCAGAAAACTCGTCCTTCAAAAATCGATCGATATAAATGGCCTTAATCTTAGCAAAAACTCTCAAACCTGGGACTCCACAAAGCTTTTTGAGAGTTTTTACCAAGATGAGGCTCATCTAAATCATCGATTTTTGAAGGACGATTTTTCTTGCCAAATTTTTAAATACGTGTCTTTCCAGAGTACGGCAGTTAACTGTTTAAAAAAGCTGGTATCTTGGGCATTATATCATGACCAAGACAGCGGATGGGATGGACACATTGTATTATTGATCCAGTTATTATAACGTTTTACCTTTACACAACAGACTATCATAAACTGACAAAACAACATTTTCATTCCGGCCAGAAAACTTTTATCTCATATCTATAATATATCGACTGATTAAAATGCCCCACAACCTGTCAAAAAGTCTTAAACTGGAGACTTCTTTATGTCTTCTTGGGTTGAAGGTTTTTGGACACGTTCGGGGTAATTTTAATCAATCAATATATATGACCCATCGCCCCATAACGGTATTGTGCCGGGATGACTAGGATACTAAAATTGAATTTATATCCAAAGATATCGGACTTGGGTTGAGTTTATTTATTGTTATGGCCGTCCGCCACGACATCATACGATATCGTCGCCTAGACATTCCACGAAGGAATATTATAGATAATTCATCAAACAAGATGTTTGCTGTCAACAGGAATCACTCACGTTGTCCGAGTGAGCAAATTGGGGGTTAATAATCTTGCCCAAGGAAAAAACCGAAAGTGCCTGAAGCGGGGCTCGAACCCGGGACATTCCGGGTCACATTGCAAAGCTTAACCTGTCGGCCATTTCGCCCCTCCCCCCCCCTCCTTGAGTTTATAAGTTTTATTAAGTAGAATGATTGTCGTGTAATAGTACATGTAAAACAAAGATTTCATAGTTTTGACCAATTTGACTTTAATTTGACTTTTGAGTAACTGCATCATCCCGACAAAATACCGTTTTTTTGGATTACATAAGAAATAACCCTATTCTGGCCAAAATTCCAGAAATGGAACAAAAAGCGTTATGTCACTGTACGGCATCTGCAGGCTTGGATAGCATAGCTGAGCGGTGATACTATCAATTTCCGAATCAATTTACGCAAAAAATGGGACATAAAAGTAATCTTCTCTGCCCCTAGTAATTCAATTGGGTTGAATTTGGTAATCTCTTTGAAATGAATGGTATGAGGGATTAAAATTTTTTATTTTCGTTATTCTTAATTTCAAATTTTGAAAATCTCTTAACATTTATTATTAGTCTACTGTCCTTGCTTTTGTGATAAATTAGCACTTCCTGAATTTCATGAAAACTGAAAGCAGTCGACACTGACGTGCTCAAAGATGGCGATGATGATGATCATAATGATGGTGAAGATGGTGTTGATGATGATGACGACGACGACGATGATGACGATGATGATGATGATGATGATGATGATGATGATGATGATGATGATGATGATGATGATAAAATGATGATAATGATTATAGTGATAATATAAAACCAAACAGTTTAAAAAAGGTATGCCATATTTTTTTCGTGTAAATGATCTAAAAGGTACTCACTTGATTGACTCACAGAATTTTTTTTTGGAAACTTTATCATTATTATTATCACTTTAAAACTTTAATTCACTCGACTGAGGTTTGAATGCACACTTAGCTAGGGACAGCGACAAATATTTTCAGAGTAATAGTAGAAAAAGGAGACCTTACAGGAAGCTTGCATTGTTTTAACTGAAAACATTTTCCCGTATGGACTATTGGGAGAGCAATAAAAATTTAACAGCGACAAATATTTTCAGTTATCGTAGAAATAGGAGGTCTTAGACTAAACTTGCACTGTATGAAATAAAATGTACTATTGAGACAGTAATAAAAAGTATTATTCAACGCCTCTCCCTAGATAGTAACGCGTAGTGATATCAAATTTGCAATAATAATAATATGTGAGGTCAGATATTTGATTTGTGAAAAAAGAAGTGTCATTTAAATATTTTTGAAAATGTCTTTTACTCAGAGATGACGAAATTAGAATTGATTGAGGGGTAGAATAAAAGATTTATACACTGTTGCATTTTGGAATTCGAACTGTGTTCCCAACGCGCACTGGCAAGCTTGTGCAGCGGTAGGGAACATGACCGGAATTCCAAAATGCAAGAGTGTAAGAATCGTATATTGTAAAACGTACTTGTCGTGGTTGAAATGCGCGACACTTAAGTCATATACATTATCTTTTGAATTCACAAATTAAATCTTATTTATTTTAAAAATCTAAATAGTGTCGTGCGTTACAACCGTGACATTTCTAGAGGAGCACAAACCACCCTATATTGATCCACCAGATATCTGAAGAATATGTCAATATAACTCAATAATTTCCACAATAATTGGCCACATGCTGTAGTTAATCAACGTTAATAGGACAAAAACCTGATTCAGCATAATTGGTTCCTGTATCGAATGGATCATGATAAGATATATAAAGAGCACTTCATTGATTGGATTAATGTTAGTAAAATCCTTTTTATAAACCTTTTTTCGAATAACTGCAGCTATGTGGTCTTGTGGTATGACTATCGCTTTAGGATCGGAAGGTCCAAGATTCGAGACCCGGCTGCTCTGAGCGGCGCAAAGTTGAGTCCTTGGAAAGGCTCTTTACTCACATTCTGTCACCGTATTCAGGTGTAAAATGAGTTCCTAGCTGTTAACAGCGTTATCTCTGTCGGGAAAAATGTAATATCGCCTAACAGGCATCATGTCTCGTCCTACCTGTAAAGTGTTGCTGTTGGCTAGAGGCCCGTGTAAAGCGATTCGACCACGTTTAGTGGATAATATGCTATCTAAATACTCTATTTTGAAAACTAATATTAGAAACTCCACGTGGGCATTTTGGAGCTCAAATTTTGTAAACAAAAACCTATTGGCGCTCTACCTTGCCAGCTATTCTTGAGTATACCGGGATTTCCATAAAGATAGCCTATTGAGTAGACCGGGCTTGTCATAAAGTTAGTCTAGAGATGACCAAAACAGTTCTTTGATTGAGAAGAAAAATATAATATCAATCTATACTTCCATCTGGTATACAAGAGACAATCTAAAGGATATATCATGTTAGCAAATGGATAATGTTGTCAACCTGGCGAGGTCCCAATTTGGGGAATCTTTGCCAAGACGAGGGTCATTCAAATCGATCGATAGTTAAGGACAAGATTTCTGGTCAAATTCTTAATACGCATCTTTCCAAAGTACGGCAGCTAACTGGTTGGTAAAATGCTTGTTGAATGTATCTAAACCATTTAACTAAAATGCTTGTCAACTGTATCTAAACCATTCCTACTGTTGTATATGTCGGTAGGATACGTATCAAAATTAATAGTTATCGACTTGTACTTATTTGCAGGTCTAATAACCCAAATATGTGCACATTGATTATCATACATTTCATTGTCTTGAATTTAACTCAAGTGTTTTCTCGGAATATATCCGAACGAAGGCCAAGGCCTGAAACACTTTTATTTTGTCTTTGAGTTTCTGTTCTGGACCAAAACTACCGACCCTGTTTTTGGCTACCGTCTCATAATTTGTGATTAAACACAACAGCCAAGGCAGCTCTGTCAGAATCAGATCAGAGTCGGTAAAATCTAACAGGAACATTCTGAACTAAAACTTAAAATAAATTAACTATAATCATGTCTTAATGATATTACCAGATCTGGCTGTCCAAACCGTGAGAAAAAATAGTGCACAGAAGCACACGCGCTTTTATATATTTTGATCTGTTTGATGGAAAGTGATGAGCAAAAATTATCTAACTAACTGGCAATCTATCACATGGTCTATCCGATGAAAGCATCAAATGTTGTAACTTAAATAAGAAGGGGAAAAACTTAAACAGTTTTATGGACAGTGGAATTGAAAATGATATCAAGAATCAGGAAGGTGTTATAATTCTAAATATTTTTAATCTTACGGAACAATATAATAATCCTGAACTAAATATTTTCATAGGGCGCTTTGAAAGATGTACCCAAATAAGTATTGTATCGATTGATTTATTATTTCAAAACGAATGACCCATTACAACAGTTACAAATAATTGGATGTGATGTTTATTTTTTGCCGTGTTCATTTATCTCTTTAAAAAAAATTAATTTTGTTTATAATAAAGGGTACATCAAGAATATATTATACCGGTAATTGAATAGTGATGAATAATGTGTCCTTGCGCAAGTGGCCTACTTTTGAGCTAAATTGGTTTATAAGGTTAGAAAAGAGATAAAAACATAATAGTAGAAAACATATTTGGTAATTTTGTGATATCCATTGACTAAATACGGGTATATTTCAAAGAGGCAAACGTATGGCAGGAGGCAAGGAATGTCACGAACTTTCAGTTTTATATTCAGATTCTCTGCTCTTAAAATTTTCTTCTTTTCCAATTATATCTGCAACAGTCTTCATTGGAATTATAGCGGTTCTAACTGCAAATTGCCTACTGTAGACTGAACTGATGTAACTGAGTGATCAAAGCCTAACTGAAAGTATAAGCATTCGATACCTCGACACGTTGATGGGATGATAAGAAATGACAGGAGAGTTCATAGAGCAGGAGATTAACCACTGGTATGTAGCAAAGTTCAATTTTTCAATATAAAGATCTGAAAAGTGTTCATGAATTTGCCATCCATATTAAATCCACCTACATTTTTTTATTGTCAACGGACAGGTCAGGTGGACTATCGTGACTCTAAAATAAACCTGGATTGTTCCTATCTCAGTTTGAGTAACCTCCAATTGACTAATTTAACCGGTGATAGAGAATTTGAAATATATTATCCTTCGAAATAATAACAGATGAAGAGATCAGCCTTGACGATCTGGTATTATATGGAGGTGACGTAGCCTTTGTAACCTCGTATCATGAAACTGCCCAAAAGTTACGTCAAAATGCACGACGAAGATAGGATCAGCAAATGGAATTAAGAATTAAGACTTAGACCTAAGACCTATCTCTATCACGTGATCGCTTATTATAGAAAGGGAACTCCTTAGTGACGAGTGCAAAACAGACGATGGTGTTTGTCACATTTTTGTCGAAAATTGTGTGTCCGATTCGCACCCTATTTATGATGCTCTTGGCTTTAATAAGATTAGAACCCTTTAGAAATATTGATTTATATCGATTTTGAGAGCATGGTCATGATCTTTCTAGCCAAAATGCCTCTCCGTCAAACCATTAGGCCCATGGAGCCGGCGTTTTATCCCGGTTCCTAAAGCGTGAAATGGACAAAAGTATAGGACAGGATGCTAGTTTATTGAAAAGTACTTTCCACCAGATCCAACAGATGACAATTTTTGCTGGGGGGACAGGAGGGTCAGTAAAAAAATCTCAACTTCACACTCGATCGATCTCGGTCCCTTTGGATATGGAGCAAGTGCTTTACCTAATGAGCTCTACCTAATTACTTGATAGCAATATCTATATTTTTTTGACTACTTTGTCATCTTCACTGTGAACGGTCATGATCTCATTTACAACTGAGTACGGTGAGAGAATGTGAGTAAAGAGCCTTTTTCCCAAGGACTCAAATGTGCGCCTAGCGAGGCTCGAACCCAGGACCTTTCGATCCGAAAGTGGGTGTCATACCACAAACGACCTAGCCTCACTTAGTCCCGATATCGAATTCATTTCCGGGTGGGATCCTCTGCCCTCCCATGGTGGGAAGGAACTCACATGCTGACTTCTATCTCCCATGTCTGTTTTCCTTTTCCAAGTTGCTCTCTGTCTTTGTTCTGGATCGAGATTGCCCGGTTTATTTCCTAGTCCTTGTGGGAAACCTTAGGAGGGAGGGAGACAGTTAAATGTATAGTACCTTTTTTCAGATATCTTTCCTTGTAAATCATCTCTCTGTTCCAATTATGTTCTATTCTCACTATTAGCTTTGAACATTGTACATTGTATTGAGTAAACATTTTGAGTGGGATCCATTGTTTGTACCTGTTTTGGACATTTAGGTAATGTCAAAATAGGCACATCAATGGATTCATGGAATCCTCTTCCCTATTTAAACCAGCCCCATCTGTCTTCCTTTTTCTCCAGTGCTTCCAACTTCATATCTACATTTTTTCTCTCTATCATCTTCCTTTTTACTGGCACTGAAATGACCTAACATTGTCGCAAGCGCCGCAAACCCCTAAAAACAAACAAGCAAAACGAATTTATTTCAAACCATGATTTCTGTCAGATCGTATCGTTTTTATCAAAAGAATTACACTGCCTTCAACAATGGTTATCAATGAGACAACACACAACGATGAAGTCCACTTTACCTAATATGGGCAATGAATGAAGCTAGTGTTGATTAACCGCCCCCTTAAGGCCTGTTTCCATATAGCGTATTCAATAATATACGCATGTCACTCGTTGAATTGAACGTTTTGTGTTTAGTGTTTTGCACGTGCTATTATGCAGCAATCAGAGAATATCTGGAGAAAAAAAATTGATTGGGGCAGGAAAAACAAGAAGAGGATGAGGGTAGAAGGAAGTCTATAGATACACGCAACTTAATTGTTGTATTATAGTCAATGGCCAATGCAATGGGAACCAGACTTATATGAATAACTTTTCTTAAAGAATAGTACAACAGCATTCGTGTAAGCAGCTTGGCTGTTTAGTTGAATGTCACTGACATCAATTGTGGGTTTTTTTTTCCCAAAATAACTTTTTATTGCTGAGATTTCCCTTGGCGGTGAGTTTAGCAATGGCACACATTCGAGTATTTTACAAATTAACCACAATTAGCGTACTCTATTTAAAAACTACGTTACTCGACAGAAACGTAGCCGTACGCGATTGTTTTTAATCATCCACAGAAAAAAACACAACGAAAATCATGATTTCTTGACACATCCCAATTACCATTAATAAACGCTGGCGTATTTTATATGGATCATGGAAACAGGCTATAAGTCAAAACCACTCTCTGACCTAATGACAGGATATCGCGATAACACACCCACACGCCCCTTGCTACGATATAAAACGGCTCGCCACCCACACCAATTCGAAGAGCAGAGCAGTCAAGAGCTCAAAAGGACAAAAATCTTTATTTCAACTTTTGAAAAACAAAAACTAAAATCAAATAAAAATGTGTGATGACGATGTTGCTGCCCTTGTAGTGGACAATGGTTCCGGTATGTGTAAAGCCGGTTTCGCTGGAGACGATGCTCCTCGTGCTGTGTTTCCCTCCATCGTTGGACGGCCTCGTCACATGGTGAGTAAAT
>NC_088360.1:113444133-113458424 GCF_034508935.2 Berghia stephanieae
ATTTAATAAAGTATGTGTTCAAAACGCTTTACAAACTGTCCCAAGCCAATAGCAATACTTAACATTTTTAACGAGCTATTATAGTTTTGTACCCAACAGAGACAACATTGTCATCAACCAGAGTCTTAATTTTACACCAGAGTTTGGTGAGAAATTGTGAGTAAAGGGCCTTCTCCGAGTACTTAACTTAGTGCCTCTCACAATAGGACTCGAATCAGGGCTCTGCAGGTCAGAAGCCCTGTCGTATTACAAGATCCTACCTAACTATGCACAACATAATATTGTCAAGGGCACAGAGCATGCTAAAAAATAGTAGATGTGTGCTTTATAAGTGTGATATCGAGTTATAAGTAGATGAAGACCAAGATACTAATAAGAATTACTTGTGTCATTCATTTGATTGCCTTACTTTATTGAGATTGATTGTAGGTGAAAAGTGAAACATTTAATGCCTATTATTTTCAATTAATATACGCCACTCGTCGAGTCAATGGTGAATAATAAATTGATTAGTAATTGTTCGTTAGTTTTTTATCGCGGTTCAATTAGGAAATATTCGAATGTGGCAATTTTTGAAAGTTCAATTCGGTCAATAAATAAATGTCCTTTGGTGCTAAATATACCATAACAGTCAAAGAGATTATTAAATCTTAGCATGATACAAGACAATCGCAAAATACTTTCTGTCCCATTTGACAGACTACGAAATCATTAACATATTATGTGCACCCCCGTATCAAAGGCGGCTTATATATTAAAAACATAAACCATGAAATAACAGTGCTCAACTTTTTGAAAATAGGACTATTTAAAAATATTTCAAGTATAATTGTGATCAACTTCTAAAATATTGTTTCGAGCATTCGTTCTGATCAGAATATTAAATTTATTTATTTATTTATTTAAATTAATTAATTAATGTTTTATTGTTTTTTATTAATTTATTTTTTACAATCTTAAATTACATTCAAATGCATGTATTATTTCCCCTACATCTTCCCAGAGAAAAGATGACACAGATCATGTTTGAAACTTTCAATTGTCCCGCCATGTATGTCAGTATCCAGGCCGTACTCTCCCTCTACGCCTCTGGTCGTACCACCGGTATCGTCCTCGACTCTGGAGATGGTGTCTCCCACACTGTACCCATCTACGAAGGTTATGCCCTCCCCCACGCCATTATGAGGATGGACTTGGCTGGTCGAGATCTCACCGACTACCTCATGAAAATCCTCACAGAAAGAGGCTACAGCTTCTCCACCACTGCCGAAAGAGAAATCGTTCGTGACATCAAGGAAAAGCTGTGCTACGTCGCTTTGGATTTTGACCAAGAAATGCAGACAGCTGCTCAATCTTCAACTCTTGAAAAGAGCTACGAACTTCCTGACGGTCAAGTCATCACCATTGGAAACGAACGTTTCAGATGCCCCGAGGCCTTGTTCCAGCCCAACTTCTTGGGAATGGAAACAGTAGGAGTCCACGAGACCACATACAACTCCATCATGAAATGTGACGTCGACATCCGTAAAGATTTATATGCCAACACTGTCTTGTCAGGAGGAACTACCATGTACCCTGGTATTGCTGACCGCATGCAGAAAGAGATCACCGCCCTTGCCCCACCCACAATGAAAATCAAGGTGATCGCTCCCCCTGAACGTAAATACTCTGTATGGATTGGAGGATCCATCCTAGCCTCTCTGTCTACCTTCCAACAGATGTGGATCTCAAAACAAGAGTACGACGAATCTGGCCCATCAATTGTCCACAGAAAATGCTTCTAAATCATAACATTTTGATTCCAATTTTTATACAATTTATTTGTTGCTATAAAAGAAGAACAAGATTTAATTTTTTTGCGCTTTAAAAAAGAAAGATTCACAATTTTAGCTTTAACGATTTGCAGAACTGATTCTGACATGAGTACAAAATAGTTTGATATTCTGAAATGATCATCTTTGCTTACCTGAAATAGGATTGTAAAATGTGATGCTGTGTTGTGATGCATACGTTTTAATAATTTTTGGCACGTTACAAGCTTTAATAAAACTGATGATCCTTTTGGATGTGTTCAAATAAAGAAGATGAATAAAATACAATCTTACATATTTGTCTTTTTTGTCGTCTCTAAGTGCGTATTTATGTGAGTGTGTGAGTGCAAATGTGTGTGTAGGTGTGTGTGTATGTGTCTGTGTGAGAGAGAGAGTTGAATCCTTGAAAACTATTGTTTACTTACATTCTCTCATCGTACTGAGGTGTAAACTGAGTACCTTGCAGCATTGTCTATCTCGGAAAACAGTGTAGTATCCCCGAACAACATTTTTTTCCTTGTTAAATTTTTTAAAGGAAGAAAGTGACTCACATTTTCACAGTGTTCCGGTGTAAAATGAGTGCCAAGCCAGTAAAAGCGCTATCTCTGTCGAACCCCCTCCCCCCCCCCCCCCCAATAAAATAAAATAAATTATAAGAGCACCAATTGTCTCCAAAGCTCAAATCTGGGCCTTCAATGAATTTTCTGGTCAAAATTTTAAATGTGTCGTCTGATGTACATTCCCGTTGGCATCTTTTGCACCAAGCAATGAAGGTAAAGTGCGTTAGCATGAAAACCACAAAACACCACCACAGACATCCTCACCGTAACTTTGCGACCGAATATGCGTCACTCCAACTTCATGATGACGATGGAAAATTAAGGAGGAACCACCAACTACATTATTTTTGATAAGTGTATGGAGATTGGCATGTTTCTCTTAAAAAGCGTGAAAAAGATGTCCGATGGCAAGATTTTAAAAAGAAACCGCATGGTTAGCCCCGGCACGCTTATCCCATCTTTTAACATATCGATCCCTCTCTCCCGATAGAAGTTTAACATTTTCTGTATTGCTTCAACAAATGGTTGGACATCTCTGTTGTTATACCATATCAAATAATCTTCCAATTTCGTCATGTCATGCGTCCTCCAAACAGCAAGGCATTCTTGGTAGTCATCGGTACTTATATTTGTGTTTTTCAAATTGCTGAAAAAATATTTATGTGGAGGAAGTTCTGGGCTCTCCAATTTTAGAAGCGTGTCCATCCATTCATAAGGAAAGAAATCCTTGGTTGAGAACATTTATATGCTTTCAAAAATTATCGTAAGACACACCAGCAGCAATGTAGCTGCAAATATCAACAAAGGAAAGACGATCGGTGTTTATATAGGCATGAAATTATTACTTTTCTTGACTGTCATCTTAATTCCATCTTCAGCGTCTTGAATTAGGCAATCAATTAGAAAAGGTGTAATAAGGTTAATATCGTATCTTCAGGAATTGAAATCAACAACAGGAAGTTCTTTCATCCACGATAAAAGTCTAGACTTTTTTCGCTCAAGAGGCAGTGTATTTTTCTTATTTTTTCTCATGTTGGGGTTCTTGTGTTTTTTGTTGTTTTATTTTTAAGTCAATTTCTTCAAACACAGAAGTATAGGTCCCAGTTAGACAGTCAAAGGCAGATTTTGATATGGATTTTAAAGTCAACAACATGTCCATTACAATTTCCTTAGGGTTACCTTTGGTTACCAGACAGATAGGTTCTGTAAAGTCCAAAACATTACTACAAAATGATACTGACTGTGGAATATGTTTGGCGATCCAAGTCTGGCTTTTGGTGTTACTTGGAAGATGAGATCTATCAAAGTACGCTTCGTAGTCAAAAGTTGCTACAAATGGATAATATCGTAATGAATTTTCAACAAATATTCATTCATCTTCTAATTCTTCAAAAACAGTTTGTTCCAGTTGGAAAGCTCCTCCGACATACTTCATTCGTGTTTGTCCATTGCAAGTGGCTTCATGACGTTCGACATTCCATCGGGATTTCCAAAGTTTGCCACATTTTCTATATGAGTAAGATCTACTGAATACTGATATAACTAAAATGATTTTGATAAAGATTTACATTCATACATTTTTCATATTTGCAGAGAGATCTGCTTGCAACAACAGATGTAATATTTCCATTATCTCGAGTCTCTTCATCCTCGTCAGCGTCTTCTGAGATATTTTTAACGTATAAACAAAAATGTTGATTTTAAAGGAATCTTCAATTTGGAATAATTCTTGAAGAGTGACTCCAGGGAACTTGTTTTTGTCAGCGTGTCGTCCAGCATATTGGTCATTGGTAAAATAAGGTTTCTGTCGCTTTACATACGTTTTTTTACGTCTCCTCCAAAAGCTAAGGCCAGACAACGAAATATACATAAATTATCCGTATACGGATTGCCATACTTTATGTCAGATTGAAGGGAGAACAATCCTTTGTTGTTAATGACAAAAGTTAGAAGATTTATTGAAGCCCCTGTAGTCGTAGATGGTTCACTTCGCGTCCTGGTGCTCTCTCTCTCTCTCTCTCTCTCTCTCTCTCTCTCTCTCTCTCTCTCTCTCTCTCTCTTGCCTCTATCTCCCCTCTATCCGTATTTCTTTCCCCTCTATTTCCTCTCATCTCTAACCTCCTCAATTTCTCTCTTTCTCTCTCTCCCTCCCTCTTCCTCTCTCTCTCTCTCTATCTCTCTCTCTCTCTCTCTCTCTTGCCTCTACCTCCCCTCTATCCGTATTTCTTTCCCCTCTATTTCCTCTCATCTCTAACCTCCTCATTTTCTCTCTTTCTCTCTCTCCCTCCCTCTTCCTCTCTCTCTGTATCTCTCTCTCTCTCTCTCTCTCTCTCTCTCTCTCTTGCCTCTATCTCCCCTCTATCCGTATTTCTTTCCCCTCTATTTCCTCTCATCTCTAACCTCCTCAATTTCTCTCTTTCTCTCTCTCCCTCCCTCTTCCTCTCTCTCTCTGTATCTTTCTCTCTCTCTCTCTCTCTCTCTCTCTCTCTCTCTCTCAACTAGACGAATGGTACCGACCAAATTCCGTGTTCGACTCACAACAACGCCGTTTTTAGTTCTTTTTTTTTCTTTTTTATACATTTCTGCACTTTTCTACAATCGTCATTTAATTTGTATATGACAATCTTGATTTATTGATATTTTTCTCTTTGTTTATCGAAGCAAAACAGGCAAATCGCTGGCATATTTCTTTTTGTTAAACGAAGTAACAAAGTCAAGCTGCCCTACTGAAGCTTAGGGCGGACCAAAAGAGTCTAGACATTGAAAATTTGTTTCTATCCGTCATCCTTCTTGGGAAGAAAATGTGAAATATGGATTTTAAGATCTTCTGAAGATAATGTTAATTGGGGTTTGCATTCAGAAATTGAATAAAGTTGAGTTGAATGAAAGGCACAAGCAATAACATTGTAGCCTTCTGTATTTGGTGCTACTGTTCTCTCTCTCTCTCTCTCTCTCTCTCTCTCTCTCTCTCACACACTCTCTCTCTCTCTTTATCTATCTATCTATCTCTTTCTCTCTCTCTCTATCGCTCTCTGTCTCTCGCTGTGGCCTCTCTCTCTCTCTCTCTCTCTCTCTCTCTCTCTCTCTCTCTCTCCCTCTTTCTCTTTTCGTCTCCCTCACTTCCCCTTTCTTTCCTTCAATCCCCGTGGGTAAACTAGAGTGTCTCATTAAAGAAGGTGTAGGGCGAAAGCCAACATTTCATAGCCTTCTCGTCTAAATCAGATGGAAGCCTTAACACTTAAAAATAAGGCTTTTTACTGCGCGTTGAAGTGTTTACAGCGATATAATTATCTTATCATAATTATCTTGGTTCCATACGTATTGCTTCTCTTTATTTTTTTTTTCATTTTATTTATCATCTAGGACTTTAATCAACAATCCTTTTGAATCATTTCCCCCCCTTTTAATTCCTATTCTCATTCCTCGTGCCCAGCATATAATCACACATCATTTATTTTACTTCGTTTGAAATGTAATAATATTTCTGAAGGATTTATCTCCTCATCCATTATCAAACAACACGGAAATCATTATTTTATTTAGCGATTTGGATTTAATATTCTACACGCATCTCCGATTACCACTACAACTCTGTCATACCCTGAAAATACACGCTTTTATAATTTTGGCCAGAAAATTCCTCCTTCAAATACTTATCTATTAAAAGGATTCCCCCCCCCCACCCCCAATCGTCTAAAACGCTCAACTCTGAGCCTTCAATGAGTTTTCTGGTCAAAATTTTTAATGTGTTTTTAAAAAATTCGGCAGATCTGATCTTTGTATGAATTTCCCAATATCCGAGATGTCCATGCTGCTGTCCAAAGGAAAAGTGACGTACCAACACTTTTTACGAAACAGAAGAATCAGCTTGTTCACATAATGTTGCATAGCAGGTTGAAGTGGGTTCAACTAATGGCAAAACACGATATCTTCTGCAGACATGCCTCCGTTTTTGTTAAAATATGGTGGATATAGGTATAAATAGTTCATTTTGTACAAAACCTTGAAAATAAGAGTTTAGTCAGAAACGTTGTTCTGGCGTGGGAAGGCATTTTCCCAGTGACATGTTTCCTGATTTGCATGTTGTGTTTATGATTTTATGATAATATTGTGATTTAAGGGGGAACTCGATTTCCTCGAAACAAACACTGCTAGCGTTTACATCCTGTTCGATTGATATCTCCCTTTGTATAAAATCTAGTATTTCTGCTTGATTCACTGGTTCGGTGTGTATTGATTTTAAGCATTAGATCTAAGACTTTAATGCCACACAAATTGCAGTGCGAAGTACACTTTTCATCGTTGTGTTATCTTGATTTTAAAGGATAACTAAAGCAATAATTCTAATACTGTTGAGCTTATAGAATCATTGAAAAAAAACCAAATGAAAAGGGTTCCACGGGCTATCATCATTATGGTACTCCGTTTATATTTTATGTTCACCAAGTCATTGTGACTGGTCGTTTAGTTGGTCCATTCAGTAACGCTCCAGGCAAGATAAATAATAAAATGTATACTAATTATTACATTGGTTTCTGTGAAAGTGCCTGTCGCTTGAATACCCATTCCGATAACTCCTTAATTTTCTTATGAAACAGAATTTTGTCTATAGATAGTATGCGCTTGGCTAAGAAGCTCACAATATTGCCATCCGGAAGTATATCGGACCAACACACACAACTATGTGTAACCTTGAACATTTATAGTTTGGTTAATACAGTTTAGTGAGAATTACCCATAAACGTGAATGGCGAAAAAAAAAAACAATAACAAAGACCTCATCTTCGTTCTATCCATATAATTCTTCACTTTGAGTGTTCGGTCTCTTGATTTTGGCCAGAAAAACCATTCTTCAAATATTGATCGATTAAAATGACCCTCCTGTTTCTAAAACCTTTGAATCCTGAGACATCTTTAACTCTCGGGTTTGAGATGTTTAAAATAAAAAAGACAATGGCCATTCTAATCGATCAATACTTGAAGAACAAGTTTTCTAGCCAAATTTTCTAACGTGTTTTTCTAAAGTACGACAAGGCTTTGTCCCCCATTCCTATAGATAGTATGCACTTGGCTAAGAAGTTCACAACATTGCCATGCGGAAGTACACGGACCAACACACAAAACTATGTGTAACCATGAACTTTTATAGTCTGGTTGATACAGTTTAGTGAGAATCACTCACAAACGCGGATGGCAAAATACAATAACAAAGGCTTGAGTGACGTCATCTTCGTTCTATCTATAAGTAGAATGAAGTTGACGTCACTAAGGTCTTTGTTATTGCTTTTTGTCATCCGCGCTTATGAGTAATTTTCACCAAACTGTATTAACCAGACTATAAAAGTTCAAGGTTACACATAGTTTTGTGTGTTGGCCGTTATACTTCCGGATGGCAATGTTGTGAGCTTCTTAGACAATCTCATACTATCTATTCATGTCTCCTTCTTCCAACAAGTCAAAATCAAACTTTTAGAATGTCTAAAGTAGAAAGGTAGAAAGAGCATCATTTATTTTTTTCTAATCATTTAGACAATTAGATTTATCTAACAAACTTTATTATCATTATTATAATTATTATTATTATTATTATTATTATTATTATTATTATTATTATTATTATTATTATTATTATTATTATTATTATTATTATTATTATTATTATTATTATTATTCAACGGGGCTCGATACAAATCTTGAAGATGTTTGATAGGAATACATCTAGAAAATACCAGTAAATAACAAGGAAACAAGAACTAACTTAATTCATCGGCTTCAGTTTCTATATGACATGGCGTTATCTTCATAAAATGTTGATTTTGATATCTGATGTTACGACTTCTAATTACAATTTATTTTTGTTGGTAATTCTTGATATTTAAAGCAAATACTGAAAGTCATTTACTCGAACTGGATGAGTCTTTTCATATTCTAGGAAATTAGAGCGCAGATTAAAGGAATCAATAAAAATACAAAGGTGAAATATAATGTAAAGCAAGGAATTCTATTGCTGTGATGACAACTCGTAGGATTTAGTCTGAGTGACTTTCTTTTTCGCGGCCCGACCAGTGGTTATAGTTTTTCATTGGTGATGGCCAAGCGATTTGTAATATTTCCTTAGATAGACCTTTACAAAGAAGTGAAGCTTATGAGCTATTGTTGTGATTCATGTCCTGGTCTCTGCTCCAAAAGTTGCTTTAGAAAGAAAATAAAGCAAACTCGGAATGAACAAAACCAGATAAGATGGTTTGTAGCTGGTCAAAACTAATTGATCATAGGAGGCTTTCAATTCTTCTAATGCCCAGAAGATGAAACAACAAAAACAATTATAACAACGACAAAAATTACTACTACTACTACTATTACTACTACTACTACTACTACTACTACTACTACTACTACTACTACTACTACTACTACTACACACACACACATATAAAATATATTTATATATATATATCTATATATATATTTATATATATATATATATATATATATATATATATATTTATATTTGTGTGTGTGTGTGTGTGTGTGTGTGCGTGAGTGTGTCGTTCTCTGTGTGTCTTTTTTAATCGGGCACTTGCTAACGCAGGATAAGCTTAGTGTCTTTATCTAACCATTCATCTCCCATCCAAAACGTTTGTCTCAAAACTGTTCGATAAAGGCTTTTATTGGCAAACACTTTCAGAGATTTAAAATTAGTTTATCCAATTTTCATTCGGCGTATTCTTTCCTATTCTAGAATTTTGGTTCCCCGTTGCGAATCCAGGCTTTTTGTCTCGTAAAAAAAGCAACGACGCGGTGTGAAGAGCTCTCCTCGGCGGGAGATGGGAAGCCATCTCCCATTAGTCTGTTTGGTCAGCCTGTCTCGCGATGTTCTGTCGTTTTCCCAATCTTCATAATGTACGAGTTTCTACCATCGTTGTGAAACGATTCTACTGTCTAGCGTGTTCGATGTGTGATTTCTATTTCTTGGACTTGTTTTTATTCTTCAAACACAAAAATGTGTGTCTGGAATAATAAACCTCTAGTAGTGTTGACTTTTATAATGCAGAGTTACATGTTTAGATAGTTGACTTAAGCACCTTAACCTAAAACATCAAGGTAAGATTTAATATCGCAGTTTGATTTGATTATAACTTGTGACGAGTATTAGAGCATTTCGTCAATGTTGAATTGTGTTGAGAATTTTTTTTTGGAATAATGATAATAATAATAATAATAATAATAATAATAATAATAATAATAATAATAATAATAATAATAATAATAATAATAATAATAATAATAATAATAATAATGGTGGTGATGATGATGATGATGATGATGATGATGATGATAATAATAATAATAATAATAATAATAATAATAATAATAATAGATGGCATTTTGTATAGGGCATTTATAAAACGATATAATGCTCAATGCGCTTTACATTGGTTGGGGGGAAAAAAATGAAAATAACACGCGAGAGATATCATATGAAAATATCCACCTGGATGTGCAAACCAAACCTAATGAGGTCTCTTAGACTTTTACTTTATTGTCTTGGGTTATTTTGTGCATAGATTAGAATTATTAATGTTTAGTCACGCTGCTTTAGATTTTAAAAAAAATACTGTAGGTAATTTTCTAAAGAAAACAGATTTTTCCAATAATGCTGGCACAATTTAAAAAAAGAATGTATTGAACATGTAACTATTGTATAAAATTTTATTTTTTTGTTTCAACAATCAACTGGCTTTAAGATGAAAGTTTCTCATTTAAAAAACAGGGTTGAGACAGACGTGCTCCAATTTTCAGGTCTGATAACCGATTGCAATAATGTGCTCGTTTTAACATTCTTGTAATGGACAATATTTTGCGTTGGTTTGAGAGTAGTTCCATTACAACAATGAGCCCATAATAATTTAGTATACAATAGAAATCAGACTTCCAAATAAGTACAAGTCAGTTGAGACGCTTGACTGAAATATTTGACATGATCTTCCAAGAATAATCTATTACTTGCATGAATTAGGGATTCGTATCATAGTCGTTTAATTAAATAAATTTGAAGCTTATGGTGATATATTTGCCCTCGGATGTTAAATTTGTCTGGAACTATTTTTTATATAACCAAGAATTCAGCCTTAATTTATTTACCTCGTTTGATCTGGCATTGCTTAACTACAGGTAACGATCATCATCGTATTATTTTTTTAATCATCGTCATCATCAACATTACTTTTATCATCATTATCATTTTTATCATCGCCATAATCACCAGCATTAGTATCATCTTTATTGTTATTGCCGCAGACAGCATTATATTACCATCACTGCGAATGTATTTTAATGCAGGGGAATATTTAACATCTGTCCTGGCTGTTCTTTTAAATAGCATGATTATCAATGCTTTACAGTACTTTACAGTGTCTTTTAGACAGACTCGGGCAAATATTTGCTTTTATGGCATTTGATTTTTACATAACATAATGCATTTTCTATAATAGGCAGATGAATAGATAGATATAAAGATTGGTAGAAAGAAAGAAAAACGATATATTAGTTGGATCAACAAATACATATTGGTGGATAAATGGATTAATGTTTAGATAAATAAACTAATAGATAAAAAGATGGATGTATAGACAGGCAGGGAATAGGATAAAGAGAGAAATAGAAATGTAGATGTAAGCGATAGAGATTGAAAGGGACATACTTCGTACTCTGACGTAACACATTTAAAAATAATTTTACTTCAGATACCCATCGTTTACAATGACTGACAACATTTCAATCAGTTAATTGCCGTGCTCTGGATAAACACGTATAGACATACATATTTGGCAAAAAAAATCGTCATTCAAATATCGATCGATATTTGAGGGACGAATTTCTCTGGCCAAATTTTGAAATATGCGTTTTTATAAGAGTACGGTAGTAAACTGTTTTTTTTTTTAAAAAAAAAGCCAAAAACAACCAGACTTCTTGACAAGCGGAGAACACCATAATCGATCGATCTTTGAAGTCAAATATTTTTGGACAAAACATAGACTAACTCATCTCCTCAAACTGGTATTACAGATATCAGAGTTAACTACGTGTCGAAATGTGAATCTAAATTTATAATAATCAGAAGAATGACATTTTTAAAACCTTTTTACATATGAATTATATTATTTCTCCCAAACAAAAAAAATAATTTACCCAAGTCTAATATTTCGGTTGTAAATTGAATTTTTCAGCTTCTAGTTCAACCCGATTAAAAACAGTTTCAAGATGATGCGTCGCATATAAAAAGAAATTGTTTTGTCAAAATTATAGTCTCTGTTGGATCAATCTCAAATGACTCCATTATTATGACTTGTGTTGTCTTCTGTCTTGCTCTGTAAATTGTGTTTGAAGTCTCATCATAATTGAGTGACATTTGACTTTTGACGTAAAAATTGGTTTGCCAAAATGAAAAAAAAAGTAGTTTATCAGAATTCGACATTAAAACCTTCATTAGATCAATCATCAATCTCAAATGACTCGGTTCTCAAGGCTAGAAGTGTATTGGTGTTTTCTGTATGACAAATCTTGTTTACATTCCAAGATAAAAGTTATATGGCCAAATTGTGACCCACTTCATCAGATTGTTATTAGGTCTTAGTTATCCAAATCGTGCTGATGAGCAGGGAAACACATAAACAAGACTACTATCCAATACTGCATGACTTATCACAGCAGCAAAAACAACTGATACTTGACGTCAACAGCTGCTCAAAAACGGATGCGAAGAACAAAATGAAGAGACAAAAGAATGAAATCATGCATAAAATTAAATCTCAATCAATAGATAATCACAAAAAGAAAATAGATGAGATTGTGACAGAAATAAATAGTACGAGAGACAGTGTGAAGATGCTCAAAGCGGTGAATACAATCAAACGACAGAAAACACATTATAGACTTGTAATCAAAGATAAATGTAATGAGACTTTATGCAATGATAACGAAATTATGAACACTATAAGCGTGTACTTCACTGAAAAATACAAGGGTATTCAAGAATTGGAACCATTCGAGTCTACCAATCAAGAGCTGGAAACGCATATAACGCCCCAAGAAATAAGCGAAGCAATACAAGAGTTCAATAACAACAGATCGCCAGGTTTAAATGGTGTTAGAGCAGAAGGTCGACAATGTCTGGACGACGAAGGCATACAAATACTAGCTGATATGTATAATAAGATATTGAAGACAAAACAAGTTCTCAATCTTGGAAGTAGAAAACACATTCTGCTAAAAAGCCAAATGAAAAGAAATGCCCTTTAGAAAATGTGTGACCAACCACCCTAAAAGCATGGAATCTAAAAGTGAATCAATCCAAAACAGAATATACAAAAATCAGCAGAAATATAAATCAATGGAAAAGTCTACGTAAAGTAGGCAATTTGATCAGCGAAAATGAAGACATCAGAAAACGAAAGCAGCTGACCACCAACGCATTCAACCAACTCTAAAATTTATGGGATAGAAATAACACAATCCGTGAGAATAAACGAATACAGATTTACGAGGCACTGATTATTACGATATTGAGATTTAATTGTGGAACCTGGGGCCTCACAAAAAAAAAGAAATTAGAAAGTCTCGATTCATACCACCGCAAACTATTTTGTCGAATCTATTGGCCATATATCATTACAAATACTGATCTATAAGAAAAAAAGAGAACAGCAATGGAGGCTATTTGGTCACATCTTACGTCGAAAAGATAACATCCCAGCCCAAACTGCAATGAGAGAATATTTCCCTCATGGCAACAAATATGTAGGGAGACCACCAACATCAATAGTAACTACCCTGAACCAGGATCTCTCAACATTTCTGGATTCAGATGAGGCCGACTTAATCCCTGAAGAACTAAGAAATATTGCAGTGCCCTCCGTTCGAAAGTCACAAGATCTTGACAGCCTCAAAACTATGGCCCAGGACCGTGACCAATGGATGGAGAGAGCAGCTAAACTTATCGACTATGAATCACACAATTAATTCTCATCAAGCGTCATTCAGACTGCGAGCTTACTACTTCTATCACCACATATGTCCAAATGTGAATTTAGATTTAAAATGATCTGAAATATAACATTATGATTTTTATTATTTAAGAAATTACTTTATTTATTCCCAATAAAAGAAAATCCAAAAAATTAACCCAATCTGATATTTTGGCTGTAAATTGAATTTCAATTTCTAGTTCAACCCGATTTAATACCGTTTTAAGGCGATAGGTCGCAAATAAAAAGAAAGTATTTCGTCAGAGTCCAAAATTATAGTCTTCATTGGATCAATCTCAAATGACTCAATTCTTACGGGTTGTGGTGTATTGGTTTGTACTGTGTGAGAGAGATCTTGTTTACTTCCTTGTACCTTGCCTATTCCATCATTCGTGTAGTTTGCCTTTTAGATCGATATGTAAATGTAACACTGTAGTGGTGTATATTGATTTAGTTTCAACTTTCCGACAAATATCGTAATTACGTTCAGACTAGACTGTGTTATACACACTTGGGTTTATTGACAGTGGGATGATGATATTGACCAGTTGAAGAAAACAATCAGAGAGTGCTAAAAGGTTTACATCTCAGTTGTTGGAATCACGCACTGACATAATGATGTTATTCATTTAGTAAAAAAAAAACTCACATCATCCGCCAGCCGTATAAAACACAAAACTGCGTGTAACCTTAAATGTTTATAGTCTGATTGATTATATCAACATAAGTGCCTGCTCCACTCACATTTCTGAATTAAAAGTTCACCCCAAAAACTGGAGCATACTCAATGTCTCAATTGTTTCTATGTTACATATTTGTGTTGAGAATATTGGTTTATTAGCTAAAATGCTGGCCAACTAACTTCGCGGCGTTTGTTTGTGTTGAACCCGTGA
>NC_088360.1:113458524-113481024 GCF_034508935.2 Berghia stephanieae
GGGCACAATGCGTGGACAAATCGTAGAATCAATGCTCTATATAAATGGCCATACTTATATTATCTTTAACCAGTTAACTGTCGTACTCGGGAAAAAAAAATCATTTTAAAGATTTGGCCAGAATTCTCGTCCTTCAAAAATCGATCAAAAAAGTTTTTTTTCAAGATCACGGCCATTTAAATCGATCGATATTTGAAGGATAAGTATTCTGGCTAAATCTTTAAATACGATTTTTTTCAGTGTACGACAGTTAACTGGTTAAATTTATCGTATGTGCAGATAAGTCATGTTGGATGTAGATGCATAACAATTGAGAGCAGGTACTGTTATAGAATAAATACAAATACCTCAAAAGGTGTGGATATGAGAGAAAACAGAGAGAATAATAATAATAATAAAAATTCCACGACCCCCACCAGGATCAGTCTACGTCAGCTGCAGTCGAGGAAGGCTAATCTTGTTTTTTTTTTTAAGAGACGGAAAGGGGGGGGGGGGGGGGGGGAGGGGTGATAATTTCTTGTATTTTTATTTTTTGATTCGTCTGGCAGTGTTTTATTTACACCTTTTCAGGTGGATGGAGAAGCAAAAATGAGACAGATTTTTATACCGATGTAGCTTAAGATAGAGAAACTGATAATGGATGAAGAAGCGGAAAATTAGGAAAAGACTTATTTTAAAACTTTGTCCACTTGACTTGGGATTGAACCGCCAGCTGCCTACCTCTAAAAGTGCTCATCGTTAAACTGACATACACTGAAAAAGAAAAAAACCTTTGTCTCATTTTGTCTAGAATACGTATACTTCAGTTATCATCAGGTTAAAGATTTTTGTGGGGGAGGGAGGGGGGGGGGGAGTTGGGGTCTATCGGGAGACGATTGCTCAGTTGGTAGAGCATTCGCTTCACAAGCAAAGGGGATCGAGATCGATCTCTGATAAAGTTGACATAATTTTCTCTGACCCCCCCCCCCCCCCCCCCCCGCCGCCTCCTGTCCACCCAGTAGTGATGGGTCGTTGGGTTTCATTTTAGATCTGCGGAAAGTACTTTGCAATAAACTATTGTCCCATCCAAAGGGTAGCAAGCATTTGCTATTGCCGTTTCACACTATAGAAACCATGATAAACTCGGGCTCCATGTGCCTAATGGCCTCTGAAGGTCTTCTTTTTAATTAAGGGTCTATTGAGATACGCGACCCACTGCGACAAAACGGAATTAATAGTCAAAATTGTTTAGATTTTGTGATTAATGATATTATTTTCTAAAGTGACAAAACTTTAAATTTCCCATTTTCGTCACGTTATTTTCACCCAATATAATACCGCTTTTAGAAGATGGTTACAAATGAGGTAATTACATTTTTTAATGGTCAAAATAATTTAAAAAATGCGTTTTATAGCTTTACAACGTGGGGTCGAATCTCATGAGGCAGTAGGGAAGAGAAGCTCGATGTCAAATAACTAGTTCCTATTTCATTGGAAGTGTAAAACCACTCTTCCGGGGGATTGAATACATAACTTGTATAAAATATCTTCTCGTTTCAGCTGAAGTGATGGCATCTTATTTTCTAGTCTAAATAACAATATGCCGGTCGTCAATAAATCATCCATCCTCGCTCTTACACGTCCCATAAGCCTAAGAATCTGCCTATACATCCTGCTATTAAAATAGTTATGCCACCTTTATGTAACATATTCATTATCAGTACTCCGAAGGACTTGTTACATACCGTAGCCATCGTAAACTTATAGCCTGACACTGACCAGAAATTGACGTCAAAAGACAAGTCTTTGGCCGCAAAAGAAAACAAATCGTGAGTTATATTCAGTAGTTCAACAATGGAATCACTTGTTTCCTTGAGCTCTTCTAATGACAACTCACTATACGTCTTAGTGGGTTCTATTGTCGGGGTATAAGTTAACGATGGCGACGTACATACACACTCCCAAGGATTTAGGAACTAAAAATGTAGTGTTTGATGTCACAACTTTCCTTCCCTATAGGTAGTATGCGCTTGGCGAATACACTCGCAACATTGCCATATGGAAATATAACTCAGTACTATGTGTAAGCATTAACTTTTATAGTCTGTTTAATACAGTTTAGTGAGAATTGGATTCACTAGTCTGATGTCACGTTGCCCACCACGGCGAGCAGCCTGGTTCTAAACAAAGAAAATGGGTACTTTTTATTCTTCATGCTGGCTAGAACTTTTCATATGTCATGTAATCAGAATGTATACAAGTCAAAACATGATCATATTTATAATGTTTTTCTCCTCTGGATACACTTTTATGCTCGTCGGAGAAATATTTCATAAGGGCGTCCGCCATTGTTGCGATAGTTTAGAGCCAGTTACTTAGTTACCTTGCGTCATTACGAGGGAAGTGACTTCATGATCGTTGAAGCCTATTACTCATAAACGTGGATGGTGAAAAAACAAAAACAAAGACCCGAGTGACGTCAACTTCGTTCTATCTATTCTGTCTCATGATTTTGTTGTGGGAAATTTCCATTGAAATTCGTTATTTATTACAAATGAGGGATAGATCGAGATATTGTCAAATGGCAACGCAAGCTCTTAATAGGATATTACAGTATAGGCTTCTGTAATTTATATTAATCGATGAGGGATAGAGTGTCCATTGTTGTTTTGGTGATAGTGGGTTTGAGTTTGTAACAATGACGTCCGGTGGCATGACAGAGCGTGGTGAATAATAAATATGGTGGCGGTAAAGATGGTGATTGCAATGCTGCTTCTATTATTACTGTTGCCATGATACTGATGCTGATTATTATTATTATTATTATTATTATTATTATTATTATTATTATTATTATTATTATTATTATTATTATTATTATATTATTATTATTATTATTATTATTATTATTATTATTATTATTATTATTATTATTATTATTATTATTATTATCATTATTCTTATTCTTATTATTATTATTATTATTATTATATTATTATTATTATTATTATTATTATTATTATTATTATTATTATTATTATTATCATTATTATTATATTATTATTATTATTATTATTATTATTATTATTATTATTATTATTATTATTATTATTGTGGTGATGATAATGATGATGATGATGATGATGATGATGATGATGATGATGATGATGATGATGATGATGATGATGATAACCATGATGATGGTGATAATGGTGATGATGATGATGATGATGTGGTTGTTGTGGTGGCGGTGGTGGTCCTTGAAGTCGTGGAGGTGATCATAATTGTATGTATCAGAATCTGCAGGTAAGCGTCGTCTACAACGGTAATAATAAGAATGATCCATCATTGTTGATTAATATAATAGGTGTTTGTTATCGGAGACTTGGTGATTCATTAGGGTTGAGTGTAGAATGACACACGCTGTGTCCATGTAATATGATAAGGTTGTTCGCTTGGTAATGATAACCTTTTGGTACTGATTGAGGGGATAATATAATATGGTGGTTTTGGTGATAATGATGATGATGATGATGATGATGATGATGATGATGATGATGATGATGATGACGATGTAGATAATGGCGATGATGATGTGGATGATGATGATGATGATGGTGATGACGATGTAGATAATGGCGATGATGATGTGGATGATGATGATGATGATGATGATGATGATGATGATGATGACGATGTAGATAATGGCGATGATGATGTGGATGATGATGATGATGATGATGATGATGATGACGATGTAGATAATGGCGATGATGATGTGGATGATGGTGATGATGATGATGATGATGATGACGATGTAGATAATGGCGATGATGATGTGGATGATGATGATGATGATGATGATGATGAGGAGGAGGAGGAGGAGGTGGAAGAGGAGGAGGAGGGAGAAGAGGTGAGTGTAGAGGAGGACAAAGAATTGACGCTAAGAATATCTGCCTATGGTGGTTTTTTTGTACTTATGGTAATTGGGCATGGTATACCAGATGAATCAGCCCAGACAAATTGAACTAACTGATTAGACGTAATACAAAGTATAGGATGTCCATCACGTGAGGTCTCACCATCTACTTGAATGGCTGCATCACGTACAAGTTACTCCCGCCGTTCATTGACCTCAGCCGTATCTCAGTACTCACCATCTCTCTGAAAACATCCGATGGATTTTGTCTCACACTTAGTAATAAGATTACGTGTCCATACACTGACAAACGAGATGACTTCTGGATTTAACTGTCGGACTCTGGAAAAGCATATATTTAAAATTTGGCCAGAAAACTCGTCCTTTAAATATCGGTCGATTTAAATGACCTTCATCTTGGCAAAAATTCTCAAACCTGTGACTTCACAGAGTCCCAGGATTGATAGTTTGTGTCAAAGTGAGGGTCATTTAAATCAATCGATATTTGAAGAATGAGTTATTGGCCAAATTTTATATTTATATTTTTCCAGATTAACTGGTGAAAGAGGGGATGCAATTAATATTATTTTCAGTCCATTTAGATATCTTGGACAAACTGTCTTGAAAATGGAAGCAGACCCTAATCGCCATAACGAAATTAAGATTTAACCGTTATGAAAATGGCTCATTGGCATCAGAACCAACCATTGCTAATAACTTTCAATACGTGTTTACCAGTCGTTATCATTGGTCTCCCAGATCATGACCACCATTCACATCTTTTGCATACCATCGATTTGATAATAATGAACACCTGGTGGGCGTGTTGTTAGGAAATTTTAAGCTTTAAAGTGCACTGAAATGATCTACATAAGTATTGATGCATTGTAATTATCCTAAAAGCTCATAACATTCCGTCAGCCGGATATAACGACCAACACACAGAACTATGTGTAACCTTGAACGTTTATATCCTTGATTGATACAATTTAGTGTGAACTGCTCATAAAAAAGGGCTGGCTAAAACGTTTAGATATTTCCTATTATGTCAACTATTCTTGTTTTTAGACAATTTATCATAAGTATCATTTCCTTCCACTCACGATTCTTCTGAGGGAGCAACTACTTCTGAGATTGCAAACATTATATCTCTTGCGACAATTTTTTTAAATGCAGAAGAAATTGTTTAATAATGAGTTATAGAAACAATTGATTGTGAACGTACTTGAAGTTATAAAAAATGACAATTTGTGCAGTTAAAATTATTTGTATAAACTTTTAAAAAGCAAAAGAAAAACATTATCAACGACTAATGGAAACAACAGATAATGAAAGTGAAAATTGTTGGTAGCAGACCGTGGTGTAATAATATAAAGGAGTCTACTCTAAAGTTCCAGATAATGCGAGGATCAAAATATGATCTTTAAAAATATCTGTCTAAAGGAAAAAAGAGATAATTTTTTACGGTTGGGATTAATCGTCTGAATTGTGTGATTTACGACAGATGGGTTATCCGCGATATGTGGAGTCGCGTGAAGACACTATTGGTGCTAGTCGTTTCGGTAAAATACTCACACAACATCAGTCAGACGGATATAACGTGCGAACACACAAAACTATATATGTGTAACTTTGAACGTTTACAGTCCGATGATAAAATTTAATGAAAACGTATCACTAAAATGGCTGCCTAAAAAATTTAACAAAGTGCTGAGTGACGTCAATTTTTTTCCTTCGATAATTACATGTCAAATTTTATATAGTTGAATTGTTTAACAAAGACAAAAAACGATTCGAATTCTTAAGCTTGAAACTTTTTGACAAGGTATATTATAGTATAGTATAGTATAATATAGTATAGTATAGAATGGTATAGTATAGTATAGTATAGTATAGTATAGTACAGCATAGTATAGTATAGCATAGTATAGTATAGTATAGTATAGTATAGTATAGTATAGTATAGTATAGTATAGTATAGTATAGCATAGCATAGTATAGTATAGTATAGTATAGTATAGTATAGTATAGCATAGTATAGTATAGTATAGTATAGTATAGTATAGTATGGTATAGTATAGTATAGTATAGTATAATATAGTATAGTATAGAATGGTATAGTATAGTATAGTATAGTATAGTATAGTATAGTATAGTATAGTATGGTATAGTATAGTATAGTATAGTATAGTATAGTATAGTATGGTATAGTATAGTATAGTATAGTTTAGTTTTGTCTTCTCTGATTTATTTTTATTTCATTATTGCTTCTAGATAATCATCCTTTTGAGTGCAATTTCAAGTTCAGAACTTTTTATATTTTTTCAGTACCTAGTTCGTTTCATTAATTGATAAAGCGAGGTGGGACCCTCTCACCGTTTCACCGTCGAGTGCAGGATATATTAATAGTAATATTATTTATTTGCAATAAACTTGAACCATTCAAGAAAGTCTGTATTTTTTGTACTCAATCATATTGAAAATTCTTAGTCTTTCTGTTCACATGACTGTGTTATAGAACACAAATCGTTTTTATATTAGTTTTGTAAAGAAGAATATATGAGCTTAATCGAACCTTGCAATGGTAATTCCTGTAAAGTTGTATTTCAAGTAGTTTTGGTCCCCGAAGAATGTGAAAACTACTGGATTCTGGCCAGTTGATCAATTTGAGTTATGCCCCCTGGAAGGTTATTTAGTGCAAAACTCTAGGTCATTGATTTCTCAGACAGGCATAAACAGCTAAGGATTCAATTCTAGTGAACAAATGACAACAACAACAAACCAAAAAAGAAGAATAAAACACTTCTTCTTCTTCTTCTTCTTCTTCTTCTTCTTCTTCTTTCTTATTATTATTATTATTATTATTATTATTATTATTATATTATTATTATTTATTATTATTATTATTATTATTATTATTATTATTATTATTATTATTTTATTATTATTATTATTATTATTATTATTATTATTATTATTATTATTATTATTATTATTATTATTATTATTATTTTTATTTTATTATTATTATTATTATTATTATTAGTAGTATAGTAGTAGTATAGTAGTAGTAGTAGTAGTAGTAGTAGTAGTAGCAGCAGCAGCAGCAGCAGCAGCAGCAGTAGTAGTAGTAGTAGTAGTAGTAGTAGTAGTAGTAGTAGTAGTAGGATTGTTATTACTATTATTAATATTATTATTATTATTATTATTATTATTATTATTATTATTATTATTATTATTATTATTATTATTATTATTATTATCATTATTATTATTATTATTATTATTATTATTATTATTATTATTATTATTATTATTCGAGGTAGTTAGACTATATGATTTTGACACCAATTTTGAAATTCAATACCGAAGCTTATTGAAATCAACGTCATTTCACATAATGTGATAAACAAACTATCAACAGTATCAGTCTTTTATCTTATTTAACTGTAAGTATACTGTCCCGAACAAAAATTACCTAGACTGACATGTGGAGAAATATGCCCGTTTGACGCTCCAGAATATTGAGGCTGAGCTGTCTGTTGCAGAATATTCACGCAGGTTTGCTATATTATATCGAAAGGCTATTTACAAATTAATATAGACGAATAGGAAACACAGTGGTCGTTTTCAGGGGGAAAAATACCATTCAACTCAGCAACAGGGTATGTGGGTCTTTGGTCGTTTGGGACTGGATCATAGGAGGCGAAAAGACATCCTTGTGAGAATAAATGACAGGTTGTCACTGGACAGTTACATTAGAGACAATGAAATTGCAACATTTTTTTATGTATGACATTGTACCATTGTACGTGGCTTAAACTACGTAGGGCTTTTAAAGAGAACAATCATTTTAGTAAGAGTGTGGTCATGAGTCAGTCCTGACATGAATCCAATCCAGAACATGTTGGATGCTTTGAAGAAAGAAGTACATCATCATGGTCCTCATCAAAACGGATATGATTTAAACCAGCTTCTCCGAGATGCCTGGGATAATCTTACTGCAGTTTATTGAATCAAGTTAAAAGAGGGGCGCACAGATTATTAATATAGTTGTGTAAATCTCTTTTTCTTTTTGCTGTCGCTTCTTTAACTTTCGATATCATTGTATACAGGGCATTTAGATTAACTTATTTCTATACATTAGATAGAGAAATGAATGTGCTTTCCATTGATGGAAATCATAATAATTGTTTTGTACTAAAAACTGTGAGGGTTCAAACGAGTGTGAACTTACTTTTGCACATGACTATATATTTCTTAACACAACTCTTGATTAATCAAATTATAAAAACTATCCAGAGAGCATGAATTCTTTGTTTTGAATCAATATTATTCCACACGTGAGTAGTAAGAATATTTATGCCTAACATTAGTATTGCATTTGGATGAGTCTAGTCTAAATCTGTTTCCTTTTATAAACGTTACAGTAGAAGTGATCGATTGTGATGAATCAATATTATTAATCTTGTGCATCATTCTATAAATTTGAATTCAATTACCATGAAGTCTTCTGAAGTTAAGAGCCATAGAAATCATTGTCTTAATCTTTATTCATATGAACAATATTAGACACCATGAAGATTTGTTATGACAAACTTAATCAATTGAGTTGAATTTGATGTTACATTACTAGTTTATAGTATGACTTATCTAAACCCTAATAATAATAATAATAATACACATTTATATAGCGCTCATTCTCGTGTAAAACACAAGCTCTGGGCACTTTACAATATAAATATCAATTTTAAGTGAAAAAAATAAAAAAATAAAATAATAATAACAATAACAATTCATAGCCAGATCAAGGATTCATATAGAGTCAAGAAAAACAAATACAGTAAAAAATGTGTCTTGAGATTCTTTTTAAAAGTAGGTAAAGACTTGCACTCCCTCAGACCACGTGGTAGTTCATTCCAAATCTTGGGGCCGAAACAAGCAAACGATCTATCACCAAATTTTGTTCTTGATCTTTTTTCCGAAATTTTCGTTTGGTCATTACATGATCTTAAAGTGTAATTTTCAAATTTACACATGACCACGTGATCTGTGAGATATGCCGGTGCTATACCAGCCAAACACTTATAAACAAGACACGCTGCTTTGTAATATGTGCGCTTTTCAATGGGCAACCAGTGGAGAGAGGCCAACAAAGGGGTTGCATGATGAATAAACCCTAATGAATAAAAACGAAAAAGAATTGAAAGTTAAATTGATGGTATCTTAGTTTTTATAAACCTGTGAATGTTCGTGAATGGGTATCAAATTTAATGGACACACAGCATTAGACTGTCAAGCTTTTCCAATTGCCTTGAGTAGGATAAGAAGTTCCTCTCCTCCCCGATGGGATGTAGAGGTGACAGCCAGATAGTAAACAGATAAAAAGACACGGACACAAGTCAGAGGATGGAACAATGAATAATCCAATGAATTCTATTAAGAAATGTGGATTCTACTTTCAGATTCATTGAGATTTTCAAGAGAACCAATCGTTACGTGTTTTTGACGGGTAAATATTTATGAAATTTCTTGAAATGAATTTTAAACTGGAAAATATAAATAATTGTCAATTCTAAATTTGACGGAAATGATTACAATAACCTTAGATATTACGTTTTCTTGAATAGCTTTAAATATCACTTTCCTATTTCCACTGACATATGTTAAGAAGAGAATGGTATAAATGAGCATATAGGACGGATAGTGGAGGAGGGGAGGGAGATTAAATAATACAATATAAATCAACCCAAAAAGGAAGCTTTCTTAAACTGGGGAATTTTTTTCTGTATTTTTCTGTCTGTTTTGTCTGGCACTGGATCTCACAAAACTTTTCATATTTTTATTTTACATAAGTCATGGGCCTAATTTTTCCGTTCTTGGTCGTTACTCTCACTAAGTGTCTAATTTGACTTTGTTTTGCTGTTTCCTGCAATGTCAAGATGCCTTTGAGCTCGATAACTATATTTCCTCCTTGTAAAAATATGACATAATAAACACATAAACTGACAGGCTGACAAACAAACAAACGAGTATGAATCTCATTATTGTGATCGATTTGAGAAGAGGCATTACCGAGATATGCTTGGCGGAATTAGATCGTATTAGCAAGGCTGTGTAAAAAGTTTGATGGGCAGACATTTTCCTCGTTCAGATATTTCACCGAACCTAAAGATATGACATGATTTGCTTTATTTATTGTTTTATTTTTAAAAAAGAAAATCTCGTTAGATCCTTAATATGTTTCCTTGGGACACAGGCTTCATAAAACATTATCTTGAGAAATTGCTACGTGGGTGTGGTGTTTGTGATAATGATTCTGATGATGATTTTGAAGATGGAAATATGAAATGAAAATGAGGGATATTGTAAATATCGATTATTTCCGCTCTATCTCTCTTTATCAATCAATCAATCAATCTATCTATCTGTCGATCTATCTATCTATCATATATGTATATATATATATATATATATATATATATATATATATATATATACACACATATGTATGTATATATCTCACACTTTCACACTACTCTCTCTCTCTCTCTCTCTTTCTCTCTCTCTCTCTCTCTCTCTCTATCTATCTATCTATCTATCTATCTTCCTTCATTCCGAACCGAGACCTGAATGAGCTCATCTAGTTGAATTAGACTGGTGCTGGTTCGTATTTTATCATCCATACTTCAAGTCTTGCTCATATGAACACACTTTCTCCCTTCAGATTATACCGATGCGTTCCATTAAATTACAGCCTAATATCCCAATGTTTTATTTATATCCATATATAGGTTAGATGGGCACATTTGCATATTTGCCTTACTGGTATTGATTTTGTTTTGGTGTAGATGTTTTCTGAGAAAACAGTTCCTAATCATAAACAAATCTGAAGACGGGTCAAATACAACAGAATGATTGAAAGGGTTTTTTTTCAGCTTCTTTTACGAATGTCAGCAACCAGCGAGCATTGTTTTTGAGAATAACATTAAACCAATGTTCAACAATCTACATCATATCAACAAATAGTGCAAATCAATTCAAAATTATAAAACTCAATGGAAGAATTATTGCAACCGCCTAGAAATGATCAAATTGAGAAAATTGACAATTTCTGTTTTGTAATAAACACGCTCCTTTTTGGTTTTTGTCATAAAATAAATAAATAATTCAATTTATAGAGCGCCAATCTCCACATATCCTGATAAATTGCGCTTTACAAAACGTAGTTGACATGAGAATTTTAAGAAAATTAAATATTACAATTGTAGATTGTTATAGTACTAATGCAAATACTCATGACTTGCACAATTGGTGAGTTTTCAACCGATGGAAATTATCAAAAACCTTTAAAAACAAGAAGAGAGTGAGGAGAGAGAGAGAGAGAGAGAGAGAGAGAGAGAGAGAGAGAGAGAGAGAGAGAGAGAGGGGGGGAGGGGGTTGAGAGAGATAGGAAGGAGGAAGGGTGGAGGAAGTTTGCGCCAATCTGGAGCCATTGGGCCACTGTAGGGGTTAGGAAATTCACACTCATAAAGGAGGGATATTGCTCCTGAGCTGCTTATTAACGGTAATTATTTACATCCAGTTAAACAGAATTCTTCTTTATGGCACTTAATCCTATTCACACTGTATGAATATGCGTTATTATTATTGATGATGATGATGATGATGATAATGATGGTGGGGGTGGTTGATGGTTGTTGTTGTTGTTGCTGATTTTGTGATGGTGGTGGTGGTTAGTGGTTGTAGTGTTGATGGCGATGTTATGATGATGATGATGATGATGATGATGATGATGATGATGATGATGATGATGATGATGATGATGATGATGATGATGATGATGATGATGACGATGATGATAATTTGCTTGTCTATTTAAATGGACAATGACAGAGACTCAGTGATAACATCGTCGACAATGTCAATGTTGATGATAAATTGAGGACTGTGATGTATCTAGTGTTTACACATGGTCTGGTTTTCTTGATGATGCCATAGCCTGGCGGTAAGACAAAGTAAAAAAAAACTAGATTGCACAAGTACATCACCAATCTCTCTGTGTGTTTTTTATTCACCTAGACATCATTCTTGCCAAAAATATCGAGCTTTCATTAAGCACAACGTCCACCAAAAGGAGCTCAAGGCGATTTTTAGTCTCATAGGCCAACAGCAATTTGTGTATGTTTTGACTGAGGTTTAGGGATTCCCCGTTCAATTTTCTTCTTTATTACGGACTCAACCGAGAAGAGTTGTCAGTGCAGGAACTTCAATTCTTCCTCTATAAAATGGTTTAACATTTAAAACGTTTTATTACAAAATATTAGGTCTCAGCTGGCGAGTTGAAAGGAGAATAGTTGGCTTTTAATTAAGAAAATGCATAAGATTTTGTATTTTTTTCTTGTAGAGAGATTGAATGACCAATATCTATTTCCATTTACTGTATGTACATTGATGCCAATCGACACCACTGTCGTCAGTAAAAAAGGGGAGGAGGTCACTCTCGGTTGACAAGTGTGTCAAACTTGTTTTAACATACTATTATATCCTCAGAATTATATCAAACCCTTTTGCAATCAGTCAATGTTATTAGCATTTAAAGTCAGGGGGAAAATTATCTTTATTTTTGTCGTAAACTATATACATCAGATTACCGAAACGTTTCTAGTGACGATCGTAATTTGCTTAAAGCGCATTGCAAGGATCCCGAGTAGATTGTAACACTGAACATGTAGGACAAGATATGTCTTTTCGACACAGACATTGCTGTTATCAGCCAGTTTCTCATTTCACTTTGAGTATGATGAGAGAATATCAGTAAAAAGCGTTTTCCAATGACTCGAACCTTTGACTTATAAGTCTCAAGCCGTAAATCATACTACTATAACACAAATCCACATAGAGAGGGATTTATGTCTGAAATGATTTTGTCTTAACTGAAGTTCTATTAATATTAGCGTTGTGTATAACTTCTTGAACATCGAATGTTTTGGTTCACCTGTCTATTAACAGATTTCAGCTAAAACTAGATGAAAGAAGAAACGCACGAAATATTATGCCTTCATATTTGTTCCATCAGTTTTATTACCAAGCCAGTATTTTTACATTTAGATAATAAAAGTTGTTAAGATGTTTTCAATTTTGGCAAGTTATTAGAGATTATGAGATGCTTAGACGTCTAGACGACGGAATGCAGGCGTCATAAAAACCCATCAGCCCATCAGCCGTGCATATTTGACCTTCGCATTGGCCATCATTCTATTTCTGATGCCCTCGCTGGCTGTTTGCTTAGCTGTAATTGAGTCCTTTTTAACGGCTTAAAGCAACAAGCCCCTTGTCAAGCGCTGGGATCTACATTTAACCCTATCGTGCGAGGACATTACTAGAACTGATTGAGGATGTGTTCTCTAAAATGAATATGGAGAAAACCTTTATAATAAAAGGAGCACAATGTCTGGGCTTTGATTGAATAACCCCCCCCCCCCCCCCCTTATTATATTTACTATAACGTAAAGGCGATAAAATGACATTATGCGTTCTCCTGACACTAGACTTTCCAATTACTGTTTTAGCCTGGAACTTTTATTTCTTGATCATTTAATAAATGGAAATTGAAATGAGAAAATGAAGATAACTGTCAATTGAAGTCAAGACATCGAATTATGAAAACAAAATATGACATTTTATTTGACATAAAAAAATATTATCCCAAAATCCCATTAGATTAATCAACCAACCCGCCTTGAAAAAGCCAAGTCGGGTAAGCTTTATGAAGCAAGAGTTTAATTATTTTTTTAACCAACAAATGAATACAAACGTCAACAATACGATCTCTGAAAGAAGTATTGGGAAAATCTCATTGAATCTTTTTCCCAAATAATTTTGATTACAAAAGAAATCAGATATTTGCCACATTAAGAAAATCTAATTTTGAATATCTTGTAAAACTAGTTTAGATCAAACCGATTATCTATATCAATTCTGGTCCTTTAACGGCACTCGCCTTAATTCTACCGATATTTTTCAGACTGCATACCGTGAGCTTCAATAGTTCGGAGATTGCATTGCTAAGGGTTCCTTCTGATCTCTCTGGTAGACATAATGGCAACAAAATCGACGTTTTAACCTTGTTTCACTTGGCGGCTTTTGATGCCAGTGACTACGATAGCTTGCTGGCGAGATCCCAGTGTATGTTTGACATACGCGGAGTTTCTTCGATTGGCATAGATCATGTTTGTCAACTGAATATGACGGTTAAGGGGTTCAAAGCCGCCAGTAATGTTTCGCGTTATGGGTGCCTTGGGGTCAGTACTTGGCCCTATATGTTGTTCAAGTTTTTACAGCTTTCAGTACCATTCCTATGCTGACGATGTTCATATTTTATATTGTGCATGTAAAGTTAATGACTCATGTAATCCAATCCATATTACTAAAAAATGCCTTGAAAGGGTAAGGAAGTGGAAGAATGGAGGTGACGATGGCTAGTCAACCATAGGCTGAACATGATTTGGTTAAACAGAAAATTATGGTGGAAGGAAACATGCTGGATTTTTTTAACGTCCGTAAAGAAGCTCGGGGTCATTCAGCCCTCTTTGTGGCAAGCACGTTCATGATTTGATACGGAACATTTATTTATTAATACGAAATAGGACAAACATCGGAAGATTTGTTTCGAAACATATTGCTTCCCATAAATAAATACTCTCATTCTTTGTAGACTCGATTATTTTTATATATTCTTTATTTTCAAACATGCCCCTTTAGGGTATTAAACACATTCAGATTTCTGATAACAAAGCCCCGCGGCTTTTTCAAGAGAAGAGCAATGTTAGGCCTGCAGAATTGTTATTGAAATAATTGCATTAGATACCAGTCGAAAAAATAAATCATGAAAAAATCAAACCTGCCATAAAGGCATTTAATGACTGTTTTGCCACACACATTAAAATACTGTTAAATGCTAACAAACCTTAAAGAAAAAAATGTGCAATTAAGCCAGGATAGTCAATTTTACTTTAGGTTAAAAATAGAAACTCTAGGCTTAGAACTTCGCTTTTATTAAAAATCGTCATAGGAGAGTATTGTTTTATATGCTTCCTTAATCCTTATTGCCAAATGTCTCTGTGCCTTTTATTTGTGTGGATTCCAAGAATCATTGTCTCCAGGAAGTCAGGGGAAAAGTTATATTACGTATAAAAACACCGATCATTTCTGCTATTTCAATTTAATGAGACAGTTCATTACATTGAAAATATATCAAACACCATTCCGCCACAATGTTTACATGGCTAATGTTTACGTTTCATTATTCCTGTCTGTAACACGGTGGTCCAATATGCCAGCAGTGTCTCTTGGGTATCTTACCCCCCCCCCTCTCAATCTCTCTTTCTCCCTATGTCTTTGCCCATTTCTCTCTCTCTCTCTCTCTCTCTCTCTCTCTCTCTCTCTCTCTCTCTCTCCCTCTTTGTGTGTGTGTGTGTGTGTGTGTGTGTGTGTGTGTGTGTGTGTGTGTGTGTCGGAATGGCAAAAGTGCGACACAAATCTTTTTATGTTTTTTGATTGTATGAAACAAATCGTCAATGTTAGCTCCACAACCTTTCATAGCCCGGCCATGTTATTCACGCTCAAACATAGACAGACAGACAGATAGACATAGATAAATAGATATATAAATTTATAGATAGATAGATAGATAGATAGATAGATAGATAGATAGATAGATAGATAGATAGATAGGTAGATAGATAGATAAATAGAAAGGAAGATAGATATATAAATTGGTAGGTAGAAAGATGGATAGATAGATAGATGGATAGATAGATAGATAGATAGATAGATAGATAGATAGATAGATAGATAGATAGATAGATAGATAGATAGATAGATAGATAGATAGATAGATAGATGAATAGATAGGTAGATATACAGATGAGAAAAAGACGGGGGAAATCAAATGAGACTTCAAAGAGGAAACCTGAGATGGAGGATGTGGGAGCGAAAAAGAGAAGCAGAAGAAGAAGAAAGAAAGAAAGAATGATATATATATATATATATATATATATATATATATATATATATATATATATATATATATATATATATATATATATATACATATATATAAAGCATCCTCCAGTGTCTTTTCAACAAACACGATAAGGTATTTATTGGTTATCTCGTGTCTGGGTTGCTCCATCCATCTATATTATCTCCCATACTAATCGCGGCGGATTTTAAAGTCAAATGATATGCTAAGCTGTACATATGTTGGGCTTAAGGGAATGGAAAAGTTGAGGTCTTATTTTGTTTTGTTGCTTAGTTCAGTTATTTCATTTTTACTTCGTTTTCATTGTGATGGAGCAGAGAGTTTACGTCACGTGGCAAGGGGAGCCTACTGGTACAAATTGACTACAATAAGGGTAAATAAAAAAGTAATCCCTCAGACAAATGGCTCATGAGTCCGGAGTTGATCCCAGTTTCTGTAGCGTTAAATGCTTGTCATTCTTTTGATGGAGAATATAGTTAATCAAGGGTTCTCGGTCTGGAGGCTGGTGGTTTATTGCATAGACAATGTCATAGAACTCTATTTTCACTGATGTATGTCAAACCTTCTGTGGCATAAAATGGAACATGAAAGTTGCTACCTCTTCGGTATGATGCTAGCTTATCGCAAAATACACTCCACCAACTCTCGAAAATGTAGCAACCCATTCAGTGTTGCTTTGACAGATAAGCTTGACTGCTTTGAAGACTCGTGTTTAATAATTTTGACAAGATCGTGCGAAGTTTAAACGATCAATATAATATGAATCAAAAGTTTTCTGGCCATAGATGCGATAACATGTTTGTTGGTGTACGTCAGAAGACACGATAGACCGTTTCGTTTTCTGTTCTACGATGACTCAGCTGGACAAGAAAAACATTAACGCCGAAAGAGCTAATACTAATTATGGGTTCCCCCGAATAATAAGTCATATCAATATCATCGTGTTCTATACTTGCCCGCGGTGTCATACATTCACCCCGCTGTAGCCCGATTCCCTTTGCAAGAATCCTTCCCTTCCGCATTTCCCCTGTTTGGACACCCCTTCCCTTCCTCCTTGAAAGAATTTCCCTCCTTTATAATCCTATCTCTCCATCCCCTCCTCCAACCAATTGTTTTATTTTCGTTTGTGTTAGCTACTTTCAATTTTCACCATTATTATAATGAATAACTTAAATTATGATTTTAATCCTAATTTTGTTGTTTTGTAATTTAAACATTATTTATCGGTCTCTGACGAAATGCAAGACAGATTCATAAATTTGTTTGCTTTTTTTTTTCCTGTGAGGGCTCATTTATTAGTTCGTGCCTCACAGATCTACTTCATTATCTTTCTATTATATGATGTGTTTGTGAGTAAATTTACACATAAATATTTGTTGTTTGTATTGCCTACCAGAGAGACGGTCAATTTTCAAACTCTACTCGCTATTTAACTTACTATAAAAGAGTATATTTGTGCTAAGTGTTCTCTCAATAACGACCTTTAAAGTCCTGAAAGGATTAGATATAACAAATTTATATTTTTTCAAGATATAACCTTAACGATTAAGGCGGCGTTTCAAATATCCGAATTATGTCAACCGAGCTCAAAGCTGGGAGCGTTGGTTAAATTCCAGGTCGTGAAGGAAGATACAAGGGATAAAGAGGACTACGAGATCACCAATTGCCACATGAAAGACCCTTTTGCAAATTGATAGATATAGCTAATGACTTCAATGCTTCCGCATTTACCACTCATCGTCGGCTGGAAAAAAAGATGAGTTGAGGTATTGCCGACGCTAAGTTGAGAATCTTCCAGAAAAGAATCATATTAAACAAGCGTATGGCGTTGGAGATACTATATCAATGATGCAGACAGCTTTTCTCAGACGCTTTCCCACGAGGGAGTATGTATCTTGCGGCCAAGAGTAGAGGAGAGCTTTACATGAAGATGCGTTAAGGAATTTAATACAGCAGAATTGTTGTCATGGTTTGGACATCGAATTGGCCTTGCCTTTGTCGAAGAGAGACTAACAGCACAGACCTACATTGACAGGATTATGATATGACCACTTATTAATCAGTAAGCCTTTCTGATTAACAAATCACCCTTTCACAACTTAACTGCGATGTCTCATGGAGAGAGTTTGACTATGGACGAAGCAAAATTGATTGGTCTGTTATGTCACCTGTCTCCCCCAAAAAAACAACACTTGCAATGACTTGGGAAGAAGTTGTCAACATGCTCACTTGAGTTCCAACAATTCAGCAACATTGAGAATGAGAGTCTTGTATGCTGCACACCCAAACAACAAATTGCTGCACTTACACGTAATTTAGTGTTTCGGCGGAAAGGCTCACAATAAAACTTTGAAAAAGAAAAGCGGTATCGACGTTACCTTATGCGTTTGGTCCCTCACAACTGACAACGTTTATCTTCACTTATCCAAATTTTGTAGCACTATTTTTATTCCCTCTTTTGATTTCTTTGACCAATCGTTACAAAACTCTTTTGTTGATTAAAAAAAGGATTTACTTCAAATCTTTCTACCTTTTATTTGGTAACATTTTTATTAAGTTTGAGTTGCCTATTATTTATGCATAGACCATTATCGAGCAACAAGTTAATTATTACGAATAAAAGGATAATAATGATATTATCTAGATATCTACATTAAACTCAATGATCTCATACTCTGATATATGCCGGTTACAATTAGTTGCTATCGTTATCCTAGCCAGAAACACTTGGCTTTTGAATTAAGCGCATGCTATTAATATCAATTATCGAGTTTTTCCTGTTGGTTATTGAGGGGAAAGAGGGAGGGTGTAGTAAATAACTGTGACTTTGGGAAAGGGAGGAAATTGCGAATGACATTGCATACGGGTCGATGTGCTAGCCTTCGCAGACAATGGTCCACTGTGAGGCTGGAAAATTAAGTAAAAAAGGGCTTTTTTTTCATTGCCTTTTGTAATAAATCCTCTGGGTTTATGGAGTTCAATCTATAAAATATAACATTCAGGAATGTTTAGTCCGATGTTAATCAGTGGATGCATAATCCTCAGAGGTAAAACCAATCAATGTCAGATTTTATTGATTTTTTTCTTTTAAAATCAATGATGCATTTCATTGATCACATGCTGCAACCTCCCCTAATAACAATATTTGAAATATTTTCAGTGCAAACAAATGTTATGAATTGGAAATAGATCGTCACGAAGCTCTTTTTTCTATAGTAAATTGTCATTTTCTGAAATTTGCATGGCATTGAGTTACCTATTGTAGATTGAGTCAGGACATCTTCATGGTGGTGCTGTTCAGGCACTGAAGTCCCAGGTTTGAGAGTTTTTGACAAGATGAGAGTAATTTTCATCGATCAATATTTGAAAGACGAATTTTCTGGCATAATTTTAAATACGTATTAATTTCAGAGTAGTCAGGAGACGACTGGGTATCAAAATATATCAGGGATGACGTAATTCGAGATTGCTGAGGGGGCAGACAACGACGTAATGCAATAAATGATCAAATGCATATTGTAAAAAATGACTCTAGTAAATAAACTTTGTGCGCAATTATTTAAAGTTTTTACATTCAATACCCTGAATGCTTTTGATTACATTTTTAAAGACTATTAAACAAAACATTCCTGACGATAGAAGATGAACACTTATAACCCTTAGGCGCTTGTTGTTGTCTTTCAGTTTTTAAAATCTCAGAATTCACACTATTAGTTTTGAATCCTTATGTGTGCGACGCAAAATTTGACGTCATAGGGATAAGCACTTGCTCACATTCTCTCATCGTACTCAGTGTAAAATCAGTATCTGGCGCTTACATAATTGTCTCTGTCGAAAATAAAATGGTAATTGTGCCTTAAATACTCGCTCGTGCCTTGTCCTGCATGGTGTGTTCTTGGAAAGTTGATCATATTTAAGTCAATACTGTTTTAATAAAAGCTCAATCATACTTTTATTGCTCTTTAAAATCAGTATTGGTTTGGGGGGTTTTTGTGTGGATATTCATGTGTTTTTCATTACATTCTGTCAAAGAATTGTTACAATTGTCTCATTGAAACGTGTGCTAGGGATATTGTCATCCGTTTACTTCAATAATATTAAGATTGCCTCAATGAATCGGTCTGTATTATGGGTTGTTTGTGAAAGTAAAAAGAAAAGAGGGAAAATGATCATTATGGTGAGTTCGAAAACGATTCAAAGATATATTCAAATTGACTCAAATACTTAATTGCTTTATAATAAGGAGACAATGTAGTCCTAAAAATAGGCATTGTATTGAAATTATATTGACAATCCTGACTCGATTCTCGCTTTTGGAATTATAATTCGCCATTCGATTTTGATTATCAAACTAGTTTAATCATCGATTTAGACAACATGACATTTTTGTTGTCGGAGTGTGTACAATGCAAAGATTGATATTTGTGGTGATTAAATACCGAGGCGACGATAACTTACGATTTCGTGCGAAGGGCTAATTTATTTGAAAGCTAAGTACAAAGTCGGGTGATAATCGTATGAAAGAAGCCGGCCGGCAAAGTTCCAGTGATCAATCTATTTGATTCTACTTCCGTCTTCCAGGCCGCGTTGTCTCGAGAGAGAGAAACGTAATAGCCATATCATCCATTATGTAGAGACCATCTGATCCGACTGTGAAAGTGGGGGTGTCCGTAAAAGGTCTGACCCCGTCTTAATTACTATGAATCGTAATGTACACCCGGGATTTCTCGCCTGCTCGCGAAAAGACACGTCGTACGTTTTAGCTGGTAATACTCTGACGGGTTCTTTGTTTTGCATATTTGTATATTCATGCTTGAAATAAAGTTTTCCATTGCAAGCAGTATTTGCCAAGCTCATTATAGACATCAATATGTCATACAGTGGAATTTAGATACAATCTAATTTTATGGATCAATAATAAATCAGGTGCCCTTCAGGTTGTATGTCTCTTCCAATACGTGGAGTGGTGTTGTAAATATAAGGATTATAAAACATTGTTTGGTACCGCCCTGTCAAATTGTAGCTAAATTGGTAGAACGCCCTACTCACAGCAACCAAATTAGGTTCAAATTCATGTTCTATCGTTTTATTTTGGGCTCTTCTTTCCACTCAGCTGAGATGGTGATGATGATGATGATGATGATGATGATGATGGTGATGATGATGATGATAACAATAATAATAATGATAGTGATAATAATAATAATAGTAATAATAACAATAATAATAATAATAATAATAATAATAATAATAATAATAATGATAATAATATAAATAATAATAATAATAATAATAATAATAATAATAATGATGATGATGATGATGATGATGATGATGATGATGATGATGATGATGATGATGATGATGATGATGATGATGATAATAATATTAATTGTAATAGTAACAATAATGAACAGCCCAGCAAAATGAGCAACAAGGGCACAATTTCTTGCTTAAGGGAAGAAATACAGATATCGAGAATGGACGCGAATCCGGATCCCCTCCTGTGTCCCTTCCTCGGAATAAATTCTTTCATCTCAGCTACAACTTTTCCATTTCCCATATATAATTTATTCATCTATTTATCGCGCTCTTCCTTCATGAAGAAACAAGCCCAAATCAAAGAAATTATTAGCTTTTAAACTAACCACATAATGAATATTCTGATTCTACAAATAAAAGTAGAGAGGCCTCGTTGTATACCAATATAACATGTAATAATGTAAGTATGATAATTAAACAAATAGTTATTTAGCAATCGAAGACCTTAAAATGCAATAAAGACTTTTCAATCAGAAAATAGTCTACTTTAATGCATTTAATTATGCGCAACGACATAAACCGAATTATGCGGGCAATAAGAGGAAGAAGAAGAAAAAGAAGCGAAGAAGAAGAAGAAGAAGAAGAAGAAGAAGAAGAAGAAGAAGAAGAAGAAGAAGACGAGAAGAAGGAGGAGGAGGAAGAACAATAACCACGACAACAACATTTGTGTTTGAAACAATCGGAAACCCACATTCGTCCTATCGTTTTTGATAACTATCTAGTTAGAATACTAATGACGACATTTTTTTTTATGTCTACCTCATTTTGCTTGGTTGTCAACATTGAATGGACCTACGCTGTACAGATGCTTTTGAAAGCTCATCGATACATTTCAATTGTCATCTATCTACGTCCCAAACAAACACTCATGTCAGTCTAAAATCGCTAGACTCTATCATCATATTATCAATTACGAGTGTCAGTTTATAGATTCCATGGCAGAGAAGACTTGAATAGATGGAACGAAGTTGATATCACCCGGCTCTTTGTTGTTGTTTTTAGACAGCCATTTTTCAATGATAATCTCTCACTAAATTCTATACATCAGACTACAAACATTTAAGGCCAGGTTACACATTGTTTTGTGTGTTGGTACGTTATATCTGGCAGGTTAATGTTATAAGTATTTTGCCTAAACACATAGCATAAATACAATATGCATTTCCAATGCAACGTCAGTAAGGAAAAACAGAACCCGGTAAAAACAAATTCGAGATTGCATTCTACAGTAAAG
>NC_088360.1:113483524-113486024 GCF_034508935.2 Berghia stephanieae
CCGATAATAAAAGTTCTGAAATCCAATCCCTGGTAGAGTAAATCTAATTCTTTTCTTGTAATCATCTATTTCTTTTGTCCGTTTCTGTAACAATCGTTACTTTTCTGTTTTAGAGGAGTGTCCTAATAATATTGGTGTGTCGATAAGCAGACTTTATTAGCGGGAAGTTTTCTTTGGAGTTTAATTAAGCAAAGGATTTTTGTATTATGAGAGGTAATTTTTTTCTTCTACTAGTCCACAGCTCTATTTCTGAATATACCATTTCGTTTATTCATTCCCATCGATATATTTCAGTATAGGGCTGCGATCGTGCCAAGGTACGGTGGATTGCTCAAGGTCATACTGAGCAGCGACTGGAAGTCGAACCCGTACCATCCAGGGTAAAAAGGGAAAACCGTTCCGATGAGCCACGAGATACTGCCATCATATTATTCATATTTTTCCCGTCATCCGACGCCGGGGGATGGGATAATGTCTAATTTAATTTTTTTTATTTCTGGCAGATATAATGTCCCGAGTCATGCAATTAGTTGAAGAAAAAATGCACAAATCATCTGAGATATGTAATACGAGGTCATGAGAGTAACAAAGATTGTAATACTTCATAATCCTAGTTATGTTGCTTTCACTGGTTGCATGTCAAGATATGAAAGGTCATCAGGTTCTAATTTGCTGGTTTAAGTAAACACTACAATTTTTGAAGCTAGAGATTGTCACGTGATATGAATATACCTAGTAATAAAATATCACTTATGAGGCTGTGTCAAAAGGTTTTTGTGACGTTCGACATAAAAAATACTCTAATACTAAGCTACTTGAAAAAAAAAATAAAAAAAAAAACAACAACAACAACAACAAAAAAAAACAACAAAAAAACCCACAAAAAAAACCCAACTACAACTCAGGAACAATTCGTTTTCTGCAGTATATCTGGATTATATAAGGAAAATAAACCAAAAACTGACGACCTGGCATCAAAATTAAATATAGAAGTTATGGCTTTTTAAAGTGTCGAAAAAGCGCGGAGAAAGATGATATTCTGTCCACACTTTTTTGAACCTCTGCTTTAGTTGGAGCTAGACCTTATCCGATTTGTTATTGCTCTCCCAGTGAAAACCGTTGGCCATGCTGCTATCAACTGATAGATAATGAGACAGATTGTTTGACTTGAAATAACTAGAATGAAAAGGATTAAGATGACAGAACCTTGTATCTAATTGTCCAGGGCCCGATCCAAGGGATAAGCCTTTGTTATTGTTCCATTCATGAATATAAATTGGGATAAACTCAGTGATGAAATGCCGAATTGAACTACTCTAACAAGTACTTATTATTTTCAGTTATTCTTGTCTATTTGTTATCTTAGTAATAGAGAATTACATTATAAAAGAATGTTTTGTTTCCTTTCTTTCCCCCCCCCCCCTCCCCAATCTCCAACAACAACAAAAAACAAAACAACAACAAACAAAAACAACAAAAAAACAAACAAAACAACAACAACAAAAAATAAATGAATAAAAAAACAATTACAAAAAGAAAAAGAAGTGACCCGATTATTGTGTTATTCGCTTAGTATTATTCTTTTCTTTGTATTGTTTTGTTGGGGGTCGGTGAAAAAAGATCTTTCTTTTCATTTTCCATCGAAATTGACCGCGGAACCTCCTGGTGAAAAATAATCGGAAACAGACGTCTTGAACAAATAGAATTAGCCCCAGTTGTCGACATTGAATTGCTGGACTGAACCTGAGATCAGTGAGTGAATTGTGTTGTATTTGTAGTGAACAAAAATAAATATAACAGCTTCAAAAAATAACAAAATACCAAACATGGAATGTTTCGGGATCAAAACCCTTCTTCGGCCAACAACAAAAAACAATAAAGACATAAGTACATTACTAAATTCCAGATAAACGACAGAGATATTTTGTAGGTCCTCTCTGTAGAAATTTTTTTCCAAGGTTTTTCTTGAGAGAGGACCTACAAAATATATCTGTCGTCTATCTGGAATTTAGTAATGTATTTATGTCTTTATTGCTTGTTTGTTTGTTGGCTGAAGAAGGGTTTGGAGCCCGAAACGTTCCGTCTTTGGAATTTTGTTGTTTTCTGAAGCTGTTATATTCATTTTTGTTTTATTACTTTTTAGTCCACAGCTTCTAGAAGCCTAGTACCACTTTCACTTGTATTTGTAGTGGTATTGTCCCTTTCACACTTAAGTGTTTATTGAAATATCATATCCCGCACGACATTTTCTACTGTCTATCCTTTAGGCTTGTGGTCTCGTTATTGACAAAGTCTCTTGCATAATTTTCTATTAACGGACGCTTCTTGTCTGCATCGATCGGTGTGACTAGTCACTCTCTTTAATATTCTCTGTCTCTTGAGTCAACGTTTGTGAGTGCGTGTGTGAGTGTGTGTGTGTGTGTGGGGGGGGGGGGGGGTTGCAAATCTATGTTTGTTTTTGTCTGTTTTTTATTAACATCAAAACTAGAAATAGTTTTTT
>NC_088360.1:113491024-113569962 GCF_034508935.2 Berghia stephanieae
TACTTATCATTCTTCTTCTTCTTCGTTCCCCCTCATATTTTCTTCATACTTGAATGTCTAGTTGGTGAAGGAACGTCGTTGTCTTCCTCAGCTCTGTCAAGGGCCTATTCTGCAGATAAGATCATGTGGTACCGGGCCAGAAATCCTCTCTTGCTGTTGCATACGTTGGGCAAGTCTATGAAGTATATGATGAGCATTTTCTGCTCCTTCACCACAATTATCACGCATGTTTGTTTCTCCTATTTTGAAAATCCTGTGCATGTGGTATTTCAGGCGACTGGGGCCTGCCTGATCGTTGTCTAAAGAATTTGACGTAGTGTTTTCTATTTAAAATATTAATTGGGTCACTTTCATTAAAGATTAGATGTGTCTTGTACCATCTTGTTGGCGTTTGTATGGGCCTCCAGCGATGATTGACTTGATTTCGACAACTTCATAAAAGTTTTCATCTTGTGTCTCCTCTGATTCCATTCCATTTTAGCAAAAGTATCTGGTATTTTATTTTCTATGGTGTCGCAGTGACTGATCAAATATGTGTTTGTTAGGCGTTTGAAGTGATCAAAGCCATAAAGCATTTGTCAAGTCAAAAAAATTTTTTAAATTGCAAAATTTTAAAGCGTTCTTTTAAAATCAGATAGATCTACCCATAAAACATTAAGTAAAACATTTAGTTGTGATTTAAACTATTTACAAACTGACTGGCCGATTTTTGAAAATAAAATCATACAATACAAAATTATTAACCAGGTTTTTTTTTTAGATCTCATATAATGTATATAATTATTTTCTAACAATTTGTCAACCAAACTCTTTACATTCACAGTTTCTTCCGATAGTCACCTATACACATACATCTTTTATTTTTAGTATGCGAGACAGTAAAATACGGACAGTCTTCAAACGCCAATTCAATCAAACCCGTTCACCTTGACTGACGATATAAATTTCCCTTCCTTTTCAATTTCCCTCGCCATCCATGGTCTTGAAATGAAAATAATGAAATTTCCGGTTAACCGGAAGATTCTAACAAAGCTTTTAAATCACAGCTCGACAGCATAGATAGAAAGAGTAATGGAATTTTCAATATAGATCAAGTCAAGGCTTTTACATTGACTGGTTGACATTATAAATTTTACAGTTGATATGTCGCTATTTTATATATGACATATGACACAAATTCTTAATTTGTTTAAAAACCTTAAACGACCCACTTAATCTATAGGAAAACAGATATGAGGAAACTGTTGAGCTTTAATGAAACTGTTAAGCTTTAATAAGTAAGATAAATTATTTAGTTTTGACGTTTCGGGTTGGCCCTTTATCATAATGAATGCTTTTTCACGTGAAAAATAAGAACGAATCGATAATGTTTTGGAGACAAAATGAATATTAAAAAAGCTACAAGGTATTGATTGATATATGAACACCGTCGACAAGGAGATGTCAAGACTACACAGTTGGGTATAGAGGGTGGACAAATAAGTTTTTCAACAGAAAACGTCAATCTAATAGTTGGATTAAACACGGTCGAATGAAAGTCACATTAAGGTAGGTAGTAGTAATGTGGTGGTAGAAGGAATGATGTTATAATAACTATTTTCGCCGTCAACATCATTATCAAAATCCACAAAATCCCTTTATGTTCTACAACCATTAATTTCTCAACAATTATAGAACGAATTTTGCTAAATATATCAGATCTTGACAACTAAACAATAGCTTCATCACATTCTTTCTATCTTTTTTCAGATTTTTATGAAGCTCCGACTGCGGCTGAACTAACGAATATATGGAGGATTTCAACAACAAAAAATCGACATAACTTTCTCTAATAAATTCAACTTCATCCCCACTCCATAAAACCTCAACTAAGAGATTTGCCGCTTTATTCAATTTCATTTGGATAACGACTCAGACGTCCTTGTAATTTTTCTTGGTTTTTAGTGCTTATTTTCCCTGTCAAAACTGACAGACAAGAAGATTAATAATTCGTTGTTGGATCAAAACGAGGAACCTGTGTACATTGGTTCGTCTGTCATGTAAATAGATTTATAGATGTCCTTTCATTATCTCAAACCCACTGACAGGAATAATTACGCTATGAAGTATGGAGTGGATGAAACAAATGGAAGAGGATTAAGGAAACGAGATATATAATATCTTAGAGTATAGCAAATGAGCCACCTGAAAGGAATTATGGCAAAACGTGAAGTAGAAATGAAATCTTTTGGTTATGAGAATTTGAAGTTAAAATAAGGAGAATGACTGCTAGAAAACGTATTGATATGTATTTAATTCATACATTCGGATGATAACTAGAATAGGATGCCATGAATTTTACGATCCTTCTAGCGAATGTTACCAACATTAACTCAACGGTGGACAGTAATATGACGTCTTCTGTGATCCGCATGAACCTCTCGCCTCAGGGAGAATCGGAGACCACCCAGTTTACCACTGAAGTCTCCAAAGAGCCATGTGATGAGGCTTTATCATCTCAAACTCCTTCGGCGGTGAAATTGCCTGGGTCACTCGATGCTTTATTATACATCGTCATCGTTTTGATGTTCTATGCCTTCAGTATTGTCATACTCATGGTGAAATACATCAGAAGAGAACGAGAGGAAGCCAGTCTTCGTAACTACTACCACGAATTTGTATCACGTGATAAATTCAGGTCCGCGCAGTATAAAAATCATCAATGTACGAGACGAATGTTTACAAGGACGAATGGGGACGGGGATGCTGACACGATCACTTCTATTGAGAGTGAAACAGGAAAGCCGTGGACTTGTAGAAAAAAAAGGAGCCAACCACAGACTACGGTCAAAAATGGAAATACATTTTCCAAACTCCGTCTTGACTGTGATGATGAGGATCTTAGTCCAAAAGATAGAAGGTTTACATTTCTTGGAGCGAAGAACCAATTTTGTAAAAGTAGTCATTTTGGAAATCCGTTCTGTAACAAACAGCTCTGCTCCAAATGTGTTTCGGACAATGTACCAACCATTGACTGGGACGATGAAATTGGGTCAAATGCTTCTAAAGTGTCAAAGGATGTTATTGAGGTAAAACTTCATCCTTCGGTTGAGGCAATTTCACCACAGCGATGTAGGTTGTTGGGAGGGTGTGAGAATTTCAATTACCAAGAGCGATACAATGCAAGGATGGCCGCCTTAGATAACTTGTTTTTTCCAATCATAGAGAGTGACTTGGAAAACGACTGTGGCGTCAATCAGGAAACTACAAAGGGTGTAAAAAAGAATAATGAACAATGTGATGAAACGCATACCGTTAAGCGAGAATCTTCTTTTGACGACCCAGTCATAGTTTCTTCGTGTTCCTTGGAAGTGTCCGAACTTCTTGCCAATATGCCTCCCTTAGGGATATGTAACAGTGCCAGTAACGACATGGATACTTTAGATGGTCTTTCCAATTTAGAAAGTGAAACAGAAAACCAGTCTCTATTAAATTATTCCTCGAGCCTTTGGCACTACAATGATATCGATATCCGTCCATCCAGTAGAAAAAGCGGCGCGGGCAAGTCGTTGGGAGTCAGCGGAACAGAAAGAAGTGATAAATTGTCTGATCGATCTTCCCTTCTCTCTTGCAGTTTGTCATTTGAAGACGGTGGTACAAAGAGTGTCACTTCTCTGCCTTTTAATCCCATTAATCTGTTACCACTAGAAAATGTAAATGAAAATACAAACTCTAAAAATTTTGACTTTTTCAAAGACAATAATAAGCTATCTCTTTCATCCTCGTTCTCGTTTTCTGAAAAGGATCGTGACAAGGAAATGGTGCGCCTTCTCAATGATATTAATTTGTTGGCTGATGAATCAGGAGTGTTTAAAAACCTCAAATATTTTTTGCGAGGATTTTACAAATCTGATACCGAAGAAGCCACAGAGACATCAAATCTCTTACCTAAAGAAACGTATTTTGGCCCGGGTAGTCCGAAAAGCATGAAGGGAAAGGAATTTAGTCCCATGAATGGGTCAAACGGTGATATTCTATCAGTTCCTTCCACAGAGGATTGTCTCTATTCGGACGACGTAGTTAATTCCTTAGGCAGTCATTGGGCGTATGCCTATGACGCGGATGATGGAATTATATCAGATACAGACAGATCGTCCAGCTTCGGGGATTACTGTATGGGTGATACAACAGATTCTCAAGCCATCGACCTTAGCAAGCCACTGAGTAGACGAGACATTGATGATGACGTCAGAGACGGACTAAGTAAAGCATTTGTAGGGTTAACCAACTCAAGTTTGGATGATTTTCCACTGCAAAGGAAAGCAAACCCAATGTTGGCCGGGTATGGGCCTGCAAGAAAAGAAACAAAAGTGTGATAAATTAATAAATCAAATTCACGGAAATACTTGATGCTACTCCGTCTGGGGGAAAAGTATAACTAGCAATCACAATGCTCGTGTGGGAAAACAAGATTATGAAATTTTAAACAGTGTGCCCCAAACACAATATCTCTTAAAGGTTACTTACACAAAAGGCTAAATTCTGAGATTGGAAAACACAATACTGGCTGGATTATGTATGAAATATTGATGATCCATTACTGTTTCAACAAGCCGTGTTGTTCTGTTCCTGTGTTTGTCGACATCTGGTGAGAGAATTGGAAGTGGTTAAAAAAAAAGGAAATATTGCACAACTATTTCTAGGAATGGGAACGTCGGGCTGGGATTGAAAAGTGCGAGGGTAGAAAAGAAAGAAGAGAGATAGAGAGAAAAATAATTATTGTATGGAAGGTTTGATGGAAAGGAATTGAGAAATTAAAAGAGATAGACGGGGAAGACAGAAGATAATTTTCATACTATTAACGAGTGCATTTGAAAAAAAATGTCTTTTTATTCCCATCTCTGCTCCGTTTGCACAGGGACGTTGTGTCCTTGTTGTTTTTGTCCCCCCCCCCCCCCCCAAAAAAAAGGACAAAAATAAAAGGTAAATAAAAAACGTTTAGAGCCACACTATCCATAGTGCCGGAATTTAACTTTATCTTGTTTTCTGTCGAAAAAAGTGTAATATCGCCTTATAGACACCAGGTCTCATCATACACGTAAAGTGCTGCCGTTGGCTTAAGGTCCCTTGTAATGCGCATTGAGCACATTTAGTGGAGATTGCTCTGTATTAAAGTTCAAGTTTTTTAAAAATTATCAATTAACGCTCTGTTTATTAGCTCAATTATGCTGACTGGAATTGCCTGGCTGGGAAACTTTGCACATCAATCAGCAGGTGGTCAGTCGAATAAATATTCATGCAGGGGGCAGGACTATGAGCTTTAGTTGTCATTACCAATGAATACTGCTACTCTGCTGCCCTGATACTTACTACCTTCCAACTTTGTGGCATACTAGGGTGTCATAACATGAATATTACCCGCAATCTGCACATTAATTTAGCACATTTTAACAGACTAAAATAGACTAAACTCCCTATGCTTCGAAATGCGTAATTTTCCTTAGCAATCAGTATGAAACTACAATTATATTTCTTATATTTAAAGGGCGCCTTTTTGTATCAACGATTTTAAAATATTCGTTCATTGCCCTTAACTAAACACTCATTCACACCAGAGTTGAATGGAATGATATGTGTGAAGGACCCAGATAATGACATAATTCCAGGTGCAAAATTTTGTAATCATTGTCACCCATCCGGTCTCTGAGCATGCTTAACACCGCTTGATTTTTATTACAAAACCGGACCCTGGACTGTTGGGTCATTGACACCATTCTCATTCTATCGCGTTATAAGAAAACGACATTGGTCCATAGGAAGTACGCAGGTGAAGAATATAAAAAAAGGAGTGGATATTTATCACTATATAAAATTAAAATTGTGATCTATTGCCTAAACTGCTACATTTTATGTAGGGATAAAATGGATGCTGAAAACTGAATATACTCGTACAATGGAATTTACAGGGGCAGCGTGCTCCTGCGGTAGGTCTTTGCTTCATACCTGAAAGGTACCGTTTCGATCACCCGCAACTGCGCTGTGTGGCCTTGAGCAAGTCACCTCGCCTTAGCTCAATTTGCGGTGCTGCACTGCGGCTGATGCCTGGGTTATTCCAGCCTTCCCTTGGAATAGACCCTAGAGACAAATTTCCCCTATTGGCTGAATAAAGAGGATTTATTTTTTATCTTATTTTTATATATGAAACCTTGGCAAAATTGTTATAAGTTTAATTAAGCCGTGCGGCTATGTGGTCTAGCGGTATGACACTCGCTTTCGGATCGGAAGGTCCTGGGTTTGCACCTCGCTCGGCGCATAGTTGAGCCCTTGGAAAAGGCTCTTTACTCACATTCTCCCACCGTACTCAGGTGTAAAAATGAGTATCTGGCCGTTAACAGCGTTGTCTTTGTCGGAAAAAATTGCAATATCGCCTAATGTCTTTACAGAATTTTTCTTTACGCCGGCATAATACCCGGTTGAGGCGATGGGTCACAAATGACAATATTATTGAAAACGTGGATTTTTCAAGGTTTTTATTCATTTTGCAAAATCAGTATTTGTCACACGACCAAATAGACATTCGAATCCAGTCTCTTTCCACTTCATGGCTTTTAAGCCATTTTTATATATAGGCCTTGTATTAAATTAACGCCTCACCGCCCTAAAGTCTTAGAGAAGGGCAATTGAAAAATCAGCCTACATATCTAAAGTATACTGATTAAACGGTTTTTTTTTTTCTTTTTGGTTTCTTTAAAATTTACTATTTTTTTATTTGGAAGAAGGGGGGGGGGGGGGGGGGTAAACCAGAGGTTTAACCTCTGATTTGTCGACTTTTAACAAAACTTTAAATGACTTTTTTTTTCAAAATTGAAGATAGAGACCATGGAGATTTTTCTGTATTACCATCACTGCAGAAATTATTTCAAAGAGTAATGCATTTTCACGTATAAGTACAAAGAGAAAAGAGATGAGAGAAGAAGTGAAGAATATTAAGATAAATGAATGAATGAATGAATGAAAAATAATGCATTTGAGAAATTCGTTTCGATCATGTAAAAATATATCGGAGAAGAAATAGCTCATATTTTAATATTTTATGACATTTCGCATGAATGGAAATTTTTGCTCACTAAATGGTCATGATTAAGCATTGAGTATTAGATATGTTCTGTGTCTGATTTTAAGTTTTCACAAAATGATGAATTGTCAATATGGGAATTGAATATGGAGGAAAGCTATCTTTAATACCTGTGTCAAATGCTGTGTCAAAACAATGTGACAAATGCTCACAAGCTGGAACCGTACTAGAAGGCATGTATTCATTGTAGCTTTGGTACGGAGTCACAAAATTATAATCATGTGACCCAGACACGTCAGAAGGGCAACAAATCAAGGCGGCTGATAACCACAAAAAAGTGTAACACATGCCGTCCACCGTAAATATATCATAAACTATTACTGCTGTATTATCAGTTACCTAATTAAAAAGATTATGTGTGAACCATAACCTGCCTACTCGCTGAATCGGGTGGCCTTCCAGTCACTAATCGCAGTGTTTGGATACAGCAAATAATGAAATTGTACTGTAACACCGCATGCGTTTTCAACTCATTTGTTTTAAAAAATATGTGAAAAGTGTTCAGAATCTGGAGGACCCAAAATGTTGGCTGATCGGCGTGTATTCAGGACACCTTTAGAACAAGCTAGGCAACCGAGTGAATTAGTCCCACAGTTTACAAGCATTAATCACATTACACTGGTGGAGAACATGCAAAGATTTCTGGTAGAGAAAGGTGTATTACGCTCAGGCACTTATTTATTTTATTCATCATACTATTGTGGAGTTTAAGATTGATCGAGACGAATCTTTTGAGCTATCAACGATCAAAAGTGGTCCAGTAAATAAGTCTGTGGGTGCACACAAATTAATCTGCCAACCCTTATTCACTTGAAAAAAAAATATGGACTGGAATTTGACGTGGACACAGTAAAGACAGGGATTGCATTATCACACTTGACAATATTTATATATTTCAACAACTTCTATTAAAACTGCGACTAATGATTTTGATCTGTGTGACTCATTGATCTGGGTAACAGGCATGTTCTGAAGTTGGCTATGGTTCGGACCCATTTTGACGTGCACAGCGTTGTATACCAGAGCCACATCATCGGAGAGTTGTTTCTTTTTAATATTGTATACAAATCACATGAATCTTTTTTAAAGTCTTTTTTGTTGTTGTTGCAAGTTATGAGATGCGACATGCAGCGTGTGGTGTGAATGGTATAGGAACTAAAAATGAAAATAATGAAAGTAATACATATAATATATTGTTGTATTACAATGTATTCATTTAGTGAATCAAAGTACATTAAGGGAGTTTGATTAAAACATCGAAGAACTGAGGTGGCTACATTGTTGTATGGTTTTAAGTCGCATTGCATTCTTCTACAATAAACCTACTTAAAGATCTGCTTTCTTTCACAACAAATTCGTAGATCTACGAATGTTTGGCTCTAGCTCTAACCGAACTACTCAAACATGTTTGATCCAAAATGACTTCTTGTGATGGAAGTGTTGATGTCAGAGATATCTATCAAGTATTTTGAAATGTTATTTAAATCTGCTGAGATCAAATTGTCAATTTATAAAATACGTAACAAAAAGGAAAAACAAGTGTTTTCTCCTATGATCTACAAATTCTCAAAATTGAAAGTGGCAGGTCTAATACAAATATACTATTTTTGTACTGTACATAATACTCATCAAGCAAGTTGTAAAAACCAGAATTGATGATTGATATTTAATAACCAAAGTCTTGTGTGTATCTGAATATGTATATCGATAGTTATTTACTGGAACAATAGATTTAGATGGAGTGTGAAAAAATTAACGTAATGATTACTGAAAATGTAATTATTCTTTTCTAAAGTGAAAATCCACAATACTTCCATAAAATTTTGAATAAAGATCCATATACGAGTTTTAATGGTTTTTCTTTCAAGGTGTGTTGATTTTAAATTAAGGTAAATATATCTTTATTTAATTACTTTTTACCACTGCTACTGCTACTGCTACTACTACTACTACTACTACTACTACTACTACTACTACTACTACTACTACTACTACTACTATTACTTCTACTGCTACTACTACTGCTACTACAACAACAACAACAACAACTACTACTACTACTACTACTACTACTACTACTACTACTACTACTACTACTACTACTACTACTACTACTAATGTTGTTACTGCATTTTCGAGAAAGAAGTAAAACATATTAAGAATGACTTAAACCCAAAATGTTATTGAAAACTTGCAACAATGATGTATTTGGTGTTTTTTTGACCAAGGGGTCTAAATATGTCAATTTTACTCTATTAATTTTTTGAATTACGTCATTCCAAAAAATGTCCAAAACATTTTGAACGTATGAATCCTGACTTATAGCAGTGTGCTCTCTCGGTGTATGGAAAAAAATATTTCCGTGCTGAATATGAGAGAGAAAGAGCGGTTGATATTGTGGTTAACCAAAACGAAGATAATGATATACCGGAACATGAGTAGAAGGACAATAGTACCAGATATCTGGATCGATCTCAATAACAAAAAAATAAATAGACATGGACAGTGGAAGAGAGAGACTTGGTGAAGAGAGTTGGATTAGGCGAGATGCTGGACGATCGATAGAAGAGTTGATGTTGAAATGTAAATCGTAAGATGGAGGCAATAACACAAAATGATAAGAATTACATGGTTTGTTGGGGTGAATAGAAATTCTCTCTCTCTCTCTCTATCTCTCTCTCTATCTCTCTCTCTATCTCTCTCTCTATCTCTCTCTCTCTATCTCTCTCTCTCTCGCTCTCTCTCTCTCTCTCCCTCTCTTCCTCCCACTCGCTCTTACTACATCTCTCTATCGATCGATCTATCTATCTACCTAATATATTATCTATCTCTCTGACTGCCTCTATTCTTCTCTCTCTCTCTCTCTCTCTCTCTCTCTCTCTCTCTCTCTCACACACACACACACGCAGACACAAACACACACACACTCTCTCTCTCTCTCTCTTTCTCTCTCTCTCTCTCATTCTCTCTGTAAATATATATATATATATATATATATATATATATATATATATATATATATATATGCTACTCATTACTTTTTGATTCACCCTCGTATATATATATATATATATATATATATATATATATATATATATATATATATATATATATATATATATATATATATACGAGGGTGAATCAAAAAGTAATGAGACAAATCTTAACAAATTTTAACAAAGTTTTGACAGTTCAAAATGGCTGCCCCCATGGATGTCCGTCATCGACGGAAAGCTATCATTGAATTTCTTGTTTTCGAAGAAGATACCTCGAGAAACATTTTAAACTCGGGTATTTTGTAGAGGCAATGGTTTGGGTGGGTTGAAACCAAAGAGACATTCATTGGAATGGTGACACCTCTCTTCCCCAAAGATCAAAAACTTCAAGACTGAGAAATCAGCTGGGATATTATGTCAACAGTGTTTTGGGACATTAGGGTGTAATCTTCGTTGATTTCCTACCACCGGGAGCCACTATAAACTATGAACGGTACAAATAGACCATGAGGCAACTAAAAGCAAAAATTCGTCGAGTTAGACCGGCTTTGAAGATGGAACGAGTATTGTTTCTTCATGAATATGCCCTCAACATACAAGTGCCAGGAAAAGGGAGGTAATCGCATCATTTTGATGGACAACGCTGTCTCACCCTTCTTATTAATTCACCAGACTTGACATTTTCGGACTTTGGTCCACAGAAGGAGGCAATGAGGGGATCTTGCTTTGAAGAAGAAGCCAAGGCAGTAGTGAAAAATTGGCTCAAAGTTCAGTCAACTCAGTTTTACGAGGACGGGATACATGACCTTACAAAAAGGTGGACTGTGGCTATTAAGAGAGGTGGAAACTATGTAGCATTCTACACGGCTAACCAAGCTTTAATTTGGGGTATTATGCAAGGTATTGATTCAATTTGTTTTAAAGTAATAAGCAGAGTCCCATTACTTTTTGACTCACCCACGTATATTATATATGTCTCTCTCTCTCTCTCTCTCTCTCTCTCTCTCTCTCTTTCTTTCTCTTTCTCTCTCTCTCTCTCTCTCTCTCTCTCTCTCTCTCTCTTGCCCACACACACCAGACGTTAGACAAATTTAGAAATATAAAGCCAGTCTATAATTAAGTTTATATGTTATCTTTTAAAAAGCTATTTATAAATTTATTTATCTATCTATTTAGGCCTTTATCGATAAGTAAATAATGTGCTTAAATGAGACATGCTTTCAATATCTAAATGAATTTTCTTTTCCTTTGAAAAATTATCGTTAAATAATAAATAAAATTTTGATAAAAGTTATGAATAAATATGGTCCTGTCTTGTGGCCCGTTCCAAAATCATGAGATGCAGCAAAAAGAAATTACGAGTTAAAAAGCTGCGTACACAAAAATCAATATTTGCACTTTAAAACCATGCACGTCGTTTTGAACAGCTTGAAGTAGTCGTGAAGATAAATGCAGCGGCTAAGAGATTCATTACCTCCAGGCATACATCTCACAACTTGAAAAATATATCGACTTGAATGGTTACCCTTTGAAAGGTGCAGGAATACCGCGGGCAATAATAGACAATAAATAACAAAATATTGACATTTTTAGAGGAATGATGAGTCCATCATACAAGACCTAATATCAAGCTAAATTTTGGCAAGCTTATAGAGTTCATCAACTTGAAGTGCACGATTTCAAGCTTCACGAACCTGTAATTCCCTCTATAAAAACAATTTTTCCTGGAGTGCACGAACGATGTGGAAATTTGAAATAGAGTTACAAGGTCGAATCATACATAGGGATAAATATTCGAAGTAAATTTTCGATGCATAAGAGTATCGTGTTCATGGAGAAAACGGTACGTTAGATATTATAATCCTTGATGTTACAAGTCTCGTGCCAATTTCCATGTCTTTCGTCAAACCTTGTTGATAAGCGTGTTTCTATGTAAATGAATAAACTTATTACCGTTGATTTTCAAAATTCATTCGCTTGGTCTTTTATAATTGTAATAAGGTTTATAAATGATCGCTTCATTTAAAATAAACTGTACAGCTGGAGTATTCGCTATAATTTTGTTTTTAAAAACCTGGTACGTTTCAAAAATAATCGAAGCAAAGAGTGATTGTTGCAGTCACGGAAGCAGAGTTTACAATCATCTCTTAAATTATTCTCTTTGCAAAGTCTTGTTATTCGAAATTCCTATTTTAATTTAAAGTGGCTGCCTTATTAACACAGCTGTATATTGTGACTGGAGGAAATGAAAAACGAAAACTGTGTCATATATTTCCCGATAATTCTTAAAGCAAACAGTCAACGTGGAAAATGGCGTTGTGATTCTTCCTTTATTCAATCTTTGTTACTTTCTAATATGGTCCTACGGGATGGGAAGGGATGGATTGCCACTCGACAGTAATGATATACATCCAAGGTGTAAATATTAATAAGTGCACGTCGTATACAACCTTTAATTGGGCTCTATATTATTTTATACACCGTGTGTTTGATAGACACGTAATTAAAAATGTGGCCAAAAACTCGTCCTTCAGATATCAATCGATTTAAATGACCTTCCTCTTGGCAAAAACTGAGTGCGGTAGTCAACTGGATATACATGCATTTTTACATTCTCATAGGTTGAGTGTAAGCCACGCGTACAGGAGAATTTTCGTTAATTTAGTGGATGACACAATAACTTAGGATGTAACCTTTTTATAATTTGACCAAATAATGTTTACTCCCTAAAATTCTGGATTAGAATAACCCCAAAAACTTGTCAAAATTAATTAAAAAACAGATACGTCAAAAACACAAAAGATCGATTTGTTTCCTAGCAAAATAAATCTCTTATTAACACTCATGCCGTGTTTGAAAAAGTATTTTCTTGACAGAAACCCAACCTTTGGCATTCGTCAAAGGATATCACTCCAATGGTCTTTGAAACATAAATCTATTTTCTTTAAACAGATTTGACCAGGGTAAAAAAAAAAGATATAAAAAAGAGAATAAACAATAACAAAGCAAGAAACACTCCTCGCCTTAAACTCTTAAAAAATCTAGTAGAATTACAAAAACAAAAACAAAAAGCGGTTCTCTGTCGGCTTTGTCACTTACCAAAGCGTTAAACTTCTTGCATCTTTCCTTGACCTTGGCCTTAAAAAGTCCTTCAAAGTAGAAGGTGTTTGATTCTTCGAAAATATCAAATTGAGAAATTAAGAGGTACTTGGTTTGTGCGCTTTGGTACGAAGAAACTAAAAGAGCGTAGTGTACATTGGAAGTTTCCAATTGTTTGTTTATGCAATGATGTGGGAAATTGATAACCCTTTCCTAAAAATTCACAATCTCTTTAACAGAGGAATTCATATTTGATCAACCCTCGTGTTCTCGTCATCACAATTTGCAACAAAAGCCGACGTGCTTAGCATCCCTTTCCATGGAAGGGCGATGATAATATTCCGTGGGGCGGAGATGTTTCCACAGGGCTGAAGGGGAAGTTTCTTGGATTCTGTACCAGTAATAGGATCATTGAGTGGAGGGTCAATATGCTACGGTCCACGATCTGCCTAACACCATTTATACAACACCATTGGGGATCTACACTAGTTGCGGGATCTATCCTGAGGACCCGGAGCATGTGGTTGAACATTGCATCGTGACACGGCTCTCGGGAGATTTTGAGACTGTTTATGGGTTCGAAAAAAAATTGCAGATTAGATAGATGGTCATAATATGGTGAAACCATCAAAAAAGCTGCTGTTAACTAAGCATCATCCCCAATCACATTAAACGTTATTTTGTCGTTCTTTGTTAAGATTTGGCATAAACTTTCCACAATAAAATCAGATTATAATCAGCTTAAATTAATTGAAAATGCGACTATGGTTGTCAATGAATTCAACCAGGGACAACGAATGGCTGTTAATAGAGCATGCGTGCATGATAATGGCATTTTAAATTAGAAAATAACAACTAGAAAAGAATAGTAACAAGAAATTTGCCCAACCCAGCGATAAACACCCATTTTAACCAACCCTCCTTCATACGGAAAATGAAATTCTCTCCATCATGAGGGGGAAGGAGATTGAAAGAACATTTGGTGTACAACAAAAACATGTCTTCCTCCGAGACGTCGCGCTACAATGCTAGACTGAGTGAAGACCAGTCTGATGAACTTTTTGTAAAATTATTGACCAATCACTGGCAAAGCTTTCATTTCGTGATGATGAACTTGACTTACTGTAAAAAGAAAGACTTGACTGTATCCAAATATGAATCATACGAGAAATAGGAGTGTGGGGGGCGGAAGGGGGGGGGGGGCGAATTGCAAGATATTATCTACCAGAACGCTTCTCTGATGAACATTTCGTTTGTCAATCTTTTCATCTCATAGACAAAATGCAAACATTGATTTCATCGTGTGTGAGAAAAACCAAGGAAGCGATACACTCGGGGCAATACGAAAGGATAAAGAATTCTTGAGCATTATATTTACCCGTCTTTTTTGCCAAACGATTTTTATTTCTTTGAAAATAAATCTGCCCTTTTTGGACACAAACACGTAATAAGCAATAATCGCCAAAATCTTTGCTTTGTCAGACGTTCAGAAGATTAAGATTCGTTTACTCTTTTCATTAAATATGTCGAGGAGACACTTCAGCTCCAACGCTCTTTCTCTCACTTCCTGTGAAGCCAGCCCTCGGCCATTATTAAAATCAATACAAAGAGAATAAATGCTATTGTGCGTTGTCCCTTTAATATTATGTATCATAATTCTGTTCTCTAGAGCTTTGGGGTAAAGTGAATTGGGCAAAAATGAGGGGAGATTTGCATCATAATTTGCTTTTAATGCCCTGAAATTATGTGGTCAGAAAGAAAGGCATTCTGTCTTTAAGAGCAATCTATTCTACCTATCCACCATTCACCAATCTATCTATCTATATATCTATCTGACTATCTATTTGCCTCTCTATCTGGTCATTTATTTATTTATTTATTTATCTATATATCCACCCATCCACCCATCTATCTATCTATCTATCTATCTATCTATCTATCTATCTATCTATCTATCTATCTATCTGTCTGTCTGTCTATCTATCTATCTATCTATCTATCTATCTATCTATCTATCTATATATCTATCCATCTATCTTTCTTTATCTTTATCTCTATCCGTCTGTCTATTCATTCATTTATCTGTTTGTTTCGGGATCTCGATAGGCAACAAAGGATACGTTATCGGTTCCGATTTCATGAGGTTCTGTCCATGTAAAAAATTTAGTACATGTAGATCTATTTTTTAAGATCTTGAAGAAAGCACTTTGCGATAGATTAGCGTCATATCCGAAAGGTACCAAACAAATTCTACCGTCCGTTTAGCAACACATTATTATTATTATTATTATTATTATTATTATTATTATTATTATTATTATTATTATTATTATTATTATTATTATTATTATTATTTTCTGTTCAGATACCTATTTAGTTCAATTCGTCTATATTTATCTAATAGCAACCTATCTCTTCATCCAGATAAAACAATAACGATAAGACATTATATTTAGCTGTTCAAAGTAATAGATTCCATAAAGGCATAAAACATCAACAGCTAATCAAGAGGGCTGAGATTCGACACCAGTCGAGAAGGCTGGTCATTTTTGTGATGATTCTTATTTCCCTTGGGTTTCTCTTTCTGCTCTTACTGGCACCATCTCATTCTGACATTTTCATATGTCTTTCTGGTGATCTGCCATTCATTGTTGATGGTTAAGACCACTATACATTTGTCATATTTGTTCAGTCAATGATACTTCAATGGTATTTCACACAGTGAAGGCGTTTTAAAAGAAAAGGCATGTAGAGATGGCCGAGAGAGCACATACTGAGGGCGTTTTCCAAAAAGAGGGGGACGGAGAACACACACTGATTGTTTGTTTGTGTGTGTGTGTGTTTGTGTGTGTGTTGTTATTTTTCTTGTTTTATTCATCTTAACAACGCCACTACCACATTATCTCATTCGTTTGAAGTGTTTTATTCATCCTGTTTTGTTGGATAAAGGGGAAACCCGAAACGTCCATTTTATCTGTTTTCGTATATTAAATTGAAGCTTACACTCAATTTCACATTGTTAATTATTTTTTCGAGCTTCGAGCAGCGCCATTTACATTCCAAGGGATCATCTCTATCGATCGATAAATGTAAAGTAATAGTTTCCTGTCCAAAATATAATAACAATAAATGTGGCTGCTTGAAGCTCGAATGGAACCTTCAATTTGATTAACGAACAAAAGGGATATGGACGTTTCGGGTTTCCTACTTGACAACCAAACACGATGAATGAAACACTAAAGACGAATGAGAGATGAGAGGATGGCGAAGCTTCCATTCAATTTGACTACTACTATCCAAAATTTAAAAGGCGTTTTATTATCAGTGTTCTTCATGATTTTCTTTTAACAAAAGTTAGTAGCGGTCTTTGAAAATTTTCGGAAAATAGAAGGGAAAAAACAACAAAAAACAGCAACAACAACAAAAAATGAAACAAAACAAAAAACAACACCCCCCCCCCCCCCCCAAAAAAAAAAAAAACACAAACAAACAAACAAACAATCAAAACCCATCGCGTAAACTTTGCATCTCGTTGTTGCGAGAGAATCGAATTAAGGAAGACCATTGGCTTGACAGACAATCAAATTGGATCCGAGTCGAGTGCGTGATTCCACTAATCACGAGAAATACTGCGCCGGCTTCCGTTTTCATTTCCGTCGATTTGTATTTCCGTGGGCGAATAACAACAGGTCCACTCTTTTAAGAAATCTAAACCAAATTAGAGTGGCTTAAAATTGGGACGAGAAGGTGCATAGCCCCAAAGCCAATATCGTTTTCCATGGTCTCATTTTATTGACACGTCAGCAATATGTCTGGAAACAAACTTGGTAGAGCACCAAAAAGAATCTGGTTCAATCTTTAAAAAAAGCCAACGGTTTTGTCTATCCATCAGTGATATAAGAATAAGATTTTGCGGAAAATACTTTTAGATTGATGAGGGTGCTATTCAAGCGGTTGTGTGGTCTAGTGGTATTGCACTCTCCTTCAAACCTGAAAGTCCTGGGTTCGAGTCCCGCTCTGAGCGGTGGATATACGAGTCTTTGGAAAAGTTTCTTTAATCACATTCTCTCACCGTACCAGTAGATGCAAAATGAGTACCTGGCCGTTAAGTTAACAGAGTTGTCTCTGTCCGACAAAAAAAATTGTAACATCGCCTAACTGGCGTCATGTCTCGTCCTACATGTTAAGTGTTGCTGTTGGCTAGGGACTCCTTATAAAGCTATTTGATCACGTTTAGTGGATATCGATCTATATAAATACTTAAGTTTGTTTTCAGATGGAGGCAAGAAATCATCGCACTTTCTTATGGGCATAGTACCGAGATAAACTGGACCTTCATGGGGCATAAAACTCTAGGCGGTTTTTTTTTTCGTTATTTTTACAGATTTATTTATTTATTTATTTATTTATTTATTTATTTATGACTTATAAATGAAGTGCTAGAGGAAAAAAAAATAGCTGGCAGAAAGGCACGAGGCAAACCAAGGAAGTCCTTGATAGGAAATGTGGAGGCAACAAGTGGCAAAAAGATAATCGACTGCTCGGCAATGGCCCTTGAGCGTGAAGAATGGCGTTCCAAGACATTCAACCTCTGTAAAGGGAGACGGAACTCCGGTAAGGTAAGGTAAATGAAGTATGAGAGCAATAGTCTCAACCTGTTAATATGTTGTGATCTTAATGCCTGAAATTCCGTTTAAGCTTAACTCATAAATTAAAGAATGCATTAAAGAATGAGAGAATAGGGAAGAAAAGTCGTGACGTCACACCTACTTTTCCGGTTCAAAAATCATTGGAAGTGTGTATGTAACCAGTCCTTCGGAGGACTAATAATGAATGTGTTACATATTGAATCTTAATCTTAAGGTATTAAACTAAAGCAAATCCTAGCAAAATCCCAACGCCTATAGCCAACTAACTGGGGGAACGGTCGGTCACTCGCAAATCCCTCGGGTGCTTAATATTTTTCGAAGCGATAGGAGATTGGAGGGGGGCGTGGCAGTATAAAAAAGTGGACAATTTTTTATCGGATTTTCGCTGTTTTGACTTCAGATTCATGATCAGCCTGAAATTTACTATAGGTTTCATACTAAGAACTATGTGTTGACTCCAAAAAATGTTGTAATTAGAAATAAATTGTTATTATTATTACAATGTTTTTTCTTTAATTTTGAAACATGGAGCGATTTCATCATTAACATACATTGACTTGGCACATAACATATGATTGACAGATGCCAAGCCTTGACTACGCTCTCTGACTACGTGATGATGGATGTGGGTATTAATGCCATGCGTTCGGTAAAATACTCACAACATCCGCCAGCGTGATATAATGTACCAAGAAACAAAACTGTATGTACAAATGATGATGATGATAATAATAGTGGTCGTAATAATAATAATAATAATAATAATAATAATAATAATAATAATAATAATAATAATAATAATAATAATGATAATAACAATAATAATAATAATAATAATAATAATAATAATAATAATAATAATAATAATAATAATAATAATAATAATAATAATAAAAATCATCATCATCTTTATTGTCCACAAAATGGAAAAATTTCCGTTGTTTACATTGCATTTAAAATTGAAACTGATTACAAATGTATTTATGTTATGCGTTTTTTGTAAAATACTCACGACCTCGACAGCGGGATATAAGGTACCAACACATAAAACTATGTGTAACCTCGAACGTTAATAGTCTGATTGATATAATTTAGTAACAAAAATGATTGTCTAAAAACAATAACAAAAGGCTGAGTGACGTCAATTTCGTTCCTTCTATACATATCCAAGTCCAAGAACTTTACTCACTCCGTTCATTCTCTCCTCCTTCAATGCACACGTACCTAGTTTCTCTCATCACATTCTTGTGCGGTTATGCATGTGGTCTTGTGGTATGACACGCGCTTCGAGTCCCGCTCCGAACGGAGTCCTTGGAAAAGGCACTTTACACTCATCGTATTCAGGTGTAAAATGAATACCTTTCTGTTAACAACGTTGCCTCTGTCGGGAAAAAATTGTAATATTTCCTAACATATGTTACCTCAGGCGTCATTTTGTGGTAAGTAATCACGATTGTGATCAAGAAGAAAAGATAGAATAGAGACGCAGTAGCTGAGCGCACGGATCAGTGGCGCCAATACGTCGCCAGACCCCCCCCCCCCACGTAGAACCCCCAACGTGTATGGTCCCCTTAAGGTTTACGGGACGTAAAAGAAAGTGGATGATGGAGGGCCATCACTCTGAAACAAGGCGATCATTTACACAAGGTAGGTATGTATTCAACCCTCCGGAAGAGTGGTTTTACACTTCCAGTGAGATTGTCTTCTCTCAGAGAGAGATTGGTGATGAGATTGGAACCACTTTCACACGTTTGTTCCCTATTGTTTCTGAAGAAAATTCTCACTTTTGATCTTTTTGAATATAAAATAAAGTTTCTTCATTTGCTTCATTCTAACATAATAGCAGATTGATATGTTGGGTCATACTTGAGACTTCACGGATGTCACTTTAAAATATGATTTTTACAACAAAAAATTAATAACTTGAGCTTTTATCTATAAAGCGCAATATCCACTATACATGCTCAAAACGCTTTATCCTGGTTACCAAGCCAACAGCAACTTTATAAATGGAGCACGAGAAAAGACATCTGCTAGGCGATATTCCAATTATTTCGGACAGAGACAACGCTGTTAACGGCCAGGTACTCATTTTACACCTGAGTACGGTGAGAGAATGTGAGTAAAGAGCCTTTTTCAAAGACTCAACTTACTCGAACAAAGGACTTTCCGATCCGAAGGCGAGTGTCATGCCACGAGACCACATAGCCGCAATGAAATAAATAAATAGATAAATAAATAATTTTTCAACAATTATTTTCACGATTGTAGAATGACGCCAAAAGTCATATGAGTTGAAAACTACATAATACGTCGTACTCATTTCGTAACACAAATTCATAACAACATTGTATGATCGAGCTTTTGCAATGATTCAAATCCCTTGAGAGTTATAAATAACAATAATTTTGTGATATTCAATCTCTTGTCTAGTTTGGTTTCACATTCTGATTTGTAAAATGGAATGGAAATGATTGTAGCCACTTGGGAAATTTATTTGAATTCTTTCATGGAATAACATGGCGATTTACAAAATAAATTATAAATAAATAAAGTAGATAAATGAAAAGGTGAATGAGTAGTACGTAATAGTATTAATGGTAGTAGCAGCAAAGTAGTAGTAGTAGTAGTAGTAGCAGCAGCAGTAGAAGTAGTAGTAGTAGTAGTAGTAGTAGTAGTAGTAGTAGTAGTAGTAGTAGTAGTGGTAGTAGTAGTAGTAGTAGTAGTAGTAGTAGTAGTAGTAGTAGTAGTAGTAGTAGTAGTAGTAGTAGTACGTAGTAGTAGTACGTAGTTTTATGTATTTTTAATGGTTTTACGGCGCTTGCGACACATTTAGATCATTTCAGCGCAAGTAAAAAGGAACAAAACGGGATAGTAAAAAGAATTCTAGATTTACAATTAAAAGCGAACGAGAAAAGTAAGATAAAGGGGAATGGTACAAATAGAGGAGATTCCAAGAGCACACCGTCATTGTACTTAGTTTGAGATCACCTACAAGTCTCATCCAGACACAAGCACAGGATCCGACTAAGAGGAATACACTCAAATGCTTAAATTATACATTCAAAACAACAAATATAACAATCGAAACAAAGAGATGATTTACAGCAACAAAAAATATCATCTCCCAAAACAATATCAATAATATATTTGACTGTCTCTCTCCCAGTCAAGGACTCCGACAAGGGAAAAGACAAAACCGAGCCTTTCCAAGACAAAGACAGAGTGAGAAAGCAAGTTGGAAAATAGATAAAGGGGAATAGAAGACAAGTGACCTCTGCATGGGAGGTCAGGACCCCACCCAGATAGTAGTAGCAGTAGTAGTAGTAGTAGTAGTAGTAGTAGTAGTAGTAGTAGTAGTAGTAGTAGTAGTAGTAGTAGTAGTAGTAGTAGTAGTTTAAGTTGTAGTGTAGAAATAAAGTAGTAATGGTGGCAGGAACACAGTCCATACAGCCTAATTTTTTTTCTTCTTCCTGTAGTCTGGCACTGTATCATAACATATTTCAGATGACCCAAGAATCGATTATCGTCAGGAAAAATAAGTCAGGCGATATCAAATGAATCCAATGTTATGGTTTGAGTTTGTTTTTGTTGTTAGTGGATTAACGAAAATAATTTTAAAACTAGATAAATATAACAGAACAACTTCACCTACTATGTATTGTCCATCTCATTTTAAATAGCTCAGTGAGTGCATGTTATTAGTTTGATTTAAAGGGTTATGCAGCGTCTGCGGCATTTCCAGACCAGTAAAAAGGAAGAAGATAGGACAATTTTTAAAAATCTGGATTTAAATTAAAGGACAAGAGAAAAGGCAAGACGAAAGGGACTGGTTCAAATAGAGAACAGATGTAGATTCCAAAAGCAAGATATCAATGTGTTTTGTTTCAGATCACCTAAAAGTCCCATCCAGACTAAAGCACACGATCCCACCACGAGGAACACATTCAAATGCTTACAAAACAAGAAGTTCAAAACAAGAACAAAATATTACAGAACAAAACAGATTATTTACAGTGTCAAAAAATATATGTATATCATCTCCCCAAAAATGCACGATCACATTTGACTGTTTCCTCCTCATTGAAGGACTCTGACCGGGCCAGGACAAACCAAGTAATCACATTCCGAGACAAAGACAGAAACCAGATAAAGTGGGATAGAAGACACAGCAAGTGACCTCATGCCCACCAAGTGAGGTCAAAGACCCCACTCAGACAGTGGGTACGGGAATGATGGTTTGTTTGTTTGTTTTTAAGGGTTTTACGGCGATTGCAACACATTTAGGTTATATCCGCGCCAGTAAAAAGGAAGAAAATGGGATAGTAAAAAGTTTTAGAATTACAATTAAAGCACCCAAGAAAAAGTAAGACATAGGGGAACTGGGAACAAATAGGGATCAGATGTAGATTCCAAGAGCATACCGCCAATGTACTTAGTTTGAGATCACCTATAAATCTCATCATATGTTGGAAAACAGATATAAGGGGATAGAAGACACAGTATGTACCCCCCTGCCCACTATGGGAGGTCAGGAACCCCACCCAGAGGAATGCTGGTAAAAAATATTACCAGAGCAATAATAGCAGTAGAGCTCGAAAAGATATTTTCTTTCTTTGAATATTTCCTCTCTTCAATGTTCATTTGAAACTTTCCAATGTAGCAGTTGGAATTACAACACATCCATCGTTATTCTTCAATCTAATCAAATATCAAATATTCAAAAAGAGATTTAAGCAGGAAGGAATTCTTTGTCACAAAGTATATAATATGTATATATATACGAGTGTATTTGTGTGTGTGTGAGTAATGTATATGTACAGTATGTATATGGATGTGTGTGTGTAATTGGATGCGTGTGAGCTTTTGTTCGTATGTCCGAATCTGCAGTGTGTAATGATTTTACTAATGGTCAATGTGAAGCGCTTCGAAGCTTCGGATATACAAGCGCTATATAAATGTACATTTTTTATTATTATTATTATTATTACAAAGTAATACACAAAAAACAATACAATACAAAAAAAAAAGGAAAAGAAATAGCCAACAATTCTCTTTATCAATATCAGCCTAGTTTATTGCAATTAAGCTGCGACAATGAATAAAAATAGAAGATATTGTACAGTAAACACAAACATCAGACCATGTTAAAATTCTTAAGATTGTACAATAAAGAAAATATCAACATGTTTGACATTTCTTCACAAAATTCCCTACCTAATACTACATAAGCCTACTTGAGTAAACATCGTTAAGTTGTATTATCAATTTCTAACAAACTGGATGGATACCCATACTTATGAGAGAAAAAAAAAAAAAAAAAAAAGAGAGAGAGAGAGAGAGAGAGAGAGAGAGAGAGAGAGAGAGAGAGAGAGAGAGAGAGAGAGAGAGACAGAGAGAGAGAGAGGGAGTAAATGAATAAATAATAATAATAATAATAATAACAACAACTAGAAGTAGAAGAAACAAGATCGGCCGAAAATAAAGGGAAATAACTGCCTGAATTGGATTTCAGCACAATGAAATGAAATGTTAGCTATTTTTACCCTCATTATTCAATTATGATTTACCAATTTCCATGACAAAAAAAAAAAAAAACAAACAAAAAACAATCAATGACAATAATAAAAACAAAAGCGAAAAAAAAATATCCTAAATGATTCTACTGCATTTAAATAGAGGCATATGGATAACATTAACATTGTAAAAGTAAAATACCCAGTGGTTTCCAAGAGAATGGCTGTAACCGGAATGCACATATTATTTATCACGATACACACTTTTAAATCCGTTCCAGAGATCTCAGTCTTTTGATCCAATTGCTCTGTATAAAGTGTTCCTTCAGGTTTATCCTTTATTATGAACAATAGCAATTACTTGCTACCTTCTTGATAAAATGCCAGTCTATCGCAAAGCACTTTCCCAGTTACCCAATCACTTCAGGGTGGACAGAGTCAGAATAATAATCTAGATTTCACTCAGGATTTAATTCTGTGCCTTTGTGTGTGAAGCGAGTGTTCTACCAACTGAGCTAATGGAACTCCCAATTGCACTGTATGCCCAGGATTTAAAATTTTTTGGGGGGCCCTGCAGGAAAATTTATTAAATTTTTATTCATCTCTACAACCACAAGTCACTTTCTTAACCATCTCAAGTCTGAGCTTTCTTTATGTTGATAGGATTCACATAATCGGAAATGTGGACATACATGTATTTCACAAAGCCATTAACTAATCATCTATATAACTGAAACTTTGGGAATAAATATAAATAAAATCAATCTTTTACAAAAATAGTAATTGAAATCAGATTCCTGCGAGACAATTTATAGTTTTTATAATACGACTTTCAGAAAATAAATTATTTCTTTATGAAAATATAAACCTTTTTAGAACAAATTATCATCCCATATGAACAGAAATAAAGCCATGTCAAATCAAATTTAACTATATTCAAATTCATTTTTGCTGTTTGTATTTTAATTACAAGCAGCAGCATTAATTTGTTTTATTTGTTCTTAAGGGTTTTACGGCGCTTGAAATATTTTTAGATAATTTCAGCACCAGTAAAATGGAAGGTGGGGTTGTAAAAAAATCTAGATCTACAATTAAAGCACCTGAGAAAAGGTAAGACAAGGGGGACTGGTTCAAATAGTATACTCAATGAGTTAACTATCAATGTGCTTTGAGATCACCAAAGTCTCGTCCAGACACAAGCACAGAATCCCACAAAGAGGAATACACTCAAATACTTTCAAAACATTATATTCAAAACAAAATATATTACATTACATAAGAGAGAGATGATTTGGTTCCAATTTATTGTGGAAGGAATGAGCAGCAACATTAATGTGTTTCCAACTCATTGTGCAAAATATTGAAACGAGGCTAAATATTGAAATGAGGCTCAATCGACTCCCCCCAATTTTTTTCTTATAATCAAATCCCTGGCAAAATTCAAAATTGGAATTCAGGAATTAGTTGGAGTTGCATCATGAAAGCTGCTCAACAGAGCTTTGGCATGAAAACAAAAATGATGGGCATTGCCAAAGTTTGATAATGCAAGGGTTTCGGGATCCGTCCATAACACAAGGACACCACTCAGCAACACTGATTTCAAGTTTAATGTGTTATGAGAGGTGCTAAAGCAATACATGATTTGTGATTATTGATTTCTTAATCTGATAAACAGATTGTAAACATTTGGTATTCTTTTTAAACAAGCTGGATGGAGAAGTGAAGATTTTTTTTGGTATTTTTTTTCAATCTGGCATATTGAAATGTCTATAGATGAGAATACAAGATGAACATGAGCATGATAAAGTCAGGCACTGTTTCCATATAAGCTGACATGTTCATGTTTCATTGGCAAAATTTAAGTCTGTTGGTATATAAATATGGCTTTAAGATGTGTGACATTTTTAAAACTTCAATATGAGTGAAGCCAGAATCTAATTGAATCTATACTGAATTCAAAGGTTATACTCGCAATGTGTGAGGAGTGTGTTTGTATTTCTCGATTGCAAACCATCGGGCCTTTAGGTGGAAACCACTGTATGTAAATAAGTCCTCATAGCACAAAAAGATCAACAGTCAATATATACTGTAAACATCTATACAGAAACATCAGCAGGGGTGAATTTATAAAGAGGCAAGGGACATGAATATAGAAGCATTTTACAAACTATTGCCCAATATCACGTTACTTCCTTACCAAATGTATTTATGATCGAAATGATGGATGAGAGGAACTTTTTGGAGAGAAAGTGCGCCAATAAGGATGAGTACAGTAAATGAGATCTGAATCATATTTGTGTTTGATGAAGGTGAAGCCTAAGAAATAAGTCAAAATGGAAATGAAATCTGATACATTTCATGAAAGGATGAAATAGCAAATCAATGTTACAGTGGTGATGAAAATACTTAGGAAAACTTTATACAACTTGACATATTCTACATCCGGTAACAATAATGTGTAGAAAATGTTTCATGTGTCTTTATACAATGAGAATATGAAATACTGCCTTGCCCACCTGTCTTCAGAAGTTTATTATTAAAAGCATTAACTGATGTCGGCCAGTAATAATTGTTAAATAATATGAAACTGATGAAGTTTGTGGAATAAATTCATTTTTTCATTATACTGGTTTCCCTTTAAAGGATTACATAAATCCTTTTGACGTGACCATTAAAATGATAATGAGTTTTTTGTCCTTTTGATTGATATGTTGAATACTTTATGTTTAATTCAAATAATTCTGAAAGTGCTATTTCAACACATGACGTTCTTCTAAGAGCTCTTAGAACGTGTCTTTTTAACAAATGCTAAAATTCTAGAGTTGACCACATTGTAAAATCAAATTACAGGATACCTTTTTCTCAATCACAAACCTTGAAGACAATAATACACCAGCATTTTTTTTTAAAACGACATAATATTAAATAATGAAGTAGGCAATCCTAAAGAAGGTAGAGAATATACAATAATCATGGTTAACATTCAACAAATATATGGCCTTTGTGAATCAAGGTCCTCGAGGTTCTGAACCGGTGTACAAGAGGTAAAAACGATCATCAAAGGAAAAATAAAATTTTCCAGATGTATTCTGAATATAAAATAATGATATAGGATAATCATTTGTACCTTAAGTCTCAAATCTAGCATTCACGTTAAAAATTAATTTAGTTTTGACACACAATCATCTCTCATCTGCAACCACTGACAAAGGCACACATTACCAGATCTGCCTACTTGAAACTTTAAAAATTTGTAGTTTTAGGAGGAAAAGAGTGGTCACTTATTTGAACTTTATTAAAATAGATAAGGAAGTGACGGATTATATTATGACTCTTCAAAGTCCAAAATAAAAGTGTCTTCTCTTTTCAACCTCTGAAGTGATATCCAACCAACTATGCTTGTGTAGTTCTGTGGTAAGAACAAAATATTTGTAGTGTTACGAATTTTCCCTAAAAAGTAGAGAGATCTGTATAACTTTTCACACACCAGCAGATACACCACCCTTTCATGCTGGCCGGGTCTTTTGTGTTGCTTATTTTTATTTTTTAAACTGAGAAACTTATATTCCATTCCGTGTTGTACTCCAATTAATGTCAATAAATTATCTCAACTCATGTCTGCTTAGATTAGTTTTGCTGATATGATAAATTGAAGACCAGCCATCCTGTTTCATCAACAAAGACATTCAGAATTGAGGACATGTTTAGTTTTATGATTTGTCTTTTTGCAATTTTCAGGGGTGAGAATGACTGGTCACAAAAAAGGAGGAAATTTTTCATCGTGAAGATCATGACCCATCCATGCGACCATAACCTATAAATTTGAATTTCACTCAAATTTACTGAGATGCGATCCAAAATTTGTCTTGCAGCAAGTTCTAACACGACTCGGTGGAATTTCAAAAGTTGAAAGTGTACTTACAACATTTGGTGGTTGTAGTAGGGATAATGATGTGGTGGCGGTTGTAGTAATAGCAGGGGTAGGGATGATGTGGTAGTGATTGTAGTAGTAGTATGGATGATTGTGTGGTGGTGGTTGTAGTAGCTGTGGTGGGAATGATGATGTGGTGGTAGTTGTAGTAGTAGTGGTGGTAGGGATGATATTGTGGTGGTTGTAGTAGCAGTGGTGGTAGGGATGATGGTTTGGTGGTGGTTGTAGTAGTGGTGGTGGTAGGGATGATGTGGTGGTTGTAGTAGTAGTGGTGGTAGGGATGATGTTGTGGTGGTTGTAGTAGTAGTGGTGGTAGGGATGATGGTTTGGTGGTTGTAGTAGTAGTGGTGGTGGGGATGATGTTGTGGTGGTTGTAGTAGTAGTGGTGGTAGGGATGATGTTGTGGTGGTTGTAGTAGTAGTGGTAGTAGGGATGATGGTTTGGTGGTTGTAGTAGTAGTGGTCGTAGGAATGATGATGTGGTGGTTGTAGTAAGTAGTGGTGGTAGGGATGATGTTGTGGTGGTTGTAGTAGTAGTGGTGGTAGGGATGATGGTTTGGTGGTTGTAGTAGTAGTGGTGGTAGGGATGATGTTGTGGTGGTTGTAGTAGTAGTGGTGGTAGGGATGATGGTTTGGTGGTTGTAGTAGTAGTGGTGGTAGGGATGATGGTTTGGTGGTGATTGTAGTAGTAGTGGTGGTAGGGATGATGGTTTGGTGGTTGTAGTAGTAGTGGTGGTAGGGATGATGGTTTGGTGGTTGTAGTAGTAGTGGTGGTAGGGATGATGATGTAGTGGTTGTAGTAGTAGTGGTGGTAGGGATGATGATGTAGTGGTGGTGGGGATGATGATATGATGGTGGTTGTAGTAGTGGTAGTAGGGTTGATGATGTGGTGGTAGTTGTTGTAGTGGTGGTGGTAGGGATGATGTGGTGCTATTTGTAGTAGTAGTGGTGGTAGGGATGATGATGTGGTGGTGATTGTAATAGTAGTGGTGGTAGAGATGTTGATGTAGTGGTTTTGGTGAGTGTTTTTTTATTCAGTGATGATAATAGCAATTGTCAAAAAGGAGGAACATTTCTCGGTCTATCGATCAAACACAAGCAAAGAAACCTAGTAGTTAGTCAGCTTATAAATACAACCCAAGAATCTCTCAAATTTAAAGCCATAAGGTAAAAAGAAAAAAGATTAAACTAAGCCAACCACCATTGCTTTGTTCTAATATATCATCTCTATACTAGATGATTTAATGTGGTTGCGAAAGAAAGAAAGAGAGAGAGAGAGAGAGAGAGAGAGAGAGAGAGAGGGGGGGGGGGGGGAGGAGGAGAGACTTCTTTACCAGAATAACTTATGTATTGACCTTTTGAATTCTATATCCAAATAAAAAAAAAAAGAAGAAGAAGAACAGAGAAATAGAAAGAAAGGCAAAGGGAAAAAAAAAAAAAAAGAGAGAGAGAGAGAGAGAGAGAGAGAGAGAGAGAGAGAGAGAGAGAGAGAGAGAGAGAGAGAGAGAGAGAGAGAGAGAGAGAGAGAGAGAGAGAGAGAGGAGAGAAGATTTAAAAGGCAATAGGTACCTACAACAGGGGGAAAAAATCCAGACCCATTTGTCCCTCCCCTTCCCTTCCAACCATCAACTAACTAATCAAAGAACACTACTGGTCTTCTGTGTCAATTGTGACATCTGGTGCCATACTGTCTGGCCCAACGTCATAAAAACGGGACCGTCACTAAATTTCACGAGACTGAGCACAGGTGTCAAAATATGACATATGACATAATGGTGATTTTGTGGTTTTGAGGAAAATGTTTGACAAGGCAAATTTGAAAAAGGAGGAAATGTGATGGGATGGGCGGAGATAAACTACCATTTAGGCGGAAATCCGCCTTTAGGCGGAAGATTCTCAGCCCTGAATTTTACACAGAGCTGACTGTGAGATTAACCTTTATTCTATGACAGACAGGAATAAATAATGATTGAGATATTTGCCTAGAAAAAAAATAATTAGAGAAATCCCCATAAAATTGAAATGGTAAAAGGTCGATAATAATAAAAAAATATGGTGTAACCTATTCAAACTTCCCATCAAGAGCAGATTTGTGATCACACCTGTAGAATGTACAAACCATGGCTTCATAAAATAAATTTTTTGTTAAAAACCCAAAAGAATTAAAGCAAGTCTCATATCAATTTCATTCACGCATTCCTTTCATGCAGCTGCCTGTAGAAGGATGGAGGATCCAACTCAAGAAATTACCTGGGAAAAGAAACAAATATATAATTACTTGGTAATTTTTCCATGAAGTGTCTTGTTAAAGGAAATAATTATGCAGAAGCACTGATCAAAGGGTATTAGTAGTGCCAAACAGTCCACAACAGACATCAGATACATAGCAGTAGTAGTTATAGTAAAAGCAGTAGTAGAGGTGGTATTAGAATATATAGAAGTAGTTGTAGCAGTAGTAGTAGCAACAACCGAAGCAGCAGAAGCAAAGGAAGTGAAAGAAGATTTTCTATCAATGTGAAAAGTACCTACAGTGAAAACTGACTACACTAGAGATAACTGAAACTGTGATTAACCAATGGTATCAGGTTTTAAAAGTAAAATTAGTACAGTACTCGGTAGGATATGCAATGAACATTGCTAAAATGTTCAAATTAATTTTGGAAAAACAAAACCGATACGAAATGTCATATATTTTCCCTCCTTATATCATTCTAAACAAACTCAACATTTCAAAAGCTAACCCTCACACTACCATTAAATCGAAAAGAATAAAGTCTTATCAGATAATTATACGACTACCTTTTCCCCCCGTTTTAACAAATTTGAATGGTATAGACTCTATTAATTTTACTCTCAACCTACTTTGGACCAAAAATCATTTGTTTGGTTGTTTTTAAGGGTTTTACGGCGATTGCAACACATTAAGGTCATATCAGCCAGTAAGAAGGAAGAAAATGGTATAGTAAAAATCTCTAGAATTACAAAGCACTTGAGAAAGGGCAAGACCAAGGGGAATTGGGTCCAATACGAAACAGATGTAGATTCCAAGAGCACACTATCAATCAATGTACTTAGTTTGAGATCACCTAAAAGATCCCACTAAGAGGAATACACTGAAATGTTTACAAATCATATGTTAAAATTTAAAAATAACAATACCAAAAACAAAAAATAGATATGTAGCACTATTTGTTTTTTGTTTTTAAGGGTTTTACGGCGTTTGCAACACATTTAGGTTATATCAGCGCCAGTTAGAAAGGAAGAAAATGGGATAGTAAAAAGTTCTAGAGTTACATTTAAAGCACCCAAGAGAAAGTAAGACAAAGGGGAGCTGGGAACAAACAGGGACCAGATGTAGAATCCAAGAGCATACAACCAATGTACTTAGTTTAAGATCACCTATAAGTCTCATCCGGACACAAGCACAAGATCCAACAAAGAGGAATACAAATGCTTACATTATACATTCAAAATAACAAATATAATAATACATAACAGAGAGATGATTTATAAGGGAAAAACTATAATTTCCCAAAACAATAACTATGCATTTGACTGTTTCTCTCCAAGCCAGGACAAAACCAAGTAATGTCATTCCAAGACAAAGATAGAAAGCATATTGGAAAACAGGTATAAGGGGATAGGAGACAGTATGTACCTCCCTGCCCATTATGAGAGGTCAGGAAACCCACCCAGTAGCACTATTTCATCACAAAGTTTTTAGCTTTCACGGGAGCTAATGATAATAGATAAATGTAGTACCTACAACACATTATTTTCATTTGATTTCCAGTCCACTGAATGCTGATTTTGTAACAAAAAAAATAAGACATGAGAAACTTTCTACTTTTTGAGGTCACAATAGCTCAGTTGGTAGAGCACTGGTTTCACATGCAAAGGGATCAAGACAAGATCGAACTTCTTTTCTGATCCTCCTGTCTACCCAGCAGTGAATGGGCAGCTGGGTCTGTTAGATCTGGCAGAAAGTACTTTGTGATAGACTAGTGTCCTGTCCAAAGGATAGAAGGCAATTGCTGTTGTCCGTTTCATGCTATAGAAACCAGGATAAACTCTGCCTTCATGGGTCTAATGGATCTGAAGGACTCCTTTCCACTTTTTAATGACAAAAATTCTTAACAGAATACAAAACAAATGCAATTTAGAATGTGGTTTGTTTTGTTTGTTTTTAAGGGTTTTTACGGCGCTTGCAACACATTTAGGTTATATCAGCGCCAGTAAAAAGGAAGAAAATGGGATAGTCGAAAGTTCTAGAATTACAATTAAAGCACCCAAGATAGAGTAAGACAATGCGGAATTGGGAACAAATAGGGATCAGATGTAGAATTCAAGAGCATACCATCAATGTACTTAGTCTGATATCACCTATAAGTCTCACCCAGACACAAGCACAAGATCCAACAAAGAGGAATACACTCAAATGCTTACATTTCATTATACATTAAAAATAACAAATATAATAATACATAACAGAGAGATAGATGATTTACAAGGAAAAAAAATATCATCTCCCAAAACTACAACTATACATTCGACTGTTTCCCTCCCGGCCAAGGTCAGGACAAAACCAAGCAATCTCACCCCAAGACAAAGACAGAAAGCAATTGGAAAACAGATAAAGGGGGATAGAAGACACAGCAAGTACCTCCCTGCCCACTATGGGAGGTAGGAACCCCACCCAGAATGTGATTGGTGGTATTCCTCCAACATCTATTATTGTGCATTAAATTAATCCCTAATGGAAATTGTAATCAGGGCATGTCTTATCTCAATAAAAGCACTAATAGAGGTTTGTACATTGGATAACTTAAAAATGCCCCTGACTACAAATTAATTTCTGGACAATTCAGATCAGTGCTCCAATTGTGGGATTAAGATGCTTCAGCAGCTTTGCAAACTTTTCAGAGACAAAATTAATGTTTTTGGAGAGAAATGATGATCTTATTGGTATTGTGAATGATTGTGGTTTTACTGGAGTACAATAAAAACAGCTAAAAATTATGGAAATCAGATGTGCGAACCAATATTGAAATTTCCTTGATAAATCGAAAGAGTTGGCAGGTCTGTTTCAAATAAGGGTCACAACATTTTCTTTCCAGAAAACATTTAAATATAACTTACTTCTCGAACAGTTGTTTTAATAAAATCCTTTCTGTCTGACAAGTCAAAAGTGGGATACTTGCTATAAACCTATTTGGACAAGAAAGAACAAGAAATTAAAAAATATGCAGCATTGCATGATGGATTAAAAATTTAAAATCTGTCTTAAATTCAGTATATTAAAGATGATTTACAAAAAGTCAGCCAGTTATTCATGTTTGTTTGTTTATTTTAAGGCGCTTTAGGTAATTTCATTGCCAGTGGTGTGGATAAGAAACTATCGACTGCCTAACACTCTCTGATCAAGATAATGTTCTTCTGTGAAGTACTCTTCCCCTACATATACCAAGCTACATTACTGTTGGAAAGAGGTTAAGTCATCAAAATCCAGACCTTTGTCCTTTTAATTTAAAGAGATTTTTTTCTCTCCAAAAATCACTTTTATCTTTAAATCTAAATTAAGATCAAAGCCTTATGAAATCCAAAGGAATAGCTTTTTGTCTATACGTTACAATTTTACCACAGTTATCACAGGAAGAACATCAAAATTTTATACAATTCAGTCTAACCATATGTAATAAATGACAAGAAGGAAAATTCTTCATGAACTAAAAAAGATTATACAATGGCCCTGTTACCTGACAAGCAGTATGTCATGGGATCATTTAGTGTTTTTATGTTAAGCCATACCTCTTTGACGACTGTTTTCATAGTGACAGACTCCAAATCAGCTCCATCCAAGATCTTTTTTACTAAATCCTTAATTTCATCATTCTGAAATATAAAAAAACACAGTTAACCACAGGAAAAATAAAAGTTTGCTTTTCCACAACTAATAACAAATGTAGTACAAGATGTGGGGGTCCCAATAGCTCAGTTGATAGAGAATTTGCTTCACACACAAAGGGACCAAGACTGATCCTGGATACAGTCGAGAATTTTTCTGAACCCCTCTATCCATCCAGCAGTGATTGGGTAGCCGGGTCTGTTAGATCTTGTAGAAAGTACTTTGCGATAGGGTAGCAAGCAATTGCTATTGCCTGTTTCATGCTACTGGGATAAACACTGGCTCCATGGGCCTAATGGCTCTGAAGGACTACTTAGTTCAAGATGTGAAGATCGTTCGTGACATTTAAGAGTAAGACCTGTTGGGATTGTGAACTTAAGAAAGTTTATTGGAAATTCAAAAGTGACTTTAACAGTCTAGTAAAGGTTAAATCCTTGAAAAAGACACTTACAGTTGGAGGAGTCGGCTTTATCAACTTTGCAATAGGCTCATCATCAGAATCATCAGAAAGATCTAGTTTCATGAAAATAAAAGAAAATAAAAATTATCAAATTCAGTTTGTACGTAAGGTAGAAAATTAAGTGTCAGAATTTTAAAAGTATTATTATGGAACCAATTACAGTGTCTACTTTTTGCTGCTTTCTCAAAACAACAAAATGTTTCAATTTCCAAGAAGTTATGTGCTTAAAACAAATATATTGTAACAAAAAACAAAATTATAAAAAAAAATAACCCAGTCATTCAGATATATTTTTATTGTATTTAAAAACTCCCCCTCCCATCCTTTTTTTTTTTTTTTAGTGTAAAACAAATTACTAATACAACCTGACATTTCCTCCTTTGTTGCCTTTGGAGCAGCTTTTTTGGGTTCTTTCTTTTTGGGTGACTTTTCTTTCTTGCCATTTACTTTCGGGGATACTTTCTTTTTAGGCTCTGTTTTGGGCTTTTTCTTTTTAGGCGCCTGAAAACAGAAACGAATTTCATGAAATGCAGGTAAAAAAAAAATTATGATCATAATTGTATGAAATTGTAGTCTTGGTCAGATGGCTTGACTGATAGAACTAGACCTGTAAATGAGCTCTATAAAAATTGACTGAAACTCTTCGACAAACTGAAGATTCAATTATTTTTAAAAAAATAAGGGCATCATTGGAGAGGAGAGTGATAAATACAATACATTAAAATAGTGGGTGTTATTTCTTACTGGAAGTATGACTGCCATAATTTGATGTAGAAGGAATGCTAAATAAGCATGTCATTCATATAGGTAAAGATGACTTCATCAAAGTCATATTCCTGCCTCTGGAATTTTTTTTGACATAGTCAGAAAAATAATCACCATTATCATCTTTAACTTCTAGCCATGACCAATTGAATTTATTCCTCACACTCACATCTTTAACTTTATCGATGCTCGACAAGTCTGAATTGCGATCCACGAACAGCTCAGCCATTGTGAGGACATTAGAATAATGTAGCAATGAGCAAACTTGATTTTCAATCAGTAAATGACAGAGAGAAAAAAACTTAAATAAATATGACTTCTGGCCAATACACCGAATTATTAAGTAGAAGTGAATTATCAAGAAGAAACTTCGGCAGGACAAATTCAAAGAATCGAAATGAAGGTAAATCGCCACAAAACAGCAAGCTCGCTTGGGCTTGAGCAAAACAATGGCAGAAAACGTCCTGATTTGCACGGGAATTAATTAGGCTATTTACCATTGTTCCTAATAATCAGGTACTCAATCAGTGAAGAAACGGTCAACCAGTTTGTTTACAATGTGAGGCAATCGAAATGTGCTTGTAGCAATCTATCCTAATCTAACTTTCGATTTAAAGGTGTCTCCATCATCTACTAGAGATGTTACTTCCGGCATTCGCATTTTATTTTTTTTAATACTTTTAAAACCCAGCTTGTAATTGTGGTCAATTTTGGCTTAGACGAAACAGTGAGATTTATCGCTCGGCGGCTCAGTTAAAATTGGCTACCGTTGGGATCACGACAGGTTGGAAAGTGAAAAAATAATTTAACGAAGGCTGTGTGAAATTACACTGGGATGTGTTCAGTCACGCCAATTCTAAAAAGCGCCGCTTAGCCTTGGCAATAAATCCATCGATAATATTAACGGCTCCCATGAGCTATGCGTAGCGTTATGGAACACTCCTAATTACTTTACGGTCATTCGACTACGATTTGTGAATTCTTTCTTTCTTTCCTTTTTTTTAAATATTTGAATTTGACAAATTGACTGATTTCAGTTAATTGACTGAGAATTTACAGGTCTATAGAACATCTAATATGAAACTAACCAAGATTGAATCAAGAGTTATGAGTTTTGGTCAGCACCTATATTCTATTTCATAAAAGCACTAGATCTACAATAGTAAGTGCAGGATTCATAGCTTTCAGGGATTATTTTCTTATACCTGTGACTTTATCTCAATAAAGGAAATGTAAAAAATTCAACAATTTAATTCATTTTTCAAAAATCACTCTAAGAAGAATATAACTTACCTCGTCTTCACTCTCCTCAATTTCTTGCTCACTCATATCCTTATCATCATCATCATCATCATCATTATTCTCCTCATCATCATCGCTGATACCATCCTCATCCACTTCATCGTCCTCATTTTTGTCCTTTTTCTTTGTCTGCTTTGGCGTTCTTTTCCTCTTTTGAGCTTTTTTCTTCTCCTTGGCTTCAGCTTTTGCTTTATCTAATAATGAATGAAAACAGTTTGTTTGTTTTTAAGGGTTTTACGGCGCTTGCAACACGTTAAGGTTATATCAGCGCCAGTAAAAAGGAAGAAAATGGGATAGTAAAAAGTTCTAGAATTACAATTAAAGCACCCAAGAGAAAGTAAGACAAAGGGGAACTGGGAACAAATAGGGATCAGATGTAGATTCCAAGAGCATACCACCAATGTACTTAATTTGAGATCACCTAAAAGTCTCATCCAGACACAAGCACAGGTCCCAACTAAGAGGAATACACTCAAATGTTTACCAATCATATAATATAATATGCAAACTAAACATAATACAATGCATAACAGAGAGATGATTTACAAGGAAAAAAATATCATCTCCCAAAACAATAACTATGCATTTGACTGTTTCCCTCCCAGCCAGGACTCCGGAAAGGGCCAGGACAAAACCAAGTAACCTCATTCCAAGACAAAGACAGAAAGCATGTTGGAAAACAGATATAAGGAGATAGAAGACACAGTATGTACCTCCCTGCCCGCAATGGGAGGTCAGGATCCCCACCCAGGAATGAAAACAGCTAATCAAGTTAAATCTAATCATTTAGAAAAGAAAAAGGCTTGAATCAAGCTTCTTAGTAATACTGAGACCTTTTTAAATGAGCTACAACTGTAATATTCTGTCTGTTTATTTGAAGGAAACAATATGATAACAACAACAATGACAAGGATAATAATAATAATAATAATAATAATAATAATAATAATAATAATAATAATAATAATGATTTTAAAAATGAATGTAAGATCACCTTGCTTTTGCAATTTTATTCATGGACACAGCTTAAGCCTAGACATTTTGAATCACCATATTAAAAGTTGGAGATACATTATAAAGTTCTCGTTTTTGTGATATTTAACCAGACAGTGTGAAAAACTATGAGAAGTTGATTAGTTTTTAAACCACTTCTGTGAGGTTTTCAAAATAGGTATAATTATAAACTTACTTTTAGCTCTTTTACTTTGAGGAACTTTTATGCCTTTATCAACAGGCTCCATAAGAAACTCCATAATTCTGTCGATGAGATCCTTCTTAGAACCACTTTTCTCTAAGGCTAAAATTGAACACATTGTTTTCAATTCAGCCACTTGCATTCTGAAACAAATTTAAAACTTAAATTTTATGTTGTTTAAAAAAAAAATAATTTCAAAATATAAATATGCCAGTCCGCTTTCTTTGAAAAAAAATAAATATATAACATGGCAAGCTAAAACTTCTTAGATGAGCTATAAAACAGGGGGGAATGGATAGCTCAAAGATGAGTGCATAAGCCAAGATGATTCACAGCGATTCATATGGACGATTTGTTATATCTATTACCGGAAGTAGAAAAATAGTAGTGAGCCTGTCATCAGCAATTACATGTACAAGTAGTTAAAAATAAATGAAATAAATGAGAATAAGGTTTTACACAGGCCAACATCCACTCACTGTGCTAAAAGCGCTTTAATTACACGTTTCCCAAGCCAACAACAACCCTGAAAATTTAGGTCAAGACGTGACACATGCAAGGTACTACTATTATTCAGTGCTGATGGTGACAAAAAAAAAAGGAAGAAAAAAAGAGGAAATTTTGAACAATTGCCTTTAAACCTCTTTTTTACTGTGTTAACCCCTATTTTTAGAATAAGAGAGATGATCACCCATCATTAGAAAGTGGGGAATAAACTATTGCCCTACACTCAACAGACATAAAAGGCAGTAAGTAAGTAAGGTGAGAGTGGGGAAACTGCACCTGTTTATTCCACCACAAATCAACTCTCTCACTGCCAGTAGATTGATTGGGGGAAATGTAATTTTTAAAGGGAAGAAAGTTCTCCTCTTACTCAAAATGCATAGATTTGGAGTCAGAGGAGGAATTTCCGCCCTTTCTGTGGAAAACCATCAGAATGATTATTAAATTTAATTTGACAGCGAAACTGTTATCAGCAAGGTACTCATTTTACACCAGTGTCTAAAGAGTTGAGACACGCCTGGGGAATCAGTTACCCGCAGGCAGAGCTCCTACCCCAAACTACTACTTTGAGGAATCAGAAAGGTGAAAATGAGGAATCAACCTAATGCAAACATTTTCTTTATTAGTTGTTGATACATTTTCCACTGCGTCAAAAAAGGTTTTCTCACTCTTCCTCATTCATTCAAGCCATAATATTCCAACAGCATAATAAAACAGTAGGATTAATCTACTGTGATGGCTTCATGCTCTAACAGTAAACACTCATAGCCTTTGCCACAAAAACCTTTACTACATTTGAGTTCATGACACACAAGACTCCCCTGTGATTGGAATGCGAAAATTTCAGAAGTGGATGTGATTGTTTTGTAGAATGATTCAGCAAAATGCAGATGGTAGGAAGCTCTGCACAGGTCATAAGCCAAACCGCATGTTGTATGGACATTTTAAATATTTCTGCCAATTCACCATACTGGGTGACAATTACAAAAAGAAATTCTGCACAGGTTCTCTATCCCCATCACTGTGATTCAAAATATCTACAATGAGATTTTAATTACTTGTTCAATTGAGTCATCCTCCTTTCATGCTCCTTGCTCTCCTTTGAATGTGTGAATCCGCAAAACTGTCTGATATTTTTCTTAACTTCATGTTGTGTACCAACTCTAAAAAACAATAGTCGATGTAAGGATTTCAAGTCTGAAGCCTTTGTGGAATTCATCTGTTTCTCAACTGAAATGACAAAAAGTTTCATTGACGAAAAGAGTCACTTTTGAGATTTCACACTACGTTCTTAAAGTAAGGTATACTTTACAAGATATTCTGATTGACTCATCAAGTTTCCTTGAAAAATAATAATAAAACACCTTTTAATTGCATTCTTAGCACTGCCTCAGATAGCAATGCCAAATAACAACACATTTGCTAATCTTCCAAGAATGATCAATAAAACAATAATTCTATGACTCTAAAAAGTGTATTTTGTCCACGCTTGTGAAAAAAAAATTGATTTAACTGCATAAATATCCAATACAAAATTCACCAAAAAAGCTGACACAAGAAAAGTAATAAAAATGTCCCAACAGCCAAAGATGTACTCGAATCCCCATCATCTGAACAATTTTATTCTCAGCCATCTACAGTGATTACAGAATGACCTAATTTATGGAGACACCAACCAGTAAAAGTGAATTCATTTGGAAACAGCAATGAGAAATTGTGTTGGTGCTATTGGTGATTTAAGTGGTTTTCGAAGTGATTGTGAGGTAAAATTAGTAATGATAATGCTGTGGTGGTGTTATTGTAAAAACATGTTAGTATTCATGCTATAGTGGTGGTGGTACTGTAAAGATGTGTTGCATTCATGATGCTATAGATGGTGGTTGTGGTGATGGTAGTGAAAAAAATTATATGGTGGGTTTTATTGATGATTCTGATATGGTGGCGGTGATGGTAGAAGTATTGATAGTGCGGTGGAGGTGGTGGTGATGATGATGTGTTGGTGGTGGTTATACTCATGATGATACAAGAATCTTAACCTCTCTAACTCACTTTGAAGTACTGCATGAGTTACTATTACTATTCAATTTTTTTTTAAATGGACGCTAGGGACTATCCCGCACAGGCTGAAGATAAAATAGAGAACTGTATTCATTTATTTACAAATAATAAACAAAAGATAATTGTTTTGTTTTCTGTTCTGTTTTTAAGGGTTTCACGGCACGCAACATATTATGGTCAAATCAGCGCCAGTAAAAAGGAAGAAAATGGGATAGTAAAGTCCTAGAATTACAATAGTACCCAAGAAAAGGGAAGACAAAGGGGAATTAGTTCATATAGGGAACAGAGGGAGATTCCAAGAGCACACTATCAGTGTACTTAATTTGAGATCACTAAATGTCTCATCTTGACACAAGCACAGGTCCTCAGTAGAAAAATAATACAGTGCATAACAGAAATATATTTACAACACAAAAAATTGCATCTCCCAAAACTCTTAATACATTCATTTGACTGTGTTCCCTCCCAGCCACCAAGACAAAAACAAGTAATCTAATTCCAAGACAAAGACAGAGTTGGAAAACAGCTATAAGGGGATAGAAGACAAAGTAAGTGCCTCCCTGTCCACTATGGGAGGTCAGGAACCCCACCCTGATAAAGAAAAGAATTTAATTTAAAAAATTTAAGTCAATAGAAATAATTTAAAAGCGTGTATCCTTCATTGAACTTTTTACCACAGCAAGGAATAAATAAGTAAAATAAACAAATCAGCATTACTCACTAAAAGCAATTTCTCCAAGTTTTACACCAGAACCTTCTTCGATTTCCAATTTTTTCTTTTCTGTTGACTGGCTGGGTGCCATTGTTGCAGATAGACGATCCACTTTCTTTTTCTCTCTCTTCCCTGATACTTCTAGAGGCTGTTCAAGGAGTCCAGCTGGAAAAAAAAAAAAAATAAAAATAAAAAAGGAAATTTGCATTCTTTAATTTTCAAGTTGAGCACTTGGGATATATTTTTTAAATAGGTCATATCAAAGGAGATAAAGATGGCTTACATTTGAATTGAAAGAGGTGACATATACAACCAGTATTTTATCACTTTGTCAAAACCAAAAAGATCACCCCACCCCCCCTCAAATAAAAGAGAAGAAGGGGGAGGGGGCGGGGGTGGCGCGATTCATTAGTCGTGTGTTCTTTAATATCCCAGTGTCTATGGCTATGAACATTTTGCCAAACTTTTTATTGACTACAAAGAAGGTAATTAAAAAATCAGACTTACAAGCCACATCCTCTTCAAAACTATTGACTGATCCAAGACCAGCATTTGGTTTTGTGTAATTTAAAAGTAAACTTGTCTAGGCAGACGTCATAAAAATGGGAGAGTCCCAAAAGCTGTGCAATCCAGCACAGGTCTCATATTTAGACATAAGACATGGCATTCACTTTTCTGCAGATCCTCTACATAATGGATTGGTCTTTATCAGAAGAAAATGTTTAACACAATAAAATCAGAGAATTTCTGAGAAAACCTCTGAAACCAACAATTCTGTGGATTCAGAGAAAAGTATCACCTGTTATAAGAGATAGAAGATAAATCTTAATTTCACACTTACGTGGCAATTCTTCATCCTCCCCTTCTGATGACTCCTCTTCATCATCTTCAGCCTCATCTTTCTCTGACTTTTCATTCATTGCATCCTCTGTATCATTTACTTTTTCCTCATCCTTAACCTTTTCATCTTTTTTTTCTGTGTCTTCAGTGGAGTTGACTGGGGACATTTCCTATAACAAAGAGAAAAAAAATATCATCATAATACAAAAAAAAAAAAAAAAGGAAATAAAAAGAAGAGCAAGTAGACAAGTAAACAAATTCTGGCATGGCCAATATATAAAAATTGTATATTTTTAGCATTCATGTGACAACTGGACATAATAAGAGAAACCATGTTTCAGAGAAGCGGTAATGGAGGGAAGACACTTACTAGCATAAATCAATGGCATACAGATACAGGTGCAAAGTTTTATTTGTTAAAACTGGCATAAACTGAATTTCCTAATTACGTCTAAACTGATTTATTTTGGATATTGATCACATTACTTAACTTTGGTGTGATTCACATTGATGTATGTAGATGTGTTCCAATAAAGAAAAGAAGTTTTATATTTTATCAAACTACGGCATTTGAACATTTTCGTATATTTGTAGAGAAAAGGGCCACTCTAGAAGTTAAATCTATAAACATACTCAATTCCTACCTTTACTTTAAAAACTATTTAAATTAGGAGATGCATTTTCATTATCCGCCCCCCCCCCCCCCCCCCCCCAATTTTTTAAAATAATAATTTTTAAAAAAGATTCCAAAGTAGACATGTTAATATGAACTGCAAAAATCTTTTTTTCATTTTCTCTTTTATATAATTATCATCCGTTCCTCATTTTCACCTGGATATTTCAATAAAATATTGAATGTGTAAATATTATTTATCGTTTTCTCAGAAAAGAGTGCAGCAGAGTTGTTTTGTAAAAAGGTAATTTAGCATTTAAAATGGTTTCCGATTTTATACACTTAAATAAAGAATGGCATGGTAGCTAGCTTGACGTAATCTGACTGTTTGATCTTTTTTGGCAAGCTGAGGACCAATGGTAAATCTAAATTAATTTATTGTCTGTTACTATTTGAAATTAAATACAGGCATGATTATTTAAATTCTAAACGTATTTTGTATAATAATCTATTCAAAATCAAGAGCTGTAATTTTGAAGGGTCACATGAATAAAGGTCTGATGCGGTGGCTATTATTCATCCAGAAAATTGGAAGTGATTGAGACTATTCGATAACCTCTGTATCCCTTCTTAAATTTCATTTTGCTTGTGCCGATGTGTTTTGATTTGCACAGGATTTTAAAAGTTCAATTGAAATCTTTCTTATCAAAGAAGATACTTTGTGAATATGAGATTTAGGGAGAAAGCTGAGGCCAATTAAGTTCCCTGGACACCTCTATGGTAAGGATCAAATCCCCCATTATGAAGTACTTCGAAGCATAACAATCTTAGTAAGACGGGTAATTCGGCTATTTGTCCCAGCTGATACCAAGTGACAGAAAAAAATAAAAAAATTCCTGGTGCAGGTTTAGCGAATTAATCAAAATTCCCGGAAATAAAAGGACAACTTCACCCATGATGTCCTTAGACCTGTAAATGAGCTCTATAAAAATTGACTGAAACTGAAACTCTTCGTAATTCGTCGTAGCGGTAAAATCCAAAGAATCAAAATGAAAGGTAAACAGCAAGCTCACTTGAGCAAAGCAATGGCAGAAAACTAATTTGCGCGGGAATTAATTAGGCTACTGACCAGTGTTCCCTATAATTAGGTACCCAATCAGTGAAGAAACTTAGAATGACCAACTCAAAAACGGTCAACCAGTTTGTTTACAACATGAGGCAATCGAGATGTGCTTGTAGCAATAATTTAACTTTCGATTTGAAGGTGTTTACATAACGAACTTCCGGTGTTCGAATTTTTCTTTTTCATACTTTTCCTGTCCTTCAAGTAAATGTGGTCAATTTTGGCTTAGACGAAACAGTGAAATTTATCGCTCGGCGGCTCAGTTAAAATTGGCTACGACATGTTTGGAAAGTGAAAAAATAATTTCACGAAGGCTGTGTGAAAATACACTGGGGTGTGTTCAGACACGGCAATTCTAAAAAGCGTCGCTGAGCCTTGGCAATATATCCATCGTTAATATAAACGGCCCATGAGCTATGCGTAGCGCTGTGGAACATTCCTAATTTACTTTACAGCCGTTCGACTACGATTCATGAATTCTTTCTTCCCTTTTTAAAAATATTTGAATTTGACGAATTGACTGATTTCAGTTAATTGACTGAGAATTTACAGGTCTATGTCCTGCATTAATTATGTAAATTCTCCTTCCTAAAAGGATGGATGAAAGTTAACGATTATCATCATAACTTTTAAAGCCGCTTAAAAAACAAAACAAAGTGGCAATTTCGACTCGCGTCTAAATAGTCTCCTGTGGATATTCAGATTCAAACTCCAATGTGCGTGCACACACACAGAAGGGAGATGATACGGGTAGAAAGCAAAGGGTAGAACTGTGGAACTGAAAGAAAGCATAAGAAGAGTTCAGAAGAAATTGTTTTACCCATATCAGACTGACACAGCTGATACCCTTACTTCGTACTGTCGAAGGATTGTTGCTTTCTAACACTATCAGAATATTATTATTTTGTCCCGATTTTATTTGGACATTGTGTAAAGTTGTTAGAAAGGCTTTTCATTTAGACCTCAGTTACTAATTTCTATCTGGACTTCTAATTGATCAATTATTTTGTCTTTCTCGTCAAATAAAGCAGGTTTAGACTTTGTTGATAGCGAATATAACGTTTTTGTTATTTTCATCAATTGTATGTTATTGTCAATAACTCAAATAAATTCTAAATTTACTGCCAGGGGAGACTATTAAGAAATTGACTGCACATTCGCATTGGAGTTTGAGTCCGAATAGCTATGGGAGACTATTTAGACTTAGGCTAGGCACTTTGATAACTCCAGTCCAGTGGCCGCCGATAGGCTCACTGTAAGGTGAAACTCGTTTTTTGGAACTTTATTTTTGGCCCTTTACTGTTTTGATCACCATGGCGTTATTTGTGAACCTATGTGACTAATGTTGGTATCACTTTAAAGGGCACAAAACAAGCTTTCCTACGGTATATTTTATTCTTAATTCCTGATTGTATTTCTCAGAAAGCTATTGAAATAAAAATTTATCAATTTTTGACTTATAAGAACTTTTTAAATTATGGATACATTTTAATTATACTTCATACATCGATAGACAATTAACTGAAGAACATCTCTGCCAAATTTCATCAAAATTGATACACTCGCTCATTATTTTATTTCTCCCGCCATCAACCCCACTTTTTTTTGACAAAAACCTCATATTTTTTTCCATTTTCATTTATCCTTAATTTTTTCCATACTTTTCATACATGAAAATGATTTATATGAAAATAAAGCTTATTTTCTGACGATACCTAACACTTGCCATTTATTTTTTAATTGAAACAAAATTACTGAAAACAATAAGTGGGCCATGTTGACTGCAAAACTCAAAATTTCCCGACAGCCGCGAGATGCTGGTTTTGAGGCAGCGGTGAGATCAGATTCTCTCTGTAAAATTGACAAAAAATTTCAACAGAAAAATATAAATACGAAGTGGTTATTCAGAGTCGACTCTGGATAACTGTAGGCAGTTATTCAGAGTCGACTCTGGATAACTGTAGATGGTTATTCAGAGTCGACCCTGGATAACCATCAATGTGTACAGATATTTAGAGCCGAGTAGCCTATCGAATTATCGAGTTGAGTTCTTGCGAGATGAGTTTGTTTCAATTTGATACCAGTTTACTACGGTTATTTTGTGACTTTGGCAATTTTAATGCCAAATTCTTAAAACTTGGCGATTTTTCAACTTCAGTCGCTTATAAATAAGAATCTTTTTATTAATCAATTGCAAATCATATTCCATTAACAAAGCAAATTTAAATTAGCTTATAAACAATCATTTCTTAAATCGATCAGCCTAACTTATTATCTCTCTATTACCAAATGATATCTATAAACATAATATGAAGATAGAAGGGTGGCTGAGAGAGGAGAGAGAGAGAGAGAGAGAGAGAAGAGAGAGAGAGAGAGAGAGAGAGAGAGAGAGAGAGAGAGAGAGAGAGAAATTAATGAATTGATATTTTTTTTTTAATTGTTTAATAATTAGACACAAGTTGTAATGAATTCTATAAACAAATTCAGAACAATCAAACAAAAACAAAACAAAACTTAAAAAGGAAGAAAAAAAAAGACACGCTTATAAACCTTCTAAAATCGTCAAATGAATGTATTATCATGTTACAGCTAAAAAAGTACACACATATTTACACCCATTTGCACCATCCCCTTCCCTTTCAATCATCTTCTCATTCATGGCCACCATGTGTCTTGTGCTGCCTGTGACATTTGGCGCCAGCGTGTCTAGACTAACGTCATAAATAAAGGAGTGTCACCAAAATTCATGCAACTGAGCAGAGGTGTCCAAAAATGATAGAAGGCATATTATTGTTTTTTTCCCCCTGAACTACCACTGAGCAGAAAATGTTTGACATGACAAAAAACAACGGAACATTTATGAACAAATCCTAAAATCCCAGAAATCCGCGGAAGATTATCATCACCGGTCCCCACTATATTTTTTTTAATATTTCTTTTTTGTTTTTTCTTTTTTGTTTTTTGGGGGTGCAAAATCTCGACAATTTGCAAAAAATTGCAAATTTTGCGGCCGCAATGCAAATCACCGATGCAAAAAACTGCCATGACAGAAGAGACAAGAAAATACCAAAAAGTAAAACGATTTTTTCCCGTAGGGTGAAACAGAGGTGGGAGAGAAGAAAAAAACAGAAAAACCGTGTGGTTGGTAACTGGAAATTCATCACTCATAACTGTCTAGTTATTCAGAGTCGACTCCCCGACTCTGAATAACTGTAGCCAGTTATTCAGAGTCAACTGTCTACAGTTATTCAGAGTGGACTCCCCGACTCCGAATAACCGTAGACAGTTGTTCAGAGTCGACTCTGAATAACCGTAGACAGTTATTCAGAGTCGACTCTGAATAACCGTAGACAGTTATTCAGAGTCGACTCTGAATAACCGCAGCCATATAAATAACTCTGGAACCGTTAGTCGTAGAGAAACAAATAAGGTATCAAATTTTATGTTTTTTCAAGTCTCATCTCCCTGACTGGGTCAAATTAAGATATTTTGAGTTTGAATATTTTATCAAAGTGCCTACTTAGGCTACCTCTATTCTCAACCCCCCCCCCCCCCCCCCCCCCCCCCCCCCCCCCGGGCCGATTGGATTACCGAAAAAAACGTCGCCGGCTTTTTGCGATGTGGATTTGATTGATTTTTTTTTTTTAATTGTGCAACTTGTGACAAGAAACTTAACAAATTACTGCATTACAACCTTTGGATTAAACATACAACAATTGTGGACTACTATTATTACTATTATGAAGACTAGCATCGGGGGGGGGGGGGGGGGGGGGGGGGGGGGAGGTGAGAATAGTCACTTCGTTAGACTTAAGTCACAATCAAGAACAAGCTACAACTACAGTGAAAGCATTAAAAATGACTTAATGAATAGTTGCCTAGGGCTGACTACTATTGGCCGTTGACTCGAAGTCGAAGCCGGTCTCGTCTCTGTGACAGTGACAGTGCGGTGAATCTGCTGACTGATGAGGAGTTTAAATTGTCACTGTCCCTTGACGGAAACCTCTCACCAAGGAATAACAAACGGATCTGATTAATGCAAAGTATTGTACTTCCAAAAAATGCGTTGAGTTAGAAGTTTAAAATGTGAGTCTCGAAACAAATGGTGATGTAAAAGTTTTTTAAAACGAAAGCAATGGCAAGGATGAAAAACGCGCGTATCGACTCAACATTGCCATTGGGAGGCTTAGATTTGGGAATCTATATGCGATTCCAGGGGTCAATCTAGTTGTAAACATGGCAATTTACACAATCTTGGAAAACTCTCTGTTACCTTCCTTGATAATTTGGTTTCATTCGTGAACGCATAATTTAATGTTCAAACATTTGTTTACCTTTTTCTCTTCTAAAGTAGTGTCATCGGTGTCAGCCATTTTGAATTTAGTTCAACACAGGGTTGCCAGATTATTTTTCAACAAAATGCCAGGGAAGACTCAAAAAATGCCAAAAACACTCAAAAAAATGCCAAAGTCTGTTGACTCCCACCCCCACTAAGAAAACTACTCACTTTTGATAGACAATTTACTATCATATCCTGGTGGCTTGCGTGTTTTCTTTCTTTTTCTTTTTTTTCTTTTTTTTTTTGAATTATACTAAATTTCCTGTTGGGTAATTTTTTTACCTACTGACTACTAAGTGGATGCTAAACCACTACACCACGGTTGGATCTTAAGAATGAAAAAGAAATACATTAACATGAAAGGTAAATACGTAAACAGTTAAATAATTATTGACAATTAAGAAAACTTACTGTTTCGTGTTTCTTATTATGTTTTTTGTTGAATCTGGTTCAAGTGCAGAGTAAAGGTGTCATTTGAAGTATAATATACAAGAAAAGAAAATGCCAAATGAAAATGCCAAATGCCAAATGATTTTTCTAATGCCAAACGGTTTTCAAAAATGCCAGATTTTTGGAATCTGGCATTTAAAATGCCAAACTGGCAACCCTGGTTCAACACTCAATCGTTTTCTCAGTAATCACTGACACGCTTGATGAAGTACGATTACAAAGCGGTGATTGTAGGCAGATACTATTAGTCTATTAAATAAGCTAATATTTTTTTCTCATAGTAATCCGTTGAATTCCATTTTTGTTTAATATCAGTTAAGGAGAATATTTTTCTACTCAGGACTGCAATTATGGTATATTTGTTAGATCATTTACAAATAATGTATATGTCCAGTTTACCGACTGTTTATGATGAAAGTTCAAACTGGCAACATTTTAGTACCAAGCTCGATTATCAATCATATCGTTTTTTATTTTTTTACCTTGTTTTAGTAGGAGCGCCCAGCATGTTATGTTCGACTGTCGTGAATGTGCGCCGCCAATTTAATTTTTTATTTACCTAATAGAGCTATATTAATATTATAAACGTTGGCATTGGGTTCTAGATTTTCGATCGTACAATGGCTTTGATTTAACATTGTTGTAATGGACAAACTTTGTGTTCGCTTGAGAGTATTTCTATTGCCATAATGAGCTCATAACAATTTGGGTTATTATGACTCGAAAATAAGTGGCAAAAACAAAAATTATGTAGATGATTAAAATAAATTCAGTAAATTTCATTACGTGTATTTTATTGAAAATAACATTTATTACTGTGAGCAATTATTCATGCCGTTCGACGCGAACTACCGATGATTTTGAAATTCAACCATGTTAAAAAATTCCCTGCAGTCGACAAAGCCTTGTTAAAGGACATATTATGGCACACGTCGATTCAAAAACCAAACGTCTAAAAGAAAAAACATTTGAAAAAAAAAAAATAAATAAAAAAAGGGAAAGGGATAGGGTAATAAAACCATGTAAGATAGGTTACACTATTGGACAAAAATAATTATACTTAGAACCGTGCTGTGTTCACAGCCTTGACGAACACAAGTGTGGGACAAGTTGAGAGGTTTTTAATTTCTGTATATTTTGACATAGATAAATAATATTTCATTGTTCTATTTAGGAAAAAAATGGTTTAAGATTGAGAATTATGAAAGCGAAAACAAACACAAAATTCAAACTGCTTTCACTTTAAAACATTTTAAGCTTTAATGTCGTGTAAGTCCACCAACTGCGTCTTTTAAACCCTCTCCTTACCACCATAGGAAAATCGTCACATTCGTTACGATCCAAAATGACATTTTTTCTCATTCTGATTTCTCTTGTACATCACAAAATTTAAAGATATTCTTTGATTACAGCTAAAAATACCAAACACTGTGTTGTTGAGCTCATTTTGCTGAACAACGTTCTTCATATAATGTATTTGTTACTTTTTTGTTTGTTTGTTTGAGTAAGAAAAGTCTATTTTAGTGTTGGGTGGGTGTGAATTTTCGGGGGAAATTCTAAAAATGGCTGGTAAGGCGAGAGTTAAATGGGAATGCGACGTCTCGTGGAATATGTCAGGTTTTCACTATGCTTGATTGAAATGGCCTCCTAAATGTCAACCAAAGTTTGAAACAATTCGTCATTGTTTGTGTGACCCGCCATCTTAAAACAGCACTATGTCGGGATGAACTTGGTGATGGAAATTGAATTTATTGCCACAAATGTAAAAATAAGGGTTAATTCCTATCGGTTTGGTGGAGAATATACATTATATAAACATTGTTTCACATTCAGAAAAAATTAAGTTTGTTTTTTGAATGATTTTGATTCTAAATTCACTTTTCGCCCGACAAACCGAATGCCGTTTCGAGACGGTGGGTCACATTTGTGCGTGGCTCTCAGTTCTCTTTTCTGAAAAATGTTATGAAACAGTGCCAGACAAAGCAGAAAGAAAAATGCAAGAGAAAACCTCCCAAAATATCAGCCTGCCTCGACTGGGAATCGAACCTCAGACCTTTTGATTACCGTGCTACCAGTACCTACACCACAGAAATTACCCTTCAGTGAATTCTTCTTCTTCTTCTCTCTACCTACATATCCCTATATATTGGAGGGAAAAAAAGTGATTTTGGATTAATTCAAACATAATTGCCAAAACTAATATGGCTGTTATTAATATTACTTTTTAGGTTCAAGATGCTTTAAAGAATACAAAACGAGAGAAACTAGGGAAATATACAAGTTCGCTCCTGCCCCCCCCCCCCCCCCCCCGACACACACACACACACACACACACACACACACACAGACAGACATACAGTTAACAGTACAGCAGATGTAAAGTATGGGCTGTTCTAACAAGGCACTTATACAGGGTGTCTCAGAAGTTTAGAATCAATAAGTAGTTTACTGAGAAACAGACAGCACAGCTAAGCACAGGATGTTTAAGCGAAAATAAAGAGAAATAATTCCAATTTTGTTTAACGCAAACCAGAACCAAAAAAAAAATGACTTTTAATGATTTTTAAAAATACATAAAACTTGAATGAATTTCAACGTAACCACCATTTTGTGTGATCAGTACTTCGATGCGTCGCTCAAGTTCTCTCGAGCATTTCTTTGCTGACTGATTCAACTTCCATCTTAATTCTTCCTTTCAGATCAGCCAGGTCTGTCACTTTGACTCTTGAAACTTTTCCCGTTAAAAAAAAGTCCCATCGGTGTGATGTCTGGTGAACTTGATGGCCATTGAATAATAGGGCCATCTCTGCCAATCCATCTGTCTAAAAATTTGTTGTTTTAAAGCTGTCGGACAAACAAGCTGCGGTGGGGAGGGGCACAATCCTGCTGAAAAAAAATTATTTAAAAAAATAGGTTGGAGTTCCTCTGACTGTGAGCAATTTTTATTCAGAAAATGATGATATATTTAAGCCGTTATTGAATATTAAGAAAAGAATAACGGTTCGATGATATGGTCGACCATAATACCAAACCACACGTTGAGTTTCGGGCTATTGCTTTCGTGTTCCCTAAAATTGCCAGGATTTTCAGGCCCCCAGATCCTTGAATTGTGCTTATTTGGTTTCCCAGAGTCGGAGACATGAAAGGTGGCTTCATCGGCAAAAACTCATTTTTGAAAATTTTCAACACCATTTAGCTTGTGCATAATTGCATGAGCAAATTGGAGTAATATTGGCATGTGAGTATTTTAAATGGAAGAAATCCCAATTTCTGCCTCAATATTCTATATACTAAAGACTTGGAAAACTCCAAAAGACGTGTCGCTTTGTGACCTGACTTTGGCTCACCCGGAGAATGTCAGAACACATCTTGAACTTTATGCAACGTTTCTTCTGACGTTTTCGACCGTCCACTTGTTTTCTTGTCTGCTGTTGAGCCAGTTTCATAAAACTGAATGGTCCAACTACGAATTGTATTCCAGCCTGGAATTTTGTTTGTTTGTTTTGTTTTGTTTTGCACACTTGGGCTGAAAACGACTTCGGACTTGAATTGATGATTTAGTTTCAATAAACCATTTCACACATTCCGCCTTTTCTACCCCTGTCGCCATTTTCAACTGTTTTCAACTTTTCTAAAACACCTAAACGTGGCAACAATAAAAACTTGAATGATCTTTTTTTATGAACTGAAACACATTTCATAATGATAGTTCATTAGTTTCAGAATAAATACGATTTGTTATTGGTTCCAGACTTCACTGTGTATTATTATGCAGTACACCATTGAACTGGTTAACTAGTTTGATAACTGAAAAGAATGGTCAAGCATTACATCATCCACCGAGGAGGGACTGAAACTGGATGTCACAATACGCGTTCAATACGCTGTTCTCATTAACCAGTTCTTTGAAAAAAAAAAAAACAAGAAAAAAAAATACACGTATTTAAAAATATGGTCAGAAAACCAATCCTTCAATAAATATCTTTCGATTTAAATGACCCACATCTTGGCAAAAAAACAAAACAATGCCAAGATGAGGGTCGTGTAAATCGGTCGATATTTGAAGGACGAGTTTTCTGGCCATAATATTTTTAAATACGAATTTGTTCAGAGTACGGCAGTTAACTGGTTACTCACGAGGAATTTTTCATCATAATTAAGGATCACAATTTTAACAAAATTCATCAATAAGTTCATGTCCAATATATCAAGATAGACAATCCAGATACACATGTTTGATCTGAATTTTGTAAAAAAAAAAAAAAAAAACAAAAAAAAAAATATATATATAAATAAATAAATAATTAGGCAGCAGACATTGGTATCATAAAACATCTAAAATGATTTATGAACAAGAGTGAGATACAAAACAATGACAGGCAGAAAAATGTCTTTGAAAAAAATGATAATTCAGGATTCCCCTCCGACCCCTCTTTACCTATGATCATGACGTAACTATAGTACTATGACTATAGTTACGTCATGTCTCTGACTAAGCCCCACCCTAAAAAAAAATTCCAAACTATACTTCACAGGATTCAAGATGATTTTTTATATTTAAAAGGAAAAGAAATGAAAGAAAGAAACTTGGGAATTATAAATTGTTCAAGTTCGCCTTTTGCCCCCCCCCCCCCCACCCCCACACACACACACACACATAGTAAAGGCAGATGTTTGGACTGTTCTTACAGATATGATTTATACTAACTACACTATTCAACTGGTCACCGTCGTTGTCTTAATTAATGACATACCGCCCGAAGGTCACATTTACCTGGTTTTATAACTGAAAAGAATGGTCAAGATTACATAATTCACCAAGAAAGGTCTAAAAGTCATATAATATGTTATACAGTTCAAGACGCGTCTAACGAACCTGCTTAACAAGAAAGTTCGTTGAATCCGCAGAGATGTACTCGTAGATAATTGAATTGATGGAGTGCAAATGTGCAGATACGGCCCTAAGGGTTAAAAACTGGTTATATTTGGGGGGGGGGGGGGGGGGGGGCTGTCAAACAACAAACATGCAAACAAACAAATAAAAGGACAAACAAAAAACGAAAATAAAGTATTAAAATAGGAGATAGTGAATGTAAATTTATGAAAATTATTATTATTATTATTATTATTATTATTATTATTATTATTATTATTATTATTATTATTATTATTATTATTATTATTATTATTATTATTATTATCCACACAGGCGTTGAGGACAAATTCATTAATAAATCAGTGAACCAATACACATTAGTAGAGTGGAAAATTTAAACACCCTATTCCAGAGTCTCCATCTTCCCAATGAGCATCGGCTGTTTTGAAACTTGAAAAAGAAGTGTTGATGTTAAAAAGGAAAGCCAGAAATGAATGAATAAATAAATAAATAAATAAATAAATAAATAAATAAATAAATAAATAGATAAATAAATAAAATTGAACTTTTATATAGAGCAATATCCAATAAACGTGCTCAAGGCGCTTTACAAAGAACATGAGGAAAGAAATGAGTTATGATGGAGGCTAAAATTAATTTAAGGAGGGGAAACCTTTTTGGAAGACGTTTGATTTATTATTCAGATATCGTTTGAACGTCCTTTGGCGATAGCTGATAGGAATGCAAAGTTTTCCTAACATTTTCAGTGACGATAACAAAGTGAGTCATATAAATAATTTGTTAGCTAGATGCTTTTCGCATTTTTGTGTGCCAACTCTCAATGTCTCCTTTCTCTAATACTATAATGTCTCTCCTGCCCCTGTTCTTGTGTGACACTGTTATACCAGAGAGCCCATATATTATATTAACAGCTCGCGGGTTGTATTTATTAAATTCTGTTTTGTTTTTTTTTTTATATTATTACAAAGGATCCTGTATGAAAAGGAAGAGAACCCTTCGTACGTTTATGTAAGTCGTGTATATATATGAGTTTGAGCGATTTCCTTCACTCATCTTTTGTGAATTATTGTTGATAATAAATAGGAATGAGTCATTGAGTTAGTTGTTAAGACAAGGATTCTGATCCTATTTATGGGTAGCGTTTTTCAGTTCTCTCAGACTGGATACATAATATAATATAGCTCTTGTAGTTGTTTTCTGCTTGAGGTGGTCCTATTGCCTTTGCTTCAGAGAGTTTATCTTATATTTTCATATTGTGAATGGCGTTGAAACGGACTAAAATGAAGTGTTGCAAGAAACAACAAGTCCCCCAAAATAATGAATAATGCATTTTAAAAATATTAATTTACTTTCCATTTTGTCTTCTTCATTTCTTTATTTATGGTGTTGCGGTGTTGTTCACAGTTTTATGATGTCATCAATAAGAAAAGAGGTTGAGGACGCGCTAACTTTATTTTTGGTAACATAGAATGTTACGAATAAGCTTATATTTCTGATATGATACGTGAGAGGGAGTTAGCTGTACAGTTGGTAAATTTTGATTGCCTAAAAATATTGTGTTGATTAAATTATTATGCATACATAAAACAAAGAACGGAACAGAAAGAATGACACCTCGTCCAAATATTTGTTTACTGACTGAATGGGCCGAAAACAAGGAATAATGAAAGAGAAGGTAAATCGGGACCTGTCGTAGTTTGCTGAACAAGAATGTTAGCAGACTATGTACGAGTTCGTTTGATGCGTGTTGGACTGTTCGTGGCTATAATATTATTATTTACCTTGTGCTCAGTCTTGTAACTTGGAGAGGATTTCATTCTTTTGCTATCTGTCACTTTCTTGCGTGGACTACTACAGGGTGTGAATAATAGTTATAGCAGGGAATAGAATATTATTGTGTGAGACAAGAATATTATTTAACCAGTTAATTGTTGTACTCTGGCAAACTATTATTTTAAAATGTGGCAAAAAACAAAACAACTCGTCCGTCAAATATCGATCGATATAAATGACCATAAACTTGGCAGTAACTTTCGAAGTCACCAGGTTTGAGAGTTTTTGCCAAGATGAATGTAATTTAAATCTGTTAAATTTGAAGGACGAGTTTTCTGGCCAAAATTTTTAAATATACGAGTTTTTCCAGATTACAGCAGTTAACTGGTTAATTAAAAATTAATTCATAAAGTAACATAATATGGAAAAGTATCACGAATTCAAATGTCGATCTCTAAGCTTTACATAGGGGCCGTCGAAACACACAAATCACACAACCACAAACACGCACTCCTGTTAATTTAATTAATTTACAATTTCATAATGTCATAATAGTGATTTCGAATAGAATTTAATTTTTCCTTCATGTAAAAGTGATAAAATTTTTCCTCACCAGTTTTGGCAGGCAAGATGAAAACAAATATCATTACACAGACCTTACCAATGGGGACAGCGTATTATTCATTGTGTTCAAATTTGAGACAGAATACACCAACCAATAGGGCAGGCAAGTCGTGACGTTATACCTTCTAACCTTCCGGTTCCAAAATCTTTGGAAGAGTGTATGTAACCAGTCTTTCGGAGGATTAATAATGAATAGGTTACATATTAAATCATAAGGTGAGAAAACTATTATAGTAACAAGACGTATAGGCCGATTCTCCACCCTGATGAACATTGTTCCTCCATTTTGACCTCCATCTTGGGTTTGTGTCTTTTTCCGATACGAGTAAAGCTAAGTACAAGATGAGCGACTTTGATTTTATTCTGTCAAACCATGAATGCCTTACTGTTAAAAATCGAGACAAGATAAAAATGAAATCAATAATTTTTTTTATATATTAATAGTTAATGATAATAGAACGATTTCTTTCTAATTATAGTGCCCATTATGAATCTCGATCTAAATAGTAAGAGTGATGTTTCCTTCATTAGATCTTTTTTAAAAATTTACGAATATAAGATAGATTAAACACTGAAATAGAAAATAAAAAAGGGGTTCCGTTCTTATGACATAAAGAAATGTTTTACAAAACATCACCAATACTGCTTCTTACACGGTGTTGACTTAGCAGACATCAGGGAATCATTAAACAATAAAGTTGACAAAAAACGTAAGCTCGAATTTTCCTTACCCAATGACAATAATTGATATTTGTTGTTTAAAAAAATTGTTTGTTTTGTTTTGTTTTGATTTGATTTGGCTCTATTACTATTTTTCACGTGGCCTCTTCTTCCAAATCGAGGGAATGATCTTCTAACAACGAGTCGTCCTTTTGTTGTGGTTGTTATAGAGGAATCTTAGTAAATACAAGGGTGGGCTGATATTCAGGTTGTTTAAAAAATACTTCCCGATCAAGAATTGAAATTCCACGTGAACTATGCCTTCCACGTCCCAGAAAGTGGTAAACAAGACATTTCTCACAGACACAATGACTTTGAATTTCCTTGGGCTTGGAGACGATTTATGCCTGTACTCAATTGACTACACTTGTTTTCGTAGTCGTGGTGATGGACCCAAGATTCATCACCAGTCTCAATTTTATGCAGAACATTCTCTCCTTCCCTGTGATATCGTTTCAAATGTTGGGTACACATTTCTTTTCCCTGTCCTTTCATTTCTGAAGTTAGGTGTCTTGGGACCAATATCCTCTATCCACTCTAGATTGCTATGATTGGGACCCATCGAGTATAGACTTTTCTGTAAACCAAGAGAAATGCCATATATTGTGTACTCGTTCTTCATTAGCGATATCATTTTGTTTTACCCTTCCATTCGCCCTAATCATACGATCAACTGCTTCTTGATTACTCGTATCGGATGCAGAAATTGGCCTACCTGGTCGCTTGCGATTAAACACTTTTGTCTCTGTTGGGACATCTCCTTTGAAATTTCTAACCCCACTTTCGAACTGCGCCATCGGTCATACACATGAACACACTGGACGGCCTTCATTTTTTAATGGATGTTCGTTGCGCAGAGTACACATGTGAAGTTTTATGATTGTACCTAAAATATGTTTTGAGTTATGGGCAAAAGGTACTTATATATCAGTCCACACTCTTATATGAGAATACTTAGTCCCAGTATATTGATTTAAAAAAAAAAGATTTTCAATCTGTAGATGATACCATAAGGAGATGTTCAACGAGCGTCCTTGGTGTGCACAAATTGAAGATCTTACATTTCTTTTTGAGCCCAGATATTCTGTTGCTAAAGTTGTGACTATGCAATAAATTTCTTCTATCCTCTCTTATGATGGCCACTGCCTTACGTGTACTATGTATCATTTTGCTGCAAGGCCGCCCACAGAACATATTGTATTTGATGTATTAGGGTCACATGAGCGGCGTGTCTTAGTTCTGTGTGAATCATCGATATTTAAGATCAATTTTTTACAAGTTTGCCACCAACAAATCTGTACAAGCATGAGAGAGAGAGAGAGAGAGAGAGAGAGAGAGAGAGAGAGAGAGAGAGAATAAAGAAAAGCAAACTGTATTTCCAACGTTTATGGGGTAGATGCTGAAATCAATGTCCTTGTGAGTAATTGCATTAATATGATTTTAATCTTATTTGTACGTTGCAGGAAACAGTCTTGATACCATTCGCCAACATCATTCACTTCTGACACCTCAGTCACTTGAGACAATTTCATATTTCTCATCATCAAACCACTGCAACTATGTCAGCCACTGGAGATTTCACCAATAAAGTAGCCATCGTTACAGGGGCAAGTTCTGGCCTCGGCCAAGCTACCGCCATTTTGTTCGCCAAAAAGGGAGCTTCCGTTGTTTTGTGTGGGAGAGATGAAGATCGCCTCAAGTTCTCGGTTGCCCAATGCGTTGAAGCAAGTGGCGGGCACGCCAGTCAGTTTACATCTGCCATAGGAGACATTACAAAACCTGAAGTTCGTCAAGCCATCGTCAATAAAGCAGTTGAGACATTTCAACGACTGGACATTCTTGTCGCAAATGCCGGTATTTTGTATCCTGAAAATGGCATTGAAAATACTACAGAAACCATTTACGACCACTTGTTTGACACAAACGTGCAAGCGATATTCTTTTTGATAAAGACTGCATTGCCTTACCTTAAAAAATATGGGGGCAATATCATCAATGTCTCTTCCTTAGCTAGCACTCTTATAATACGGGATATGCCTCTCTATCCCATGACGAAAGCGACAGTTGATCACATGACTAAGTGCTTAGCTTTAGATTTAGCGCCAAATGGAGTCCGAGTAAATGCAGTCAATCCTTCATATTTTCCAACAAGGATGCGTCGTCATTATGGTGAAAATGTGGAAGAAATTGCACAGCAGGGAGTCGTACTTGAGAGTCCAAATCATCCTTTATACGGGACGTGCGTCACGGCAGAGGCCATAGCAGACACGATTGCATTCTTAGCGTCTGACTCGGCGAAATTTGTCACTGGACAATGTCATGTCGTGGATGGCGCTCGGCATTTCTTAGGCTGTAATTAATGACTCTGTATGCTGTATTCTACAATGTTAAAATCATAAGTTGTCATGCCCTGATGTAACTTCAACAACCAAATTAAAGCCATTGCTAAACTAAATAACAAAATCAGCGAGTGTAGCTCTAGCCTAGGCTTGAATGAAATACAGTGGAGCCCATGTATAACAGGTCCGGATATAACGTTATAACATTTTTTTTAATCACCGGGTTTTCTCCTTCTTTATCGTAAGTAAAATTCATCGGCTACAGCTGGGACTTTGAAGGGCCGAATCGATTACAACAGTGGCGCGAAAACCCACTCACTAAATTCAAATACAATGCATTAATTAGCCCCATAGTAAGTAAACTAGAGATGACATTGATTATCCCATATTACCTTCTGGTAAGCCTACAGCTAAAGGCAACGGAGAGTAAGGAAATGCATAATTCTCTCTCTCTCTCTCTCTCTCTCTGTCCTTCTCTCTCTCTCTCTCTCTCTCTCTCTCTCTCTCTCTCTCTCTCTGCCCCCCCCCCCTATCTCTGTGTGTTTGTGTGTAGGCTACTTACTAATATACTACATCATTTTCAGTGTAACATGGGCCTTGCTCTGGGCACACACACTCACGCACACACACACACACACACACACACACACACACAAAACAAAACGGTCAGTATGAAAGTGTGTGTGTATGTGTGTGTGGTTGTCTGTGACTGTGTGTGTGTGAAAGATAGATAGATAGATAGATAGATAGAGAGAGAGAGAGAGAGAGAGAGAGAGAGAGAGAGAGAGAGAGAGAGAGAGAGAGAGAGAGAGAGAGACTACCCCGAAGAATATCAACAGCAACAGCAAACAACAATGTCAAAAACAGTCGTAAACTACAAACTGAGGGGCCACTCAAACCGGCTGTTAGCTCTCTCTCTCTCTCTCTCTCTCTCTCTCTCTCTCTCTCTCTCTCTCTCTCTCTCTCTCTCTCTCTTTCTCCAAAAACCTGTACCAAATTATGTGGGGTGTGCTAGTGGCAGATGGTGTGTTCATTCAAGCCGTTAGATAGCACAACTACAGAGGTCAAATGCTTTGTTGTGTATTGAATGTTGGTTGAGGTGTGTTTGACTGGATGGTATCTATCTGCGTCTTTTAAATTCAGTAAGTTTCAAAATAGGACTGTGTTTGCAATAATAATGGACTAAGTTTACGATATTATTTTATTTATTGGACTTACATTGAACAGGTAGATAATAATTACTGTCAAAACAGTTTTAAAACAAAAGGCACGTGAGACTGTTTATTCCTATGTTTCTTCTTACCTTACACCTCGCTGTACAAGAACAAAACACTCTCAACATCCGCCAGTCGGATATAACGGACCAACAGACAAAACTATGTGTAACCTTGAACGTTTATAGTCTGATTGATAGAATTTAGTGAGAACTACTCATAAAAATGACAGGAGAAAAACAATAACAAAGAGCTGAGTGACGTCAATTTCGTTCCTTCCATAGATAGATCGAAGTTGACGTCACTCAGGTCTTTGTTATTGTTTTTTGCCATCCACGTTTATGAATACTTCTAAACTGTATGAACCAGTCTATAAAAGTTCATGGTTACACAGAGTTTTGTGTGTTGGTCCGTCATACTTCCGGATGGCAATGTTGTGAGCTTCTTAGGCAAGCTCATACCATCTATAGATGGTGTGCGCTTGGCTAAGAAACTAAAGATTGCCATTCTGATATATATATATATATATATATATATATATATATATATATATATATATATATATATATATATATATATATATCGGACCAACACACAGAACTATATGTAACCATGAACTTTTATAGTCTAGTTAATACAGTTTAGTGAAAATTACTCATAAACATGGATGGCACAAAACAATAACAAAGACCCGAGTGACGTCAACTACATTCTATCTATAATAATCTAAAAATAAAACTATTCAGCAAGTTCTTCAGCTATATAATAACTGAGGGACTCAGTCAAGACTTATTGAAGCATTTATTGTGAAAACGGACTTCGTACTACTGATGGATGCATCCCTTGTGTAGTTGATCCTCTGGGTTCAGATTATTTTCTTGTCCAAATATATGGTGGTCGTCAATAAAGATCATCCATCCTCGCTCTTTTACGTCCCGTAATCTTAAGAATCTGCCGATACACCCTGCTACTAGTGCAACTTTATGATTCAATAAATAATCTTTTCATTATTAGTCCTCCAAAAGACTGGTTACATGCACAATTCATAAGAGTTTGGAACCGGAAGAGTAGAAGGTGTGACCTCACGACTTCTCTCTCTATCCTTGTGTTTTAGATAGAATGAAGTTGGACGTCACTCGGGTCTTTCTTAATGTTTTTTGTCATCCACGTGATAATGATAATAATAATAATGATGATGATGATGATGATGATGATGATGATGATGATGATGATAACAATAAGCAGATCGGGTGGAAGAGTTACCGGAGTCAGCTAGAACTGCATGCTGGTCCGACTTCGCGGCTCCACTCCTGATTTGAAAGGACACTGTATCTGAAAAAATAGTGATTACCTCCACCCCGTAGACGTTGACTACTTGTTACAGTTCCTCCGCCTATGTTAGTGATGTAATATACTCACCACCCCCTCACGCGGTTGAGCTCGCCAGCTGAAGCGGTGCACCAGGGGTGATACGCTTGGAGTCAACTCGTGAAAGATTAGGAGATGAATAAGGACCATTGACGCCCGTCCACTCTACCAGGTAGAGTGCAGCACATTGTCTACTGATATAAGAAGTCACTGGTGCAGCATGATGAACGCATACGGTACTACCTCTACCCAGAGCACCCTACACCCCTTCATTTGGTATTGTTGTTAAAAAGACAAAATTAAGTGATTTTAAAATAAAGCTAAAATTGCCAAAATGCCAAACCCAATTTTTGTTCCACGTCAAACAGTTTTTAAAAACGCCAAGGTTTTGGATTTTGACACTAAAAAAGCCAAATCGGGAACCCTGGTACGAAAGATAAAGTCGGTCTGAATCGCAAAAAGCTCGACGTCTTGCATTAGAAATATAAAAATGTTTACGACCTGGCTAATTTTAATTAGGTTATCCCTGATTTAGGTATTACCTTTATACAACCTGTCATCTGCATTTTTGCGGCCGCAAATGGCAATTTGCGGCCGCAAATATCAGGGCGATCCGCAAATTTTGGCAAATTTCCCAAAATTGGCAAATCGTGGCAAATTTTGGGAATATTGGCAAATCGCGTGACAAATTTTGAGAAATGAAAGAAGCGAAAACAAAATAACGAGAAAAAAAAAGTGCGAAACTTGAGAAATGTTGCCTTTGCCTGGGCCCAAACCAAGGGGAGCTACTCTCTACGGATAATGATCCTTTAAAATCTTTGTAACAACGCTATTCATAATGTAGCCTCCTTAAATGTAATAAATTGTCTTTTATATTTATTTTTTCTGTATCGCGTGTTAATTTTTACTGAAATGCTTAGTTCTCCTCGGCAAATTTTTTGGCAAATTTTGGTCTTTTTGGCAAATTTCTTGGCAAATTTAGGGATTTTTTGGGGCAAATTTTAGGTCCCAATTTGGCAAAAAAAAATGCAGACGACAGTACAACACACACTACGCACAGCAGTAGTCTCTCATTTATTAATATAAATAACTGATCGTATTTTTTACCCTTTGAATACAGTAATTCTGTTAATATAATGCCAAAGTCACCCTTAGAGAAAGGGGTTTGATACGATGTTCAAAGCTGTGCTATTTCCGTATCGTTGATTAAAAAAAAAAGAATAAACCGGTTAATTACTTACTTAATCGAGTAATGTATTCTTTTGTTATTATTACTTATATTATTTGTGTTTTGCAGGGGAACATCGTGTTTACTCTTTCAGCACTGCAATTGCTACCTAACAATTTTTACTTGTGGTTTGAAGACGAACTTCATCATTCATTTTTCTTATATTGGACTCCTAGCCATCGCAGCCATGACAACCTTTGAAGATTTCACCAATAAAGTAGCCATCGTTACAGGAGCTAGTTCTGGCCTAGGCCAAGCTACCGCCATTTTGTTCGCCAAAAAAGGAGCTTCCGTTGTTTTGTGTGGGAGAGATGAAGATCGCCTCAAGTCTTCTATTGCTCAATGCGTTGAAGCAAGTGGCGGACACGCCAGTCGGTTTACGTCTGCCATAGGAGACATCACGAAACCTGAAGTTCGTCAAGCCATCGTAGACAAGGCAGTTGAAACATTTAACAAACTGGACATATTAGTAGCTAACGCTGGAGTTTTGTATCCAGAAAATGGAATCGAAAATACAACTGAGGCCATGTTTGACGCAATGTTCGACACAAACGTTAAAGCGGTTTTTTTCTTGATAAAGACTGCCGTGCCATATCTCGAAAAATCTGGTGGAAGTATTATCAGCGTCTCCTCCCTTGCCAGCACATTTGTATCACGAGGGCGCTCAGTCTACCCAATGACGAAAGCAACTGTTGATCATATGACCAGGTGCTTAGCTTTAGATTTAGCGCCAAAAGGGATTCGAGTGAATGCCGTCAATCCTTCATATTTTCCGACAAGAATGCGTCGTCATTATGGTGAAAATGTGGAAGAAATTGCACAACAGGGAGCTTTACGTGAAAATCCAAATCATCCTTTATACGGGACGTGCGTCACGGCAGAGGCCATAGCAGACACGATTGCATTCTTAGCATCTGATGCGGCGAAATTTGTCACTGGACAATGCCATGTCGTGGATGGCGGTCGGACATTCTTGGGCTGTAGTAATTAATGACTTTGTTTGCTTTATTTTACATTGTTAATGTCCAATGATAAAAATTGAATTTAGATATAACTTCGGCAACTAAACTAAAATAAAGCCATTTCAAACAACAAAATCAGCGAGGGTAACATATTTTGCTTGAATATAATTGATCGTAATCGCCCCAGCTCAAATACTCCTCCTACTTGATGAAAAGGCTACAACGAAGAATATTAACAACAACAGCAACGTCGAAAACAATAAGAACAACAACTACTACTACAACGCCGACGACGACAAGAAGAGAAAGAAAGTGGGGAAGGGGATAGAGGAAGAGAGAGAGAGAGAGAGAGAGAGAGAGAGAGAGAGAGAGAGAGAGAGAGAGAGAGAGAGAGGTGTATGTGTGTATGAAGCTATGGTTATGTTTTAATAATATTAAGGAGTCTGTTTGGGACCAAAAAATGAATTAATATAAGATGTAAATTTGATGTTCATAATAATAATAATATCTCTTTGTGTGTTACTTTACTTTTACTCTCCCAGGGCTACCTTGAGTGATGTTTTCTTCATCACATATTTCTCTACAAGTACAAGGTTTTAACGTAGGAGGATACTAATTTTACCCTGAGCTCCACTCACTTTTCTGAATTAAAAATTCACCCCATATACCGGAGCATACTCAATGTCTCAATTGTTTCTATGTTATATTTTTGTGTTGAGAATATTGGCTATTAAGCATAATTGCTGGCCAACTAACTTCGTGGAGGTTGTGTCTGTTAGACCCTCGATCTCCAGTAGTCGGTGAGAGTGAGAGAGAGAGAGAGAGAGAGAGAGAGAGAGAGAGAGAGAGAGAGAGAGAGAGAGAGCTCTAGGAATGACCTGAGTTCATTGCCTGAGTTCGATACGAATTTTAATGGGATCGTGGATAGCTCATACAGTAGAGTCACGCTCTCACCGGCCAGGCGGAGTTGTCGTACCATTAAGGTCGCGGGTTCAAACCCCCATCACCGCCGCGAAAAATTTTTATTCTCTATTGTCTTCTGGCACTTTTCTACTCACTTCATCTCTTGGTATAACTTATAAATTAAATGGTTTATTGTACGTGTTCTCACCACACTCACAGTCATGATTATCTTCGATGCACGTAGTTGCGACTTAATAAGAAGACAGGTGTGTGTGTGTGTGTGTGTGTGTGTGTGTGTGTGTGTGTGTGTTTTAATAAAACAGGCGGTCGGTTAAGGAGGTCAAGAGAGTTTCTTAAAGATCATTTGAAACCGCCTGTTTTATTTTAAAAAACATCAAAAATCGCTAGTAACCTAAACAATATGTCGTATATATATAAATATATAGAAATTTGGTCATTAATCGGAGTCAGAATTATTTCACTTCACGCAGTTTGGACTGAAAAACTAAATTTCATAAATTTTAGACATAACTTTTGACCATAAAAATGTTTACTTTACACATTTCTATCAGAAAACTTTCACTTTAAATATTAGGCTACAAGTTTCTATTTCAGACAATTTAATTAGAAAAGTTTTAGTTGAAAGATTTTGGCCAGAAAACTTAGACTTAACATCAGAAAGACTTTTATTTTAGAAATGCTGCCCAGAAAAAAAAATCGAAATTTTAACCAGAAAATTGTGATTTCCTAAATTTCAATCAGAAAATGTTTACTTCAGACATTTTGACCAGAAAAGTTTATTTCACGTACTTCAATCAGATTTTTTTTAAAAATTCATATATTTTGACCAGATAACTTTTACTTTATGTATTTTGGGACAAAAAAAAATCAAAACAAAACAAAAACAAATGAAAAATAAATATATAAATATATAAATAGACATATTTCGAAAGAAACAGTAAAATAATTTTTTAAAAACCCAGCAAACTTTGGCTTCAAATATTTTGACTAGAAAACTTTCATTTCAAACATTTTGGTCAGAAAACTGATGTTATACGATTTGACTAGAAAAAGATTTCTCTTCGCCTTTTGGGGTTAGAAAACTTTCTTTTCATAAATTTGGGTAAAAAAACCCCCCATTAATCTTGTCATCAAAATATTCCTAAACACATATTGACAAGAAAACTTTTATCTCACATAATATATCGACCAGAAAACTTTCATTTCATATATATTTTGCCAGAAAACTTTTACTTCAATTATTTTGACCAAAATATATATTACTTCTAGTAACCACATTGGTCAGAAAACTTTCAATTTATATATTTTGCTGGATGGGGTTCCTGACCTCCCATAGTGGGCAGGGAGGTAAATGTTGTGTCTTCTATCCCCCTATGTCACTTTTTTCCAACATGCTTTCTGTCTTTTTCTTGCATTGAGATTACTTGGTTTTGTCCTGGCCTTGGCCGGACACCCTGGCTGGGAGGGAAACAGTCAAATATGTAGTTAGTTTTGGGAGATATTTCTTTCCTTGTAAATCATCTCTCTGTTATGCACTGTATTGTGTTTTGTATTAAATGTATTTTGTATTAAATGTATATATATATGATTTGTATGCATTTGAGTGTATTCCTCTTCGTGGGGACCTGTGCTTGTGTCTGGATAGGATTTTTAGGTGATCTCAAACTAAGTACACTGATAGTGAGCTCTTGGAATCTACGTCTGTTCCCTATTTGAACCAATTCCCCTTTGTCTGTATTATTCTTGGACGCTGATATGACCTTAATGTGTAACATGCGCCGTAAGACCCTTAAAAACAAACAAAACATATAAATTTTGGCTTGAAAACAGTTATTTTATAATTTTGACCAGAAATTGTTTTGCGTTGAGGAGGAGAACACGTGCATTTCATAATTTTGGGGGGAAACACACACACACACACACACACACACACACACACACACAAAACATTGATTTTATCATAGCAACAAATTTCTACTATACACATTTTGGTGAAAAACCTTACATTTCATACATTTTGGCTAGAAAACTTTAATTTCCTAAATTTTGACCCTAAAATTTTTATTTCACAGGTTTTTTGACTGATATTTTATATAACACATTTCGGGCTGTGAAACTTTAACTTCACACATTTTGGCCTGAAAACCGCTACATCGTACATTTTAGCCAGAAAAATGTTACTTCATATACTTTATCCAGAAAACTTTTATTGTATACATTTTTGCAAGCAAACTTTTAATTCATGTGTTTTACCCGGAAAACCGTTACTTCATGCATTTTGACCAGAAAGATAACGTTTCATACATTATATGGACAAAAAATTTTCATTTCATCAATTTTGGCCAGGAATTTTTTATTGTACACATTTTGGCCAGAAAAACTTTTGCTTTTACTTTACAATATTTTTTTGGCCCAAAACTTTTACTTCACACATTAGGGTAAAAAAAAAAAAAAGCAACAAAAAAAAAAAAAAAAAACCTAGTTCATAAAATTTAGCTATAAACGTTATGTACATATATATTATATATATATATATATATATATATATATATATATAATATATATATATATATATATATATATATATATATATATATATATATATATATATATATATATTATTCAGATATAAAATATTACGCCATAAAATTTATCCTAAAAACTTTAATTTCAAACATTTTGACCAGAATATTTTTTCTCATACATTTTCGCGTGTACAGCCTTCATTTCATTAATTCTTTTTCATTTTAAAACTAAATTTCATAGATTTTGAACAGAAGTCTTATTTCATAAATTTTGACCAGAAAACTTATACTCTAACCCTACAATTTTCTAGTCACAAAATTTTTACTTCACACGTAATTGGTGAGAAAACTTCCATTTTGGCATTTTTGTCAGATCACTTTTGTTTCCTATATTTGGCGAAAAAACTTTTACTTCACTCATTTTGGGTCGACGTCTAGCAATTTATTACCCTAATTTTATCTTTTGGGTTGGTTTTGGTTTTGGTTTTGGTTTACTAAACTACTAAGTAATTCAAGCGACCTTTGGAGCTAAAACAGCGAAAAATAGAGGGTTGCAATTCCAATGCAGGTTTGGTAAACTTTTTTCATTGGAAATAGGTCGAATCTTACACGTTTTGGTGAGATTTCTATTTCATATCCCTTATCTTATCTTTTGGGTGACATTGACCTTGGTTTTGGTTTTGATTTTGGCTTTGGTTTACTAAACTACGAAATGATTCCATCTACTTTCGGAGCTAAAAGAGTGAAACAGAGAGGATTGAACTTCAAATGCAGGTTTTGAATAACCTCTTCCAAAACCATTTAGGTTTTGTAAGGAGTATTTTTTATTGGATTTAACTAGGGTTTGAACTGTCTTGTTCAAGGATAGCCCACACGCCTGTAGTTGAGGCTATTTGGTCCCTGCCAGGGAGAAGAACAAAGGTTTACTCATAACCTTTGTGGGATCGACGTTAATCATGTCATTGATAATTTTAGACGGAAGACTAAAAACGTTATACTTTAATGGTAACAAAATAAAATTGAAAATTATGGCAAAACTTTGGTTGTCGTATCCGACATCGCACCTCTACAACAATTGTAGGACATCTCTGCTTCTGTCTGTGATAATATAGGATCACCAGTCATATCTGCTATGCCTCTACTCTGTCGAGGTAATTCTGCAGGGTAAGTAGTCAGCACTTTGAAAATTCAAAACTTTCTGCCTTTTGTCAAAACCCCGAGAAAGCATCAAAAAGCGAAAGACATGGAAAAGTATTTTATTTTGTAACGGTTTCAATAATTTATGATACAATACATTTACAGAAAAACTATTACTATACACCTTTTGTCCAAAAAAAGTTTAATTTACCTTATGAAGTTCTAGTAGAAAAAAAATTATTTTCTCACATTTTGGTCAGAAAAAGTTTACTTTACATCTTTTGGTCAGACAAATGTTACTTCACAAAATTGGGCCTGGAAAATTTTGTTAATACAATTTATCATGAAAACTTTTGTTTCAGTGGTTTTGACGTTCCTACAATTTTGTCAAAAGAATATTCTAATTATATAAATTTTGACCCCCTAAAACATTGTTTACTTCATATATTAGGCCTGAAAACATTCATATATTTTTGCGGACAAACGTTCATACAATTTTTAGCCAGAAAACTTTTACTTCACACATTTTCATTTCATTATTGGGTCAGATGCAGAGCGTTATTATTTTTCACATTTTGATTGGAAAACGTCAATTTCAGACAATTTGGTCGGAAAATTATTGCTTCATATATTTTTGTTAGAAATAATACTTTGTTCATAAACTTTATCCAGAAACTACTACTACAAACATTTTGGTCTAAAAACATTTCATTGCATAGATTTTGGATAGAAAGTATTCATTTCGTAGATTTCTACACGCATACTTTTATTTTATAAATTTTGGTCAAAAAATCTTTTACCTGTCATCTGCATTTTTTGGGACCTAAAATTTGCCAAAAGTTGCCAAAAAACCCCCCAAAATTTGCCAAAAAGACCAACATTTGCCAAAAAATTTGCTGAGGAGAACTAAGCGTTTCAGTAAAAATTAAAACGCGATACAGAAAAAAATATATATAAAAGACAATTTATTACATTTAAGGAGGCTACATTTATTAATTTACACAATAGCGTTGTTACAAAGATTTTAAAAAGATTATTATCCGTAGAGAGTAGCTTCCCTTGGTTTGGGCCCAGGCAAAGCTGCAACATTTCTCAAGTTTCTCACCTTTTTTTCTCGTTATTTTGTTTTCGCTTCTTTCCCCCCCCCCCCCCCCCCCCCCAAATTTGCCACGCGATTTGCCAATTTTCCCAAAATTTGCCACGATTTGCCAAAATTTGCGGTTCGCCCTGATATTTGCGGCCGCAAAAAATGCAGATGACAGTTTTACTTCACTCATTTTGACCAGAGAACATTTTGACCACAAGACTTTTAATTTTTATTTTATATTTTTTTCACCAGACACTTTTTCCTTTTTCTTACTATTTTGATCAAAAAACTTTAGTTTCATACATTTTCGTCATACAGTTTGTATTTCATAAACTTCGACCTGAAAATGATTACTTCCCAAATGTTGATAAGAAAACTTTAACTTCACATTTTTAGCCAACATTTTTTTACTTCAAATGTTTTGGTTAGAAAACAATTTTGCTATCAAGCTTATATTTTATAAATTTTAGCTAAAAAAAACAATTACATCACACACATTTTGGCTTAAAAAAAAAATTTCTTAGGTTCAATTGATACATTCTGTCCTCAAAAATTTTATTTAATAAATTTTGACCGTCTTGTATATCGCCATTAAGGTATTACTACGCATTTGACAGATGTTTTTGTATGATATTACACTACCGCCTAAAAAGACTGCACGTCTACGTCTTACACACTGGGTGTTATTGATCATTTGGGTTATCATCTTTAAAAAAATATAGCAGCTGTTAGGACAACGTTTCACTGGATAAAATATATTATTATCTGCTCAGATCGATAAAATTTGAGGAAAAAAACACCTGCTGTTATCTAAAAGTGTATGTGGTATCAAAAATCTAAAAACTTCGACAATGTTACTGGAGAAGTACAGTAAATATAGCGTCCAACCCTGAAATGTGCGTTAAAAACATTCATGGTTTAATGTCATAAATAGAGATAATGTATACCTGGTTCATAAAATTTACTATTCCTACACAAAACTTTTGTTACATTTTCAATTAGGTTATGTCTTGGGGAGCATTCACATATTACGTCATCAAAAATTTGCTCTTTTTAGACCCCCCCCCCCTCCCCCAAGTCATCACTTGTCATCATTGACCTGACCCCCCCCCCCCCCCCCCCCCTCCCCCAACAGATGATGACGTCATCTAATTTAATAAAAACTAAAAGATAACTTTAATTTCACAATATTTATTATTCATTTTTCAAACCATAAACATTGATTCTTAATATAAGACAATATATTTATAATATGGTTATCTGCTGTCCCAGCAAATATATCGTATCGTTCTATCTGTCTGTGTGTGTGTGTGTCTGTGTGTATGTATATATGTATGTATGTATGTATGTATGTATGTATGTATGTATGTATGTATGTATGTATGTATGTATGTATGTATGAATGTAGGCATGCATATACGATGATATGCTGGTTTGTATGTATGTCTGCATGTATGTATGTATGTATGTATGTATGTATGTATGTATATGTGTTTGTATGTAACGCTCATTTCTTTTGTATACACGTGTAGAAACAATGTGCAAGCGTGTATGTTCGTGTATGGCTGTGTCTGTATTTGTAAATGTGTTGATGTTCATACCATGAACCAAACTGAGCATTGTTTACCTCACATGAATTGCCTTTAATTTGGACAATAAAGATTATTATTATTATTATTATTATTATTATTATTATTATTATTATTATTATTATTATAAAACACATTCAGACATTTTATTAATTTCAGAAACTGTTGATAATTTATGTTTTACGATACAATGGGGACATAAAAATTTAAAATTTACAAACATTATTAAATTAGGCTACTTGGTGCAGGTGCTATTAAAAAAATTTCAGAAAGTGTAATTTAAAATAGTATTGGAGGCAAATTATTTTATAGCATATTAGTCTTTTAGTGGAATGAATTTCTGTTTCAATTTCCAAACATAAAATTAATTGATTCAAAAATGTTTCTGCCTTGGACCTCTGGCAATGTACTATAAATAGTATCATCAATTTCATCTTCATCGTCATCACTTTCTCCCATTTGCTGTTCTTCTTGTATGCCGCATTTTCGTGAATGGTCTTTCATTGCTGTGATCGAGGAGTGATACAATGAACATTTAGGGCAAGTTCGCCTTTTGAGAAGTGATACCCCTTTCCCATCTGTTTCTTGAGAGATGGGCAATACTCATCATAGCAATTTATCTTTAGCTGTTTTGAAAGGAACAAACTTTGAAATAGGCTTCCAAATCTTCCATTATTGCCTATCTCCAAACCATCATCACATGAAGCAAGTGGTACAGGTGGTGGCAGAAAACGCTCTGGAAAAAAAGATGAATAGTTATTACGCCAAGGTTTGCAGCATGAGTTGTCACTGCATTTCACTATTTGCAGCAGATATTGGGATTGACGAATGTGTTTTATCTTCCAATCATCTGTTTCTTGAAATTGAAGTTTGGGTCTTGGATTTTCAGGTGGAGGGATGAATTTTCTAACTACTGGGTATCCATCTATTATCGACTCGGACCAAATGTTGGCTATTATTTTTACAGCAGCTTCAAAGTTCCTTTTTTTCCAGATCAACATCAACAGTCTTGCTGTTTCCATCAAGATGACGTCCATGAATATCAAATGGTAAGATGACAGATGCTGTATCCTTTGAAAGCGGTGCCATTCTTTTTTCCACCTCATTATAAGCACTGAAACCTGGAGTGTGTGTAAAGACAAATACAGCATCAATATTTCCAGCGCCTTGAAATGTCTCCCAATCAGCGAGTGTCTGTCCGTTTTTTGGAGCCTCATCTGGACCACCATCCACTGAAACAAATACTAGGGGTTTGATTTGTCTATTAACTTTGCTGATGACGTCGAATTCTTCTAAATTCAAGACTGCATCGAAATCTTCAGCATGGGAGAGAGCGCTACTGCTGTCGTGCTTGCCACTGCGGATTGCTACATACGTCGGACCACTGTAACCAATGGTTCCATCCTCTTTCAGGGAACATCCAGCATAAACTGATGGTATTAGTTTATGTCTTTCACCAATTGGAAAATCATGGTCAGGAAGTCTTACTTTATACTCCATATGCATGAGGATTGCTGTTTGTTTTTTTATTTGAGATCGGAAAGACCTAGTGGTACTCTCGCTTTTCATCTTGTGACAAGTAAAAAACATGCTTCTTCCCAAATAGAGCAGCGAGTTCGTGAGCATGCTTTACAGCGGCCATGGCGAAGTGAGCATCATCATGCTTTTTTCCTGAGATCATGTTGAGGTCTACATAGCTTATGGCACAGTGTTCACATGGCGCTTCCCATCGACATGTCTAATTTATTTGGAATGCCATTTTTTGAAGCTCTTGCATTTAAATAAAAATAGGCTAATTTGCCTTGTTTTGATGACATCATCTGGGTCTGACCCCCCCCACCCCCTCCTCCATGTCAAACACATGTCAACATTTGGTAGACCCCCCCCCCCCCCCCCCTAGCTGATGACGTAATATGTGAACGCTCCCTTGTTTATGATGATAACCATAATATAGGACATGCAGTGATGGAATTGTCTTTTCATTTTTTTTCATCAAAATCTATTTCATGAAGTGAGTAACTTAGCAAGGACATGTTATTGTATTAAGTACTTGATCAATCAATATTGTGTATTGTAATGATTGTTGTGTTTCATTTATTTATTTCTTGCTGCGAAAAAAAATTCAAGTCCATGATACAAAACATGAAACCCGCCGCATGTTGAAAATGACGGGTACAGTATTATGTCAGACAGAATATTTTTATTAAAAGCAGTCACAGTTAAATAAGTCCGTGTGTTAAAAGTTGTTGGGGTTTTTAAAAGCTTTTGTCATCAATTCTGTTTAGTTTTGATTCAGATGTAAATTTTCCATTAACCAATCAAAATGTTTCCAAAAATGATACCTATTGGGTAAAGAGAATATGACTGTAAAAACATGATATTGGGTTTAACTCGTGTGGACACATGGACATTGCTTATCGGTCGTATTTTCTATTTAATTGATCCTACGTGAAATTTCAATCAAAACATTCACCTCAAGGTATTGCTATTGCACTCATCTACTAGTCTTATTCACATAGTGAAGAGGCTTTCATTGGTCGATGGATAGATTGTCTACACTACCATACCAAAACGCCTTGATTTCGAATTCATGTTCTAATCTCTATACGGAGGTTTCTACAATATCATCATTGTCTACGGGGATTGTATTAAGTGTATGACGTCTCTCATTTATTTTACCAAACCTAGACAAGAACACTACCTACTTTAATTGCATTAAATAAAAATTCTCCGTCGTCTTATTACAATTTTTTTAAGCAAATGGCTTTTAAGACGGAAATTACAATACAAGACCCGCTTTAGAAAAATACCCAAGAAAAAAAAAAAAAACAACACAACCATACATTGAATCACTGGAAAAAACTACATAATTCTTTAAAATTGATTGTTTGAGAGACAAGGGTGACAGCAAACAGCACTTTGTTGCTTTATTCACCAATTAACCATGTGTCGATTTCAATGGTGATCCCTTTCGTTGATAAGTGGTAAGGCGTTAAACAAAACTTTCAGGATCAAATCTTATAGAGATATTACACTATTTTAAGTCAGTTTTTAACCTATGATTATTTTAAAAATATATCAACATTGATTTCCGCGAGTAATATTAAGTGCGTGCATCGTGTTATTTCGGACATTTTTGTATTTAAGATTCACAGACTCCCAAATCAGACAATGCAATTAATGTCTGTGATTACGGTTTATTAAGTCCAGACATAATTTGTTAATTCGAAAATAGTCGTTTGGATCATCGATTCTAAATCCATTTCAAGAGAGGAGGAGAATATAAGAAAGGGGATTTGACTGACTTGGTACCTACTTTAATCTGTTTTTTTTTATTTAAAAATAACCTGAATCGAATAAAAAGTGTTCATCATAATTTCAGTGTTTTAGTTCACTTCTTGAAACGAAACGAATGTATTTGTTACCCCTGTACTATCTTTGATTTATCTCTTCGTGTTTGTTTGGATAAATTTTCTTTACGGTTTGCATATTGGACAAGCTTGGGAAAATATTTTTTAAAAAGCGCAATATCCACTAAAAAGGTTCAAAGCGTTTAAAAAAGGTCGCTGGCGAAGAACAAAAAAGAATCATATAGAAAGAGACATGTTAGGCGATATTTTCAAATTTTTTTTTTCAGACAACGCTGTCAAAGCCAGGTACTCGTTTTTTCCCGATAATTTGGAAATGGGTAAAAGGGCCCTTTCGGGGTTTAAAACCCACCAGACTCAGAAACCTTAAGGTGATAGAAAAAGGAACCCCCTTTTAAACGTACTTTTTTTAAACGAAGATTTTAGGATTTGAACCAAGAGTGTGCGCTACACCTTTCCAATCCCAATAAAACTTTTCCACCCATTAAGTTATCTTAAATCATACAAACAACTCTTTTTATTTACAAACAGAAAACCTTTAAAAAACAATTTTCCCGTGGTTTGGTTTTCCAACCCAAAATTATTACTTTTTAAACAAAAACCTTTTAATAATGGGGATAAAATTTAGAAAGATTTTTTTCACGCTAATTAAACTTTCAAATTTTTTTCTTTTGCCCTTTTCTCATTTTTCCCAAAATTCCGCCGATTGTTTTTTAAAATTTTCCTTCCCTAAACAAAAGCATTCCTCTCTCCCTCTCTCTCTCTCTTCTCTCTCCCCCCCTTTTTTTCCCCTCCCCCCCTTCCTCCCCCTCTCTCCTTTCCCTTTTAAAAAACCCCAATAAAAAAATTGTGATTTGAGGGGTTTAGGTGTGTTGCTAATTTAACCCGCTTAAAATGCCACATAAATCAAAGCTTTGCGTTGGGGGGGGTTTTTGATTAAAGTTTTTTTCTTCTTTTCTTTAAGTATCGTTTGGGGTAAGAAGCTTAAATTCAAAGCTATGACAGACCAACACACAAAACTGGTGTATCCCATAGAATTAAAAAATGAGAAACACGAAGCCAAAAATGTCCCCCAAAAAAGCTTCAGCGCCTTTTTTTTGTTGGCAAATGTATAATTAATTCATTGTATTAGTAAAAAACGACAAAAAAAAAACAAAAAAATATCAAAACCAAAATAAAATTTTTCAGAATGTCAAATTTTTTTTGGGCCCAAAAACGAAGGCAAAAATAAAATTAGGAATGTGGTAACATGTTTAAAAAACCCCCGTAATTTTTTCCAACCCCACATCATCTCCCTCTACAACCCCACCACAATTCATAAAAAACTATACAACCCCCACCCCCATCTTTCACTACCCTCTACACACCACCACCAAACATCTCATTTTACCACAAACCCAACACCACAACCCCACATCCCATCAACCTAACTGCAACCCCCACCCCATATACATCATTCCATACTACCACAACCCAACCACCACACTACTAAAACCACCACCACATCCCCCCCAAACTTACAACCCCCCCAAATCTACTACCATATACTAAACCCCCCACACCCATGTCTCACGCCACTTAACAACCACCCCTACTTCCCTTTTTCCATCTATACAACCCCCACACCCCCAATTTTTTCCATTACCCCTTAGAAACCCCAAACCCCCATTATCACCTTACAAACACTAAACCCCCAAACCCCCAACATCACTACCCTCACTACAACAAACCCCCCCAATTTCATCACTACCCTATTTTACGAAAACCACCCACCAATCATCCATTAAAATTTTTTTTTTTTAAATTACTTTAATTCAATATCAAAAAAAGTGCTAAAACGTTTTTAAAAAGGGGGCCCTTTTAAATTTAAAAATTTGGAGGGGCATGACCCCTGTTGGGCGATATTCAATTTTTCGAAAAGACATCTCGTTAAAAGGAATATCTTTTTACCCCTGGTACGGTGAAAAAGGAGAAAAGAGCCTTTTCCAAGGACCAAATGCCCGGCGCGAGGCTCGAACCCAGGCCTCCCATCCGGGGAACGAGGTCTACATAACCACATACCCCCATTACCAAATACAAACACCCACCACTACCCCCCGACCCCTATACAACCACCCCAACCCCCAACCCCTTATTTCCTTACCAAATATAAAAAACCCCCAAACCCCATCACATACCCTACCTACAACACAACCCACCACCCCACACACATCACTATTATACTCAACAAATAAAAACCCCCCAAACCAACACCCCCAACCTCAATACAAAAACAACCTTAGGTTTTGGAGCTTTTCTTCATTTTAAAAAAAGGAAACTTCGGAATTTATTTGGATTGTGTTTATAACAAAAAAATTTTTTTTCATTTTTCATTTAGAAAAAGATATATACAATAGTAGCCAAATACCCCCCAATTCCCCCCTTTTTGTGGGGAATTCCCCCTTTGGCATTGAAATTGTGTGGAGATCACACTACACACAAAAAACAACAAAAAAATTTTTAAAAAAAAACTAGAACCACCACTCACAACAGCTATAATTTATCCTTTTTTATATAGAATAGGGCAAAAAAAAATGCTTGCCCGACCTTTGCATTTTATTTTTCGTTCACGATTTAAAAATTTGGGGGAAACCCCCAAAATTCCTTTTTTTTTTTCGGGGGTAAACTTAAAAAGAAAAGTTGGTGGTTTTTCGGAAAAAAAACCCTTAAAAGCACTTTATAAAAATTTTAAGGAGTTTTTAATAATTTTTTAAACGGGGGCAGAATTGTTTTTATAACGGCCATCAGCGCTTGTTTATATAGTAACGCATTCCCGCCAACACAAAAGGGGGAATTTTTTCATGAGGCCCTGGTTGGTTCCAAAAGGCCCGGTTTCCCTTGGGGTTAAATTCCTTGGGTTCCCCGAACGTTTTTGCAGGTTAAACATTTTTTGAGCATTTATAAACGCGGGGGGAAAAAAAAAAAAAAAAAAATAACAAAACCTGGTGCCGTATCTCCGAAAATCTTTCATAAGTTTCAAAAAAAGGAAATGTTTCTAAAAAAACTAAAAGAATCATAATTTTTTATTTTATTTTGAACATAAAAATTTCTAATTCAAAAAAAAAAGAAATTTCCTCCTACATTACAGTCGTTTTTAGTATTTTTTGGGGATATAAAAACGGTATTTTCTTTGTCGAATAACAACAAAAAAATAAAAACGATAAACAAAAAAAATGCTTTTTTCGGGGCCCAAAAAACAGTTTTTCTTATAAATTCGGTTTTTTTAATTTTTGTTTTGGGCCCCTTTTTGTGAAAAAGATAAACTGGACCCCTAAATACAAAAATTTTTTAAAGGCCCAGGCCTCTCCCTGCAGTTTAAAGTTTAATTAATAAAATTAAGAAAACCCCCCTTTTTTCTGTCCAATAATAATTTTTTATTTTTTTTTTGGAAAAAACTTTTTAAAAATCCAGGTGGAATTATTTTTTAAAATTATTGGGATGGGCCTGTCCCATTGGGGAAATTTTTACCCGGGATTTAAATATAATATTAAAAAGGGAGGGAGCGGCATTTTTTTGGAAAACAAAAAAGGAAAAAAAAATCCAGAAAAAAAGAGAAAAAAAAAATTTTTTTTTTTTCGGGGGTGGGGGGTTTAACCCGCCCCTTTGGAGAAAACCCGCCTGGAGGGGAGCGTGGTTTTACCGGTACTATCCACGAAACAAAAATATCGTTAAAACTAAAAGTCTTTAAGATCCCTCCCACCCCCTTCTTAGCCGCCGATTCTTCGTACCCCCCCTCGCGAATAATTTTGCCCACAGTTTAACTTAATACCAAATTTTTCCCAAAAACAAAAAATAACATGAAAGTTTGAAATTGGTAGCCCCCGGGTAGGGGGGGAAATTTTTTTTAAAAAGAAAATGAGTGGACGGTTAGTTGGGAACAACAAGAATGAAGTAAAAAAAAGTGCCAAAAAAAAGGGAAAAAAAAAAATTTTTTTTCCGGGGGGGTGGGGGGGTTTGAAAGCAAACCTTATTGGAGAAAACCGCCTCAGGTGAGAGCGTGGCTCACCGGTGACTTCCAGAACCAAAAATTTTTTTCAAATCAAGCATTATAGATCCCTCTCTACCCACTTCAACCCGCCGATTCGTTCGTACACCACCTTTCCGAATTTTTTTTCCCACATTAACTTAAAACCCAAAATTTTCCAAAAAAAACATTAACATAAAAACGATTGAGACATTGGTATCCCCGGGAGGGGGGAATTTTTTAAATTTTAGAAAAGTGGGGGCGGGGATTTTTGGGGAAAACAAATTAATGAAAAAGTGAAAATGTTGTTACCAACAAAGGGGGCCGCCCCCCCTCTTTTTTAAAAATTTTAAAAATTTACCCCTTTAAAACCGGGAAAAAAACTCAATGTAAAAACGTTTCTATTTTATTGTTTTTTGGTTGAGAATTTTTGGCTTTTAAACCTTAACTGCGGTAAAATTTAAATTCGCGAGGGTTTGGTTACGAACAAAATGGGCGGCCCTCAAGAAGTGGTGAAAAAGGGATCTAGAAAAGATTTTGAGTTGAAACGAATATTTTTTTTTGTTCGGGAACCTAAACCGGGTAACCCACGCTCCCCCCCTTCCAGGGGAGTTGTCGAAACCAAAAAGGGTCCCCGGTTTCAAACCCCACCACCCCCGCAAAAAAATTTTTAAATTCTCATTGTTTTCCGGGCATTTTTCTTTTCCATTTTCAAACCCTTTTTTGTTCCCAAAAAAATTTTTTGCCTGCCCACTCATTTTTTCAATTAAAAATTCACCCCATACACCGACATACCAATGCCCAAAAATCTTTTCTATGTTAAATTTTGGGGTGTTGAGAAAAAAGGCTTTTTTAAGCTTAACTGCTGTCAAAATTTTTTCGGAGGGGTGGTGTACAACGAATCGGCGGTCTCAAAAGGGGGTGAGAGAGGGATCTAGTAATACTTTGAGTTTGAAACAAATATTTTTGTGTTCGTGGAAGCCACACGGAAAAACCCCGCTCTCACCTGCCAGGCGGAGTTTGTCGTAAACCAAAAAGGGGCCCCAAAATTCAAACCCACCACCCGCCGGGGAAAAAATTTTTTTTTTTCTATTGTCTTTTGGGACTTTTTTATTCACTTCAAAAACTTGTGTTACCAAAATAAGTTTCCTGCTCCACTCACTTTTCTGAATTAAAAAAATTTCCCCCCCAAAACCCCCGGGCAACTCAAATTTCAATCGTTTCTATTTTAAATTGTTTGGTTGGGAAAATTGGCTTTTTCTTAAAATTTCTGGCCCAAAATTTTTTCGCGAGGTGGGACAACAAAGGGCCCGGGCTCAAAAGGGGGGTAGAGAGGGGTCTAGAATTACTTTGATTTTTTAAAAAATTTTTTGTGTTCTGGAACTCACCCCGGGAGAGCCACGCCTCAAACCGCCAGGGGGGTTGTCGTCCCCAAAAGGTCCGGGTTTAAACCCCCCACCGGGGGCCCCAAAAAAAAATTTTTTTTTCTCTTTGTCTTTTGGGGATTTTTTTTTTCACTTCAACTTGTTTTTACCCCATAAAGGGCCCGCCCCCCACTTTTCGAAAAAAAATTTTTCCCCATACACCGGAGCAACTCAATTCTAAAACTT
>NC_088360.1:113570061-113585062 GCF_034508935.2 Berghia stephanieae
CAGTTGTTATTTGTTTGTTGTTATCTCGACAAAGATAAATACCGTATTATATCAGTCTAACAAATACTAAAAAGCGAGCTGTAATGTCAGGAGGAGAAATGTTCTTTTTGTTTTGAGATTCCAGTAATCATTACTGTTCAATATAGGTCAAATAAATATATAATGATATCATATAGTTATTTATCATCGCAAACACTGTCCTCTTTTGAAACTTACTGAAGAGATAGTTCGGAGATGACGGCACTCAGGTCTTTGTTATTTTTTTTTTTTTTTTTTTGCCATCCGCGTTTATGAGTAATGCTCACTGAACTGTATTAACCTGACTATAAACGTTCATGGATACACCAAGGAATTTAACCAATGGAAACCGTACGGTGCTCTTATTGGCTAACCAACCAGCGGCCTCGATGAGAAAAATATCCGCCATTTTGATGTTGGCTGGGAATCGCGTTACTATAGTAAACAAGCGCTGATCGGCCGTTCATGAAAACAAGTTGCTGCTCGCTCGTTTAACTCAAAATTATTCAAAACGATCTCTCTAAAATGATATAAATGTGACTTCTTAAGGTTTTCTTCACGGTCAAAACCACACAACATTCTATTAATGATTACGTCCGAGGCAAAAAGGAATATTGACAGGTCGACCGAGAGTTGAACTCGTGAGACGACAAACATCAATGCGAAGTGTAGCGAGAGTCAAGCTATTGTTTGTCTTGTCCTATTCTATATAAAGAAAAGGATAAATAGTATAGCCTCGTGTGTGAGTGGCTGCGTGTCATAGTCTTGTTTTTAAATTGTTTCTGTTGTTTATGTGTGTAGTGATGACTCTCTCACACTCAATTTCAATGCCGAAAGAGGAATTCCCGCACACAAGAAAGGGGAATTGGGGTGGTATTTGGCATACATATTGTATAGTATCTAGTTCTAAATAGATAACTGATTAGAATTATATTATGATATATAAACACAATGCCAAATACAATTCCGAAGTTTCCTTATTTCAAATGAAGTAAAGCTCCAAAACCTAATGGTAGTGATTGTAGTACTGAGTGTTAGTGAGGTGATGTGGTGTTGGTGGTGGTTGTAGTTGTAGTTGTAGTAGTAATAGTGATGATGATGTGGTGGTGGTGATGATTGTAGTTGTAGTAGTAGTGGTAGTGATGATGATGTGGTGGTGGTTGTAGTAGTAGTGGTAATGGTAATGAAATGGTGGTGGTGGTGGTTGTAGTAGTAGTGGTCGTGATGGTGATGTGGTGCTGGTGTTTGTAGTAGTAGTGGTAATGATGCGGCTATGTGGTCTAGTAGTATGACACTCGCTTCCGGATCGGAAGGTCCTGGGTTCGAGCCTCGCGCTCGGCGCATAGTTGAGTCCTTGGAAAAGGCTCTTTACTCACATTCTCTCACCGTACTCAGGTGTAAAATGAGTATCTGGCCGTTAACAGAGATGTCTTTGTCCGAAAAATTGTAATATCGCCTAACAGGCGTCATGTCCCGTCCTACATGTTAAATGTTGAAAAGGGACCCCTTGTAAAGCGCTTTGAGCACATTTAGTAGATATTGCACTATATAAAGCTCAATTAAAAAAAAATATTTCAATGATGATGATATGGTGGTGGTGGTTGCAGTAGTAGTAGTGGTAGTGATGATAATGTGGTGGTGGTTGTAGTTGTAGTAGTAGTGGTAGTGATGATGATGTGGTTGTGGTGGTTGTAGTAGTAGTTGTAATGGTGATGATATGGTGGTAGTGGTGGTTGCAGTAGTAGTGGTAATGGTAATGATATGGTGGTAGTGGTGGTTGTAGTAGTATGGTAATGGTAATGATATGGTGGTGGTTGTAGTAGTAGTGGTCGTGATGACGATGTGGTTGTGGTGGTTGTAGTAGTAGTGGTAGTGATGCTATTGTGGTGGTGGTTGTAGTAGTTGAGGTAGTGATGTGGTGGTGGTTGTAGTAGTAGTGGTGGTGGTGGTTGTGGTAGTAGTGGTAATGATGATGATATGGTGGTGGTGGTTGCAGTAGTAGTGGTAGTGATGATGATGTGGTTGTGGTGATTGTAGTAGTGGTAGTGATGATGATGTTCTGGTGGTGGTGTAGTAGTAGTGGTAGTGATAATGATGTGGGGCTGGTGGTTGTAGTAGTAGTGTTAGTGATGATATTGTGGTGGTGGTTGTAGTAGTAGATGATGTGGTGGTTGGAAAACACATTACAGGTTATTATAATACATGATTACACACATTCTCTAACTTCATTTTTTGACAGCTTCGTTGTGCCATAAATATACGCAACAGTTCTGAAACATTTTATTGTGGATTTTGATATTGTTTGTTGTTTTTCTTGTGTCGTTATGTTGACATAGATACCGAATGAATGGTAATTACTACATTCTCAGCCAACAACAAAATGGCGCTGAATGCTTTCATTGGTGGACACTTTTTAGGCTTCGTACGTATTCTCATTCGTTTAATTCTATGGGATACACACAGTTTTGTGTGTTGGTCTGTCATACTGCTGGATGGCAATGTTATGAGCTTCTTAGCCAAGCGCATACTATCTATAGAAAAGAAGAAATAACATCAAGTCAAACACACCTCCTCGCATACGACAAAGCATTTGATTCAGTAGCTGTGCAGTTAAGCGGCTTGAAATTACGCAACACACCATCAACCACCTGCAAATCACACATTTTATATTAGTTCGGGTTTTCATAAACGGAGAGAGAGAGAGAGAGAGAGAGAGAGAGAGAGAGAGAGAGAGAGAGAGAGAGAGAGAGAGGACATGCTAGTAGTATAGTGATGCTAAGGAGAAATTGAGAAGAGCAATCGAGCGGAATAATGGAATAAGGATGAGAAAGAGCAAAAGAATAAGAATTTGAAACGCTTTAATTAGCGTGAAATTAAATCTGTTGCTAGAGATTGATACTCATAGTTAGTTAAAAGGTTTTATGTATAGAGATAATAATTTTAGGGTTCGGATCCTATAGACCACTGGAATAGTTTGTTAAAGGCTGCTGTTGTAGTAAATCAATAGAGTTGTATTGTATCGATTGACAGATAACATTAATGGATGGAAATAGTTATACTTGGATTGAACGGTGATAGCGCACAGCGTCTTGCGTTCAAATCCTAAAATCTTCGTTTAAAAAAACGTATCGTTTAAATGGTCTCCGATTCTATCACACATTAAGGTGTTCTCGAGTCTGGCTCGGTGTTGAAACCTCGTAATAGGCTCTTTACTCACATTCTCCTAATGTACTCAGGATAAAACGAGTACCTGGTCTTTGACAGCGTTGTCTGAAAAAAAAAATTTGTAATATCGCCTAACATGTCTCGTTCTATATGATTCGTTTTGTTCTTCGCCAGCGATCCGTTTTAAAGCGCTTTGAACCTCTTTAGTGGATATTGCGCATTTTAAAATAGTTCCCAAGCTTGTCCAATGATGCGACCGTAAAGAAAATTTATCCACCAAACGACGAAGAGATAAATCAAAGATAGTACAGGGTGTAACAAATACATTCGTTTCGTTTCAAGAAGTGAACTCAACACTGAAATTATGATGAACACTTTTTATTCGATTCAGGTTATTGTTAATAGAAAAACAGATTAAAGTAGGTACCAAGTCAGTCAAATCCCCTTTCTTCATATTCTCCTCCTCTCTTTGAAAATGGATTTTAGAATCGATGATACCAAACGACTATTTTTCGAATTAACAAATTATGATCTGGACTTAATAAACCGTAATCACAGACACGTTAATTGCATTGTCCTGATTTGGTGATGTCTGTGAATCTTAAATACAAAAATGTCCGAAATAACACGATGTCACGCACTTAATATTACTCGCGGTAATCAATGTTGATATATTTTTAAAATAATCATAGGTTCAAACTGACTTAAAATATGTGTAATATCTCTATACAGATTTGATCCTGAGAAGTTTTGTTTAACGCCTTACCACTTATCAACGAAAGGGATCACCATATGAAATCGACACATGGTTAATTGGTGAATAAAGCAACAAAGTGTCTGTTTGCTGTCACCCTTGTCCTCTCAAACAATCAATTTTAAAGAATTATGTAGTTTTTCCAGTGATTCTAATGTATGGTTGTGTTGTTTTTTGTTTTTTTTTCTTGGGTCATTTTTCTAAAGCGGGTCTTGTAGTTTGTAATTTCCGTCTTAAAAGCCATTTGCTTAAAAAAATTGTAATAAGACGACGGAGAATTTTATTTAATGCAATTAAAGTAGGTAGTGTTCTTGTCTAGGTTTGGTAAAATAAATGAGATGACGTCATACACTTAATACAATCCCCGTAGACAATGATGATATTGTAGAAACCTCCGGTATAGAGATTAGAACATGAATTCGAAATCAAGGCGTTTTGGTATGGTAGTTAGACAATCTATCCATCGACCAATGAAAGCCTCTTCACTATGTGAATAAGACTAGTAGATGAGTGCAATAGCAATACCTTGGAGGTGAATGTTTTGATTGAAATTTCACGTAGGATCAATTAAATAGAAATACGACCGATAAGCAATGTCCATGTGTCCACACGAGTTAAACCCAATATCATGTTTTACAGTCATATTCTCTTTACCCAATAGGTATCATTTTTGGAAACATTTTGATTGGGTTAATGGAAAATTTACATCTGAATCAAAACTAAACAGAATTGATGACAAAAGCTTTTATAAAACCCCAACAACTTTTAACACACGGACTTATTTAACTGTGACTGCTTTTTAATAAAAATATTCTTGTCTGACATAATACTTGTACCCGTCATTTTCAACATGCGGCGGGTTTCATGTTTTGTATCATGGACTTGAATTTTTTTTCGCAGCAAGAAATAAATAAATGAAACACAACAATCATTACAATACACAATATTGATTGATCAAGTACTTAATACAATAACATGTCCTTGCTAAGTTACTCACTTCATGAAATAGATTTTGATGAAAAAAAATGAAAAGACAATTCCATCACTGCATGTCCTATATTATGGTTATCATCATACCAACAAGGGAGCGTTCACATATTACGTCATCAGCTAGGGGGGGGGGGGAGGGGGGGTCTACCAAATGTTGACATGTGTTGACATGGAGGAGGGGGGGGGGGGGTCAGACCCAAGATGATGTCATCAAAACATAGGCAAATTAGGCCTATTTTATTAAATGCAAGAGCTTCAAAAATGGCATTCCAAATAAATTAGACATGTCGATGGGAAGCGCCATGTGAACACTGTGCCAGTAAAGCTATGTAGACCTCAACATGATCTCAGGAAAAAGCATGATGATGCTCACTTCGCCATGGCCGCTGTAAAGCATGCTCACGAACTCGCTGCTCTATTTGGGAAGAAGCATGTTTTTTACTTGTCACAAGATGATAAAGCGAGAGTACCACTAGGTCTTCCGATCTCAAATAAAAAACAAACAGCAATCCTCATGCATATGGAGTATAAAGTAAGACTTCCTGACCATGATTTTCCAATTGGTGAAAGACATAAACTAATACCATCAGTTTATGCTGGATGTTCCCTGAAAGAGGATGGAACCATTGGTTACAGTGGTCCGACGTATGTAGCAATCCGCAGTGGCAAGCACGACAGCAGTAGCGCTCTCTCCCATGCTGAAGATTTCGATGCAGTCTTGAATTTAGAAGAATTCGACGTCATCAGCAAAGTTAATGACAAATCAAACCCCTAGTATTTGTTTCAGTGGATGGTGGTCCAGATGAGGCTCCAAAAAACGGACAGACACTCGCTGATTGGGAGAGACATTTCAAGGCGCTGGATATTGATGCTGTATTTGTCTTTACACACACTCCAGGTTTCAGTGCTTATAATGAGGTGGAAAAAAGAATGGCACCGCTTTCAAAGGATACAGCATCTGTCATCTTACCATTTGATATTCATGGACGTCATCTTGATGGAAGCAACAAGACTGTTGATGTTGATCTGGAAAAAAGGAACTTTGAAGCTGCTGGAAAAATATTAGCCAATATTTGGTCCGAGTCGATAATAGATGGATACCCAGTAGTTAGAAAATTCATCCCTCCACCTGAAAATCCAAGACCCAAACTTCAATTTCAAGAAACAGATGATTGGAAGATAAAACACATTCGTCAATCCCAATATCTGCTGCAAATAGTGAAATGCAGTGACAACTCATGCTGCAAACCTTGGCGTAATAACTATTCATCTTTTTTTCCAGAGCGTTTTCTGCCACCACCTGTACCACTTGCTTCATGTGATGATGGTTTGGAGATAGGCAATAATGGAAGATTTGGAAGCCTATTTCAAAGTTTGTTCCTTTCAAAACAGCTAAAGATAAATTGCTATGATGAGTATTGCCCATCTCTCAAGAAACAAGATGGGAAAGGGGTATCACTTCTCAAAAGGCGAACTTGCCCTAAATGTTCATTGTATCACTCCTCGATCACAGCAATGAAAGACCATTCACGAAAATGCGGCATACAAGAAGAACAGCAAATGGGAGAAAGTGATGACGATGAAGATGAAATTGATGATACTATTTATAGTACATTGCCAGAGGTCCAAGGCAGAAACATTTTTGAATCAATTAATTTTATGTTTGGAAATTGAAACAGAAATTCATTCCACTAAAAGACTAATATGCTATAAAATAATTTGCCTCCTATACTATTTTAAATTACACTTTCTGAAATTTTTTTAATAGCACCTGCACCAAGTAGCCTAATTTAAATAATGTTTGTAAATTTAAATTTTATGTCCCCATTGTATCGTAAAACATAAATTATCAACAGTTTCTGAAATTAATAAAATGTCTGAATGTGTTTTTATCAAACGTTGATAATCAATGTTTATGGTTTGAAAAATGAATAATAAATATTGTGAAATTAAAGTTATCTTTTAGTTTTTATTAAATTAGATGACGTCATCATCTGTTGGGGGAGGGGGGGGGGGTCAGGTCAATGATGACAAGTGATGACTTGGGGGAGGGGGGGGGGGGTCTAAAAAGAGCAAATTTTTGATGACGTAATATGTGAATGCTCCCCAAGACATAACCTAATTGAAAATGTAACAAAAGTTTTGTGTAGGAATAGTAAATTTTATGAACCAGGTATACATTATCTCTATTTATGACATTAAACCATGAATGTTTTTAACGCACATTTTCAGGGTTTGACGCTATATTTACTGTACTTCTCCAGTAACATTGTCGAAGTTTTTAGATTTTTGATACCACATACACTTTTAGATAACAGCAGGTGTTTTTTCCTCAAATTTTATCGATCTGAGCAGATAATAATATATTTTATCCCAGTGAAACGTTGTCCTAACAGCTGCTATATTTTTTTAAAGATGATAACCCAAATGATCAATAACACCCAGTGTGTAAGACGTAGACGTGCAGTCTTTTAGGCGGTAGTGTAATATCATACAAAAACATCTGTCAAATGCGTAGTAATACCTTAATGGCGATATACAAGACGGTCAAAATTTATTAAATAAAATTTTTGAGGACAGAATGTATCAATTGAACCTAAGAAATTTTTTTTTAAGCCAAAATGTGTGTGATGTAATTGTTTTTTTTAGCTAAAATTTATAAAATATAAGCTTGATAGCAAAATGTTTTCTAACCAAAACATTTGAAGTAAAAAAATGTTGGCTAAAAATGTGAAGTTAAAGTTTTCTTATCAACATTTGGGAAGTAATCATTTTCAGGTCGAAGTTTATGAAATACAAACTGTATGACGAAAATGTATGAAACTAAAGTTTTTTGATCAAAATAGTAAGAAAAAGGAAAAGTGTCTGGTGAAAAAATATAAAATAAAAATTAAAAGTCTTGTGGTCAAAATGTTCTCTGGTCAAAATGAGTGAAGTAAAACTGTCATCTGCATTTTTTGCGGCCGCAAATATCAGGGCGAACCGCAAATTTTGGCAAATCGTGGCAAATTTTGGGAAAATTGGCAAATCGCGTGGCAAATTTGGGGGGGGGGGGGGGGGGGGGGGGGGAAAGAAGCGAAAACAAAATAACGAGAAAAAAAGGTGAGAAACTTGAGAAATGTTGCAGCTTTGCCTGGGCCCAAACCAAGGGAAGCTACTCTCTACGGATAATAATCTTTTTAAAATCTTTGTAACAACGCTATTGTGTAAATTAATAAATGTAGCCTCCTTAAATGTAATAAATTGTCTTTTATATATATTTTTTTCTGTATCGCGTTTTAATTTTTACTGAAACGCTTAGTTCTCCTCAGCAAATTTTTTGGCAAATGTTGGTCTTTTTGGCAAATTTTGGGGGGTTTTTTGGCAACTTTTGGCAAATTTTAGGTCCCAAAAAATGCAGATGACAGGTAAAAGATTTTTTGACCAAAATTTATAAAATAAAAGTATGCGTGTAGAAATCTACGAAATGAATACTTTCTATCCAAAATCTATGCAATGAAATGTTTTTAGACCAAAATGTTTGTAGTAGTAGTTTCTGGATAAAGTTTATGAACAAAGTATTATTTCTAACAAAAATATATGAAGCAATAATTTTCCGACCAAATTGTCTGAAATTGACGTTTTCCAATCAAAATGTGAAAAGTAATAACGCTCTGCATCTGACCCAATAATGAAATGAAAATGTGTGAAGTAAAAGTTTTCTGGCTAAAAATTGTATGAACGTTTGTCCGCAAAAATATATGAATGTTTTCAGGCCTAATATATGAAGTAAACAATGTTTTAGGGGGTCAAAATTTATATAATTAGAATATTCTTTTGACAAAATTGTAGGAACGTCAAAACCACTGAAACAAAAGTTTTCATGATAAATTGTATTAACAAAATTTTCCAGGCCCAATTTTGTGAAGTAACATTTGTCTGACCAAAAGATGTAAAGTAAACTTTTTCTGACCAAAATGTGAGAAAATAATTTTTTTTCTACTAGAACTTCATAAGGTAAATTAAACTTTTTTTGGACAAAAGGTGTATAGTAATAGTTTTTCTGTAAATGTATTGTATCATAAATTATTGAAACCGTTACAAAATAAAATACTTTTCCATGTCTTTCGCTTTTTGATGCTTTCTCGGGGTTTTGACAAAGGCAGAAAGTTTTGAATTTTCAAAGTGCTGACTACTTACCCTGCAGAATTACCCTCGACAGAGTAGAGGCATAGCAGATATGACTGGTGATCCTATATTATCACAGACAGAAGCAGAGATGTCCTACAATTGTTGTAGAGGTGCGATGTCGGATACGACAACCAAAGTTTTGCCATAATTTTCAATTTTATTTTGTTACCATTAAAGTATAACGTTTTTAGTCTTCCGTCTAAAATTATCAATGACATGATTAACGTCGATCCCACAAAGGTTATGAGTAAACCTTTGTTCTTCTCCCTGGCAGGGACCAAATAGCCTCAACTACAGGCGTGTGGGCTATCCTTGAACAAGACAGTTCAAACCCTAGTTAAATCCAATAAAAAATACTCCTTACAAAACCTAAATGGTTTTGGAAGAGGTTATTCAAAACCTGCATTTGAAGTTCAATCCTCTCTGTTTCACTCTTTTAGCTCCGAAAGTAGATGGAATCATTTCGTAGTTTAGTAAACCAAAGCCAAAATCAAAACCAAAACCAAGGTCAATGTCACCCAAAAGATAAGATAAGGGATATGAAATAGAAATCTCACCAAAACGTGTAAGATTCGACCTATTTCCAATGAAAAAAGTTTACCAAACCTGCATTGGAATTGCAACCCTCTATTTTTCGCTGTTTTAGCTCCAAAGGTCGCTTGAATTACTTAGTAGTTTAGTAAACCAAAACCAAAACCAAAACCAACCCAAAAGATAAAATTAGGGTAATAAATTGCTAGACGTCGACCCAAAATGAGTGAAGTAAAAGTTTTTTCGCCAAATATAGGAAACAAAAGTGATCTGACAAAAATGCCAAAATGGAAGTTTTCTCACCAATTACGTGTGAAGTAAAAATTTTGTGACTAGAAAATTGTAGGGTTAGAGTATAAGTTTTCTGGTCAAAATTTATGAAATAAGACTTCTGTTCAAAATCTATGAAATTTAGTTTTAAAATGAAAAAGAATTAATGAAATGAAGGCTGTACACGCGAAAATGTATGAGAAAAAATATTCTGGTCAAAATGTTTGAAATTAAAGTTTTTAGGATAAATTTTATGGCGTAATATTTTATATCTGAATAATATATATATATATATATATATATATATATATATATATATATATATATATATATATATATATATAAATATATATATATATATATATATATATATATATATATGTACATAACGTTTATAGCTAAATTTTATGAACTAGGTTTTTTTTTTTTTTTTTGTTGCTTTTTTTTTTTTTACCCTAATGTGTGAAGTAAAAGTTTTGGGCCAAAAAAATATTGTAAAGTAAAAGCAAAAGTTTTTCTGGCCAAAATGTGTACAATAAAAAATTCCTGGCCAAAATTGATGAAATGAAAATTTTTTGTCCATATAATGTATGAAACGTTATCTTTCTGGTCAAAATGCATGAAGTAACGGTTTTCCGGGTAAAACACATGAATTAAAAGTTTGCTTGCAAAAATGTATACAATAAAAGTTTTCTGGCTAAAGTATATGAAGTAACATTTTTCTGGCTAAAATGTACGATGTAGCGGTTTTCAGGCCAAAATGTGTGAAGTTAAAGTTTCACAGCCCGAAATGTGTTATATAAAATATCAGTCAAAAAACCTGTGAAATAAAAATTTTAGGGTCAAAATTTAGGAAATTAAAGTTTTCTAGCCAAAATGTATGAAATGTAAGGTTTTTCACCAAAATGTGTATAGTAGAAATTTGTTGCTATGATAAAATCAATGTTTTGTGTGTGTGTGTGTGTGTGTGTGTGTGTGTGTGTGTGTGTGTGTTTCCCCCAAAATTATGAAATGCACGTGTTCTCCTCCTCAACGCAAAACAATTTCTGGTCAAAATTATAAAATAACTGTTTTCAAGCCAAAATTTATATGTTTTTGTTTGTTTTTAAGGGTCTTACGGCGCATGTTACACATTAAGGTCATATCAGCGTCCAAGAATAATACAGACAAAGGGGAATTGGTTCAAATAGGGAACAGACGTAGATTCCAAGAGCTCACTATCAGTGTACTTAGTTTGAGATCACCTAAAAATCCTATCCAGACACAAGCACAGGTCCCCACGAAGAGGAATACACTCAAATGCATACAAATCATATATAATACATTTAATACAAAATACATTTAATACAAAACACAATACAGTGCATAACAGAGAGATGATTTACAAGGAAAGAAATATCTCCCAAAACTAACTACATATTTGACTGTTTCCCTCCCAGCCAGGGTGTCCGGCCAAGGCCAGGACAAAACCAAGTAATCTCAATGCAAGAAAAAGACAGAAAGCATGTTGGAAAAAAGTGACATAGGGGGATAGAAGACACAACATTTACCTCCCTGCCCACTATGGGAGGTCAGGAACCCCATCCAGCAAAATATATAAATTGAAAGTTTTCTGACCAATGTGGTTACTTGAAGTAATATATATTTTGGTCAAAATAATTGAAGTAAAAGTTTTCTGGCAAAATATATATGAAATGAAAGTTTTCTGGTCGATATATTATGTGAGATAAAAGTTTTCTTGTCAATATGTGTTTAGGAATATTTTGATGACAAGATTAATGGGGGGTTTTTTTACCCAAATTTATGAAAAGAAAGTTTTCTAACCCCAAAAGGCGAAGAGAAATCTTTTTCTAGTCAAATCGTATAACATCAGTTTTCTGACCAAAATGTTTGAAATGAAAGTTTTCTAGTCAAAATATTTGAAGCCAAAGTTTGCTGGGTTTTAAAAAAATTATTTTACTGTTTCTTTCGAAATATGTCTATTTATATATTTATATATTTATTTTTCATTTGTTTTTGTTTTGTTTTGATTTTTCTTTTGTCCCAAAATACATAAAGTAAAAGTTATCTGGTCAAAATATATGAATTTTTAAAAAAAATCTGATTGAAGTACGTGAAATAAACTTTTCTGGTCAAAATGTCTGAAGTAAACATTTTCTGATTGAAATTTAGGAAATCACAATTTTCTGGTTAAAATTTCGATTTTTTTTTCTGGGCAGCATTTCTAAAATAAAAGTCTTTCTGATGTTAAGTCTAAGTTTTCTGGCCAAAATCTTTCAACTAAAACTTTTCTAATTAAATTGTCTGAAATAGAAACTTGTAGCCTAATATTTAAAGTGAAAGTTTTCTGATAGAAATGTGTAAAGTAAACATTTTTATGGTCAAAAGTTATGTCTAAAATTTATGAAATTTAGTTTTTCAGTCCAAACTGCGTGAAGTGAAATAATTCTGACTCCGATTAATGACCAAATTTCTTATATTTATATATATACGACATATTGTTTAGGTTACTAGCGATTTTTGATGTTTTTTAAAATAAAACAGGCGGTTTCAAATGATCTTTAAGAAACTCTCTTGACCTCCTTAACCGACCGCCTGTTTTATTAAAGGCTACGCTTATTTGTACTACCACTGCAAATAACGCCAGAGCTTATTTGTACTCTTACTAAAAATATAACATTTTATACGGATAGAACTGCAATATACAATGAATTATCTGGAAGTCAAAAAGTGAACACTTCATCTCATCACAATCACATTCTATTATTACAAGTTGATTTTGACGGACTTCGGTAATTCTTCACTCTTTTCAAGTCACAGAATACTCAGTTTACAAGGTAAGCATACGAAATGCACATTTTAATTCATTTCTTATTTTTATAACTAAACATGCTTTGGGGTTGTGTGTTTGTTGATTGTGCATCAGCTGACGACACATTTGTCGCTACCGCGAATTACTTAACTTTATTACTTTATTTTGTGAAAAATAACAATAACAGGGCTTTTAAAAAATTAAAATACTAATCCCCCCCCCCCCCCCAAATAATTTAAATCAGCCTTCCATGTCAGGCGATTATAACCAGGTGTTTCAATGTTCGATCCCCAGTCAAAAGGTTGCTAATTTTATCAAGATCAAGAGGTTTCGAGTACTCAGGACATTCCAGGCTCAGGGTCCTTAAAAAAAATTCTTTTCATTCAGTTATTGTTATTATCTTTATTATGGCCGACACAGCATGCATCGTCCATACTTTTTCAAAACTTTTTTTTTGGGGGGGGGGGGGGGGGGGGCTGTTTTTTTATATCGGAAAATTGGGTTTTGTATGTTATGTTCATGGAGAGAGAGAGAGAGAGAGAGAGTAATATTTTATAATGATAAGATATCTGTAGTGGTAGTATTATTAGTAGTTTTGAAATGCCTATGATGATGACAATGTGAGATAATTATATTAGTGTGATTATTTTTATCATATTTTTAAAAATTACGTACGGCTATGTCGTAGTGGTATGACACTCGCTTTTGGACCGGAAGGTCCTGGGCTCGAGCCTCGCTCGGCGCATAGTTGAGCCCTTGGAAAAGGCACTTTGCTCACTTTCTCTCACCGGACTCAGTTGTAAAATGTGTACTTGGCCGTTAACTGCGTTGTCTCTGTCCGAAGAAATTGTAATATCGCCTAACAGACGTTATGTCCCGTTCAACATGCGAAGCGTTGCTGTCATAAACTTTAGCATTGGCATGTATGTGCCTATTTCGCTGTAGTGAATTTAATTTAATTTTTTGTTTTCATCGACAGCTAACATGAAAGAACACTGTTGACGTTACTGGTGTCCTGACAATCCATAAAGATGCTGGCTCAAGGGCTATTCTGGCAAGGTGTGTTGAGGCAAACCTTTGCCTGTGGCAAAACTCATCAATCAGCAAACCATCATCTAGGCCAGCAGACCAGAGTGTCTGCATGCACTTTTTGACAATGGTTAGTAATGTTTTCAAATCTCCATAGCGCCTTTACATTTTTTATTGGTGATCAATAAAATAAATGCTCATTTTTCTAAATGAAAATGGCAAAGCATCATTTGAATTGAATTACTACTGAATGTATTAACTTAACGACAGACTATAGTTTGTTGCCAAGAGTTTTGTTCTATGGATGTAAAACCAATGAAATTTCAAGTGTGTTGGTGTGAATAATGATCATTTTTTAAAAATTGCTATGTCTTTGACAAATGCATTTTATGACAATAATGCCATTTCCAAAAATTGCTAATGAAATGTGTCTCTTTTTTATTTCAATTTTTCCATCCAGAGCAGGATCAACCCTCTTTGTGGAACTACAAAAAAAGTGGTGGCAAACAAGTAGTGTTGACTTTTTCTGTATTGAGGCGAAAGAGATTTTTATTCCAAGGGTTTGGGAAAGCAAATTTCTTTTTATTCAGAGCTAGTGCACTATTTAACTGTTTTATTGTCTAGAATAGAATTGATTTTGCAGTTCAACTTGACTAGATATCTAATTTTATATGACTTGTCTCTCAAGTAGAATAAAAAAATGAAAAATGAGGAAGCGTGCCATATTATATTTGAAAAATCTTTTTTAATATTTAGAAATCATCTGTAAAACCCTATTGTAACAGTAAAAAATTAGGTTTTGTGATTATTGATGAATTCATAAGGGATGACATCATATTTGACCACAAAATTTTTTTTATCTTGGGCGTAAAAAAATTTAAAATTTTTCAGCTTTTTTTTTTTTTTAAGGGGGGATGGGGTAGTTTAAAACCCATTATAATTTTTTTTTAGACTTAGATCAAACTCAAAATTTTCGTTTTTTGTCCTATTACGGTCATATTTTGAAAGTTTTATAGATCATTTCTTTTAGTTTTTCTGCAAAATTTTGCCCTTTTTAACCTTTTTTGTCAAATTATAGAAAAAGCTTGCGCTTTCTCAAAAGTTGTTTTATGTCATTTGTCTGATTTTCTAGCAATCCCACCCTTTGTCATTTTCCTTTAAATAAATTATTTAAATTTTTTTAGAACTTTTCAAAGATGTGTTTTTCAACATGATGTAAGTGTTTGGGGGTAAATTAAAATTTAGCAATTTTATAAAATTTT
>NC_088360.1:113585162-113657662 GCF_034508935.2 Berghia stephanieae
TCAAGGTTAATCGAGCTCAGTCAAAGTCATTCATATAGAGATAAGGCCCTATGCCACTGGACACTACTACTACTACTACTACTACTACTACTACTACTACTACTACTACTACTACTACTACTACTACTACTACTACTACTACTACTACTACTACTACTACTACTACTACTACTATACTACTACTACTACTACTACTATACTACTACTACTACTACTACTACTACTACTACTACTATACTACTACTATCTACTACTACAATACTACTACTACTACTACTACTACTACTACTACTAACACTACTATACAACAACAACAACAACAACAACAACAACAACAACAACAACAACAACAACAACAACAACAACAACAACAACAACAACAACAACAACAACAACAACTACTACTACTACTACTACTACTACTACTACTACTACTACTACTACTACTACTACTACTACTACTACTAATAATAATAATAATAACGATGACGACGACGATGATGATGATGATGACGACGACGATATGATGATGATGATGATGATGATGACGACGACGATGATATGATGATGATGATATGATGATGATGATGATGATGATGATGATGATGATGATGATGATGATGATGATGATGATAATAGTAGTAATATATTAAAAACTGTATTAGAGATCTCATAATGAGGGGCGTATTTGATGCACAACAGCGAGTGTGATTTATCTTGATAGATAATAGTATGTAAGTGCGACACAATATGCAAGCGAGGACTAGATTTTGTAATTTACTAGTCTAGTAAATGACTAGCTAGTCTTAATCCCAAGCGAAGCAAGTGTCTAAAAATCGGATTTCATGAACGCTTTTCCAGTCTCGGACAAGCTGGTCACTCTCATAGAAGTGGGCGTTGTACGGACGGTGACTAATTCGGCTATTTTGTGCGGGTAACACCACCTCTCTACAACACTAAGGCAGGAAAGATACACACGCCTTCATACTTACTATGCGAAAGATTTACAAAGAGGAAATTAGAAACACACGTGATATTGACTGTTGACTGGATTGCAATGATGTCCATCGTCGATGTCAATTCTATTTTTAGGCCAATGGCAGTTTGACTGAGACAACGAACACCGAGATTGAAACTCAAAGAAATTGAACTAAAAAAAAAAAAAAAACAAAAAAAAAAAAACAAACAAACAACAAAACAAAAAAACCCCAAAAAACAACAACAACAACAAAAGAAAAACCGACAACAAAACAAAAAACAAAACAAAAACAAAACAAACAAAAATAAATAATTACACAAAAAGAGAAAGTGTGTTCTGATTAAACATTATTTCAGCCAATTGCAATGTCAACAGAATAACTTTTGTCTCCACTATACTAATGTCTAATTATTTGTTGTGGTTGTTCTTTGACGCAAACCCTTCGATTTCGGAGTCTCTGTTCACTCTCAACTCCGAACCGATAGATTCCCTTTTATATTTAGTTTTTACTCACAAAAATGTGTACTTTCGATGATCTGCACTTTCTTATAGTTTTTTTAAAAGCCAGTGTCAATGGCAACAGGACACTTTTTGCCTCTTTCATTCGTAACCGACGTATTTCCTTTCCGAATCGAAGTGCACTCAATCTAAAAATAGCTGCTATCTTGTTGACGCTATGACGTCTCCAAGTAACTAGTCTCAGACTAAAGCATGAAGTCTTGCCTCAGCAAATGACTAAAACTTGGCCAAACTTAGTCGGAATGTGCCGTGATTTTAGTCTCGGACTTGCTTAATCAGCTCACATGAAATCCAATTTTTTCAAGTCCTTGACTAAAGTCAGAGAGAATTAAAGACTAAGCGCTAGTCCACTTTCATGAAAACGGCCCCAGGAGCCTTACTCGGGATACCTGAAATAAAAATGAAGCTGAACACCTCGCGAATGCCTCTGGTTAAAAAATAAAAAGCTGGGCTGGGTCTTTTGATCTCCCATGGTGGGCAGGGGGTTATGTACTTGCTGTACCTTCTATCCCCATATGTCTGCTTTCTGAGTTGCTTTCAGTCTTTGTCTTGAAATGGCATTACAACTTGGTTTTGTCCCGGCCCTTGTTGAAGTCTTTTGCTGAGGGGGAAACGGTCAAAGAAGTGTTAGGAGGTAATATATCTTTTTCCTTGTAAATCATCTCTGTGCTATGTAGATACTTACATATATATATATATATATATATTATATATATATATATATATATATATATATATATATATATATATATATATATATATATATATATATTGAGGTTGGTGGGTACTTGTAGGTACGAGAGTGCTAGATAATGTTGGACAGAGCTAATATAAAATATAAATAAAGTCACTCATATATTTTTGGCCGATACACGTACACACACACACACACACACACACACATATATATATATATATATATATATATATATATATATATATATATATATATAATTTTTATTTTTATTTATTTTTTTTTTGGTTTAAAATATATAATAGTTTGTAAACATTTAAGTGTGTTCCCCTTAGTGGGACCCTGTGTTGTGTGTCTGAATGAGACTTTTTGGTGATTTCAAACTTGGTAGGCTACACTGTGCTCTTGGAATCTACATCTGTTCTTTATTTATTGAGCAATTCTCCACTGTCTTACTTTTTCTCGTGTGTTTTCAATTGTAAATCTAGAATATCTGACTACCCCATTCTCCTCTCTATTTTTTTTTTTACTGGCGTTGAAATGACGTGAATGTGTTGCAAGCGACGTAAAAACCTTAAAACAAACCAGTAAATAAATAAATAAATAAAAAGTAGAAAACACGAATGAAAAAGCACATATCTACACCCAATGACCTTTTGATGGCTATAGCTCTTGAATACCAGGCATGATTTTTTCAGGGGAAATAATTTTTAATTTTTGAAAATCAACCTCATTTGGAGAGAAAACAAATTTCCTCAAAACTAGGATATTGCTTTTTAGCGAACCCAATCTTTGTATTAATGTCATGTTATTCATTTGTCTTGAGAAGTATGCGTTTTCATATATAATTTCTCCTGGTGCATAGTTCATATTGATTAATTCTATGGTAATGAAAACAAACAAATAAAACACAAAATCAAAACAAAACAAACAAACCAAAAAAAAAAAAAAAAAAGAAAAAAAAAAGAAAGAAAGGAAAACAAAGCAAAGAATATAGTCAGTTCATCGATCTATACAATCTATCAAGGAAGGGCGAGAATTCTGTACGGTTGACGATATAGTTAAAATATAAAACCATAACTGGCGGTATTTTGTGCCCTTAGAAGAATAATTCTATCAACAAAACCTGGTGACAAAATAACTTATAGGGAAAGGGAATTGGTATGACGGTTCAAGTGCTGTGTTATGTCGTCATTTCGGTATTGTTGATTTTTATTAACTAATCAATTTGTTAATTAATTAATTAATTAATTTATATTTCTTTTTTTTTTGTTTGTTGCAGGGGAACTATCGTGTTTACTCTTTCAGCACCGCTACGTAGTATTTTTTAAAAATACTTGGGGTCTGAAAAAGAACTTCATTTCATTTCTTGGTATTTTGGACTTCAAGCTATCGGAACCATGACAACCTCTGGAGATTTCACCAATAAAGTGGTCATCATTACAGGGGCGAGTTCTGGCCTTGGCCAAGCTACCGCCATTTTGTTCGCCAAAAAAGGAGCTTCCGTTGTTTTGTGTGGGAGAGATGAAGATCGCCTCAAGTCTTCTATTGCTCAATGCGTTGAAGCAAGTGGCGGACACGCTAGTCGGTTTACGTCTGTCATAGGAGACATCACGAAACCTGAAGTTCGTCAAGCCACCGTAGACAAGGCAGTTGAGACATTTCAGAAACTGGATATATTAGTAGCTAACGCTGGAGTTGTGTATCCAGAAAATGGAATCGAAAATACAACTGAGGCCATGTTTGACGCAATGTTCGACACAAACGTTAAAGCGGTTTTTTTCTTGATAAAGACTGCCGTGCCATATCTCGAAAAATCTGGTGGAAATATTATCAACGTCTCATCCAATTCCAGCACAGTGTTAATTCGAGGGCGCTCAGTCTATCCAATGACGAAAGCAACTGTTGATCATATGACCAGGTGCTTAGCTCTAGATTTAGCGCCAAAAGGGATTCGAGTGAATGCCGTCAATCCTTCATATTTTCCGACAAGAATGCGTCGTCACTATGGTGGAAACGTTGAAGAAATAGCACAGCGAGGGCTTGAAATGGAAAGTCCTAAACATCCTCTTTACGGGAAGTGCGTCACGGCGGAAGCTATCGCAGACACTATTGCATTCTTGGCATCGGACGCGGCGAAATTTGTCACCGGACAATGTAACATTGTGGACGGCGCTCGACAATTCTTAGGCTGCTATTAATAATCCTTTTCAGATTTCATCAACATGGACAATTGAATGAGAAAAACAAACTGTGCAGAGTAGTATCACAAATATAGTTTTAATAATACGACACGAACGATATCTATATAGACTTGTGACTCATGCAAAAACAGTCGTAATTTTTTGTTGACTCTCGTTCAAACCACAATGGTATGAATTCAAAGTTAGTGACATCATTATCATCATCATCATCATTCTAATGTGTGGTCTAAGGTGGAGATTAAATTTTATTTAATAAAAAAATTAAGTTATAATGCTCCTACCACTCGAGCGTTTTACATAGACAGTCAGCTTCTACACAAGAATCGCCCTATTACTTTAGTTTCTTATAATAGAGGTCTGCAAATCCTATGATTTCCCTGCTACATAATGTTAGTCTGATTTATTCTGTTTTATAAGTATTTACAGATTTTTGTTATATGGCATTATTGAACAATTAAACATAGACGTCTAGCCTCAATATTTGTTTATTTTTTTGCGAAGAGCTCTTGTGGAAGCCGGGTTCTTTGTCGGTCTGGCCGTCTCTCTGGTCTTTAATGCTGTGTGTCGGGTTGATGTCAAGCTGGAATTGATCTTCATATTCCAGGATGTGAAGGGATTGAAATCTGGTTTGATATGATAATTATATACATGGCGTCAGATTTCTCCGTGATAAACTTCCTTGGCCTGTCTGCGAGAATTGTGTGCCCTCAGACAGTGGTATATTTATATAAATACGTATACATTATATTATTTACTAGTAGTGAAGTCCTAATCTTATGATAAGGATGTTTGCTTTTACGCTTGTCTAATCTCAGACCTACTAAACAGGTTCAAATTGTACAAACGGCTAAAGAAGCCTAATAATATTATAGTCTACTCCGCGAGCGTTATAAGTATAGACTGATGAATATTTTAAGTAAAATACATAATGCTATCGTCCAAATAGTATGAAGTAAACAAATGATAGTCAGTCCGGCCTCATAAACTTTACAAGACTACACTGGTCTAGATAAAACAACGATATTGTAATGTATGATCAAATTACATATATCCAAATCATGATGATACAATACTAAATCATAATAATACAATCATAGGATATAGGAAGAGTAGGCAGACAATGTTGTTGATACATTTTAAAATTGAATCCCGGGTGGGGTTCCTGACCTCCCATAGTGGGCATGGAGGCACTTACTATGTCTTCTATCCCCCTATATCTGTTTTCCAATTTGCTTTCTGTCTTTGTCCTGGAATGAGGTTTTGTCCTGGCCCTGGCTGGATACTCTGACTGGGAGGGAAACAGTCAGATGTATAGTTAGTTTTGGGAGATGATTTTTTTTCCTTGTAAATCATCTCTCTGTTATGTACTGTATTATGTTTTGTTTATGTATTATATATGATTTGTAAATATTTGAGTGAGTTCCTCCTAGTAGGGACCCGTGCTTGTGTCTGGATGAGACTTTTAGGTGATCTCAAACTAAGTACACTGATAGTTTGCTCTTGGAATCTACATCTGTCCCTATTTGAACCAATTCCCCTTTGTCTGCCTTATTCTTGGATGCTTTAATTGTAATTCTAGAACTTTTGACTATCCCATTTTCTTCCATTTTATTGGCGTTGATATGACCTTAATGTGTTGCAAGCACCGTAAGACTCTTAAAAACAAAAACAAATTAAAAGTAAATCAGTGTTTTCACTCACCACTTTTTGAATCGTACACCACTAAATAGCATAAATGGAAAAGTCCTTTCCTGAGAAGGTAGATTTTTGGAAAAGAAGAGAATGATTCGTTTCAACGTACTTATTTTATAACGTTTAAGCCAGCCCCCCCCCCCCCCACCCCCCGCACCTGACGTGCGTCTTTATTTCGAAGATAGTGTGTGGGGTGGTGGTGGGCGTGTTTTCAGATGTTAACACGTAATCATTTTCATAGTCTGGTTTTAGGCGAGCGTGAGAATCACGGGTAGATTATGGATTTTCTGGCACAAATGTGTAACGTATCGTACTCGAATTTTGTGGTCAACCAATTAACAGATGGCTGCTGTCAGCGTTAGATACGGGTAATACCGTAGCAATGACTATCCCGCACAAATCTTTGGGCCTCTTTTTCGCTCACGAAGTGCCCGAATTTGCGTCAAAATATGGGACGAAGCCGCTTCGTATATGCTATTTTAAAAAATTAATTACGACGCTGTTTATCGATGAATATGACTGAAAGTTGGCACACAGTTAAGAAAAAGGTCATTTTAGATTATGTCAAGCGACAAAACTCGCGCGATTACCAGAAGACCGTTAAAAATAGATTTTTATTCTTTGGAGTAAAATATTTCTAAAACTACCGGGCGTGGAGGTTTTGTCGCTGACAAGGTAATACATGAACATTTCTTCTTTTTGGTTGTAAAATTTCATATGAATATGACGAGTACTTTTCCCGTATTTTACAAAACACCATCCTAATTTGCTCTTCAAGTTTCAATCTTTTAGGGCTCTTTCAGAAATAACCGAAAAATGCCCATTGCTCAGCAACCATTGGAGATTTTTTAATTCTGTAAACGACATGATATTCCTTATTTCCTTAAGGATATTCCCAGAAATTATGAAGTGCATCGTTTTGCACAATGAATTTCTAGACGATTTTAAAGATGGCGGCCCACCTTGAAACTTGGTCAAAGGAGGAAATCAGAGCTGTCATACGTTTTTTGAACGCCAAAAGTCTGAATCCTACCGAAATTCATAAAGAACTTCAGAGTGTATATGGTGAGCATGTTATAAGCCGTACACAAGTCTATCACTGTTGTAATTTGTTTGAAGCCGGCCATTCCGACTTGACAGACAGGGAAGGGAGAGGGCGTTCGATAACTGCGACGTCAGAAGACAATGGGAAGCGAGTTGATGAGCTTATTCGTCAAGACAGGAGGTTGAAACTTCATGAAATCGCAAGCAGTCTTGAAATTTCGGAAACTTCTGCCCATAGAATTGTATTTGATGAACTTGGCTACAGAAAAGTCAGCGCAAGATGGGTTCCTAAGCAATTGACCGACAATCATAAAGAACAAAGATTGGACATCTACAGGGAACTTTTGAGAAGAAGCAAGAGCTCACGCAGGGTTCACGGGCATACTGCCAACGCCGGCGGAGACTTTCTAGGGTACGATGTGACTTTTCTTGACAGCATAGTCACCGGTGATGAGACTTGGTTGCACCACTGCACCCCAGAAACAAAGCAAGATTTGATGACATGGAAACATCCATCCTCACCTGTCGCGAAGAAATTCAAAGTCATGCGGTCAGCAAAGAAAATAATGGGAACTGTTTTCTGGGACAGTCGTGGTGTTATTCCGTTCGAAACCTTACAACCTGGAGAAACAATCAATGCTGCAAGGTACTGCCAAACTCTTGACAAGCTTAGGGAGGCCATTCGCAGAAAGCGCCCAGGGCAGTTGACCAACGGGGTCATTTTGCAACACGACAACGCTACACCCCACACAGCACGAGTGACGCAAGGTTGGCTAGAGAAATATGGATGGGAGATTTTGCCACACCCACCACACAGTCCAGACCTCGCACCATCTGATTATAACCTCTTTGGGCCACTGAAACGTGAGCTGGCAGGAAAGCGCTTTGATATCGATGAAGAGCTTGTTGACCATGTGCGGAAATGGCTACAAAACCTTGACGGAAATTTCTTACGAGAGGGTATTTATTCCATGGTGCGGCGGTGGCAGAAGTGTGTCAACAGACTTGGCTGTTACGTAGAGAAATGAAGGACGAGTCAAGGTATGAACAGGTGCAAGAATTTTGTTGATAGCATAAAAAACGCGGATTTTACAGGCATTTTTCGGTTAATTATGAAAGAGCCCTCGTATTTATTACGCAAGATACAACCAAAGGTCGAAAAAAAATGCCGAAAAAGCGTCCCATATTTTAGCGTTTTTTTCCTCTTTGCGGGTCATCCAAATAAAAGACACCTTTGAAACTGCATAACTTGTTTATTTATGAATGGATTTTCAAAATTCAAAAACATTTTTACTCAGTGGAGATAGGGCTTTGATTTTAGACAAAATTTTTCCTCAAAAAGAGAAAAAAACATTTTTCATAGTCCTTGCTGTGTTTAATTTCCATCGTGACAGTCCATCATCATCATCATCATCATCATCATCATCATCATCATCATCATCATCATCATCATCATCATCATCATCATCATCATCATCATCATCTTCATTGCTATTAACAACAGCAACAACACTAATAACAACCACCTGGGTGGGGTTCCAAACCTCCCTTAGTGGGCTGGGAAGTACTTGCAGTTTTCTAACCCCTTGTATCTGTTTTCCAATTGCTTTCTGTCTTTGTCTTGGAATGAGATTACTAAGTTTCGTCCTGACCCTGGCCGGAGTCCTTGGCTGGGAGGGAAACAGTTGATTATATAGTTATAGTTTTGGGAGCTGATATATTTCCCTTGTAAATCATCTCTCTGTTATGTACTATTATTTTTTTACACATATGATTTGTTAACATATGAGTTTATTTCTCTTAGTGGGATATTGTGCTGGTGTCTGGGTGAAACATTTAGGTGATCTCAAACTAAGTACACTGATAGTGTGCTGTTGGAATCTAAATATATATATGTTCCCTATTTGAACCATTCCCCTTTGCCTTACTTTTTCCTTAAATCCTTTTAATTGTACATCTAGAATGTTTTTACTGTCATATTTTCATCCTTTTTACTGGCGCTGATATGGCCTAAATGTGTTGCGAGCGCCGTAAAACCCTTAAAAAATTAATTTCAAGTCAGTCATAATCTCATGAACCAAAGGAGAGGAGTTCAATTTCAGTTTCTGTCAAGTCAGTGTTTTTGACCGAGACTCTTTGCCCCTCCATGTTAATGCAATCCAAATCGGTTTCAAAACATCGTTCAGAAGAGTCCAAATGCTTCTTGTGGTGAAGAAACGTCTAATACAAAAACTCTCTCACAAACTTCTTACAATGTTTCTAACATCTTATACTTGGCTCCTCATTAAACCGTGCTGATCCATCCTTTGAAATACATTACTGTCATCACTAGGAGAGAGTGGTTCAATATCAGGATTTGATTATTATGAGGTTCTGGTATTCTAATTCTATATCTTCATCAAAATTACCGTTCAATTTTTTTCGGAAAAATGAATTGATACCACGAGGAGATATCCACTCATCTTCACATGAGTCATAATAAAATATCACATAATCAGAAATTGAATTAGGTCGAAAGCCTTGCATCAATTTGAAGATACAGCTAGCGGTCAGAGGCTTCACGAAATAAACAACAAAACAAATCGAAAAAAAAAATGTGTGTGGATCTCAAATGCCAGTAAGTTTCATCCGGAAATATATGTCTGTAATTTAAATCGAGCTCAAATGCTTGAAACACATCGCAGTCACTTTACTTTTGATCTAGAATACCACATCGTGGTCGGTATGAAATCCATTTCAATAGGCAAGTATAGAATAGAATATGAAATATTTATCACTTAATTTAACAACATAGTGTGAGAAATTAAGTCCAACAGAAACAAACAACTTATGGAGACCAGGGTTTATCTCAGCTGTTGCAGGCACACCATTAGGATGTTCAAAGTCGGGGTCAAACTATACCTAAACTAAATGTTTGAAAACGTGTGTGAAAACTTCAAACAGATAATTACATAATCAATAAGACATCGTATCAACGTTGTTCCATGATCTAAGATTCCACACTAAAACTAACCTTGATAGATTTGGATACCATTCTGGGACTTTTAGGCTTGCAACCTCATATATATACGAAACATCGTGGCTCATCTGTCAAGAACGATAACTCCCAACGTTTTCAGAGGAAAGTTATCTAAGAGCCAGCGGGTGGTTGGATGGGAGCATCACCCTTGAATCCTATGATGTTCGCATGGGTGTACGATCCGATAGTGATGTCGTTTCTTCTTCTCTTTACTAGCCTATCCTGCTTCTTTGGTTTGTGATTGTATTTTTGACAGGGGATATTTTTTTTTTTTCTGTAAATCTTCTGCCTGTTTGTTCTTGGTTATTTATAATTTAGCTTATGATATCTTTAGGTTATGATTTTGATTTACATTTGTACTATTTTTGTTAGATTGCTTGTTTTTTTGTTTCAGCGGTCTCTCATATAACCTCAATTGTGTTGGAAGAGACCTAAAGCAACAAACAAACAAAAATATCTAAGAGCCAAAGGAATGTAACTTTAAAAAAAAAAAAAAAAACAACAAAAAAAGAACTTGAGCTTTTATATAACACAATATCCACTAAACATGCTCAAAGCGCTTTACAAGGGGTCCCTGATAAGCAGCAACACGTAACGTGTAGAACGAGACATAACTAATATATAATAATGAAGTATTTATGTTCGGCTCCGGGTTATAAACAACCCATGAGTGAGTTAACGCCACTTCTTTAGAATCTCTGGGTTAGAAGTCACCCAGGAGTTTGTTAAAGATGGTACACAAGTTTAATCATTAATATGTGAATTATTTATGCACTTATTCCAATGGTTCGGTTATGTACGATGGATGAGGGCACAAAAGAGGCATATATCTAAAAGGAGATGGCTATTAGTATAATCATAATCTAACAGTTGACTCTAAATGACCCAGATGGGGTGACCACTCACTCAGGAGTTGGGGTGAGGGTTTAAACAAAAAACAAAACAAAAAAACAAAACAACATACGCGTATCATTGCCAATGACATTGAGCGGCGAGGTGTGAAGAAGAATGGGACTCATTAGAGTAAGATTTCCTCCAATACTGGACACGGAGGTCAATTGCTGTGTTCTATCCCCTTTTATCTGCTTTCTGTCTTTGTCCCGGAATAGTAGGAGGAATTAAGCTAAAATCGTGCAAATTCGGGTTGAAAGCATGAAAATTTGCATACAAGTTGCCAAGACCGATAGAAAAATCATCTGATATAGAACCATTTTGACAATCAATTATAACGGATCGGTTTAAGGCCTTAGATTAAACAAGGGAAATAACTGCGTAAAATATATATTTTCTTCATATTCATTGTATTAGGGAAAATTAGGCTAAAACCGTGCACATTGGAGTTGAAATCCTGAAAATTGGCATATATGTAACTAAAACCCGTATAAATAACAACTGCTATAGAACCACTCAGGCAATTTATCATAACAGTGCGTTTTTAGCACTTTTATTTTTTCTTATATAGCAATACTTATCCGAGGAAATAACCACGATAATACAATGTGCGTTCTAAAACTTTAAATACACTGGTAACAATTTACCGCAGCTAACTGATGGTTATTTTGTGTTGTAACTAGTAGATAAAAGAGGGAGAGGGGGAGGGAGTGTGTGTGTGAGAGAGAGAGAGAGAGAGAGAGAGAGAGAGAGAGAGAGAGAGAGAGGAGAGGAGAGAGAGAGAGAGAGAGAGAGAGAGAGAGAGAGAGAGAGAGTAGTATTTACGATTAAATAATTTTGTATGGTTGGTGAATCGAAAGTAAAGGGAAAGAAAAACATCCGCTTCGACGCTAAAAATAGTCACCAATGGGAATTCAAAGGATGACGTAAAGCAACATTGGGTTGTCTTGCCTCGAATGTTTACACACTAAAAATGAAAGAAATTTTTGTCGTCCAATTCAAATTTTTCTAATCTTAAAAACCTTGTATCTCAACTAATACTGATCTCTCAGAGTGGTTCTATATCATAAATTATAGGATTTTTCATATTCTACAACATGTGTAATTTTCATGCTTTCAACCCTGATTTGCACAATTCAATTGTTTTTTTTTGACCTAATTCCCCTACTAGAATGGGATTACTTGGTTTTGTCTTGCCCCTTGCCAGAGTCATTTGGATGAGAAAGGAACACTCAAGTGTGAGGTGTTAGCTTTGGGAGATGATATTTTAACCGTTGTTAATCATTTCACTGTTATGTAATGATAGTTATATATATATATATATATATATATATATATATTATATATATATATATATATATATATATATATATATATATATATATGTATATTGGTTTTGAACATATCTTTTAAATATTTGAGAGTAATCCTCATAATGGAATCCTGTGCTGGTGTCTGGATGAGATTTTTAGGTTATCCCAAACTACGGACATTGATGGTAGGCCTATGCTCTTAGAATTTACTTCTATTACCCATTTGAACCAATTCCTCTTATCTTACTTTTTCTTTGGTGCTTTAATTGTAATTCTATAAATTTTTGACTCCCATTTTCTTCATTTTTACCGGCGCTGACGGATATAATGACTGAAATGTGTGGCAAGCGCCGTAAAACCTTTAAAAAACATAAAACACATACAAGTGTTGCAAGAGACGTGAAACCATTGAAGTAAAATAATTCACGAAGTACGTACGTACTGGACACTAATACTAGAGTATTAAAATAAAGTCTTTCTAATAACATCTTTAACAGAAATAAACATGGACCATGAATACATAAATGCTTTGCATTTTGTTTACCGTTATCTTTCACTCGATGCGCCTCAATAGCTGCCGTGACTACCAACAGCATCAAGCAAATTTTAAATTCAACCTATTTTCGAGTTCTTTCCGCGCGCGCGCGCGTGTGTGTGTGTGTGTGTGTGTGTGTGTGTGCGTGGCACGATGGATTCAATAACAGCTCTATTTTTACTTCATGGTAAGCGTTCCAATATCTGGTATCGGAACTGGACAAACAATGTATCTGAGGAAACAAGTCATACTGAGAAATGCCCGGTGACACCCAGACGGCCAGCCAATCAGCCCATCTTCTCATTTCAACTCACTGGAAAAGTGTCGTTTAGAAATTCGCGAATGGCCTGTCTTATTGAAAAAATTAGATGGCTACGCTTATTTGTACTACCACTGCAAATAACGCCAGAGCTTATTTGTACTCTTACTAAAAATATAACATTTTATACGGATAGAACTGCAATATACAATGAATTATCTGGAAGTCAAAAAGTGAACACTTCATCTCATCACAATCACATTCTATTATTACAAGTTGATTTTGACGGACTTCGGTAATTCTTCACTCTTTTCAAGTCACAGAATACTCAGTTTACAAGGTAAGCATACGAAATGCACATTTTAATTCATTTCTTATTTTTATAACTAAACATGCTTTGGGGTTGTGTGTTTGTTGATTGTGCATCAGCTGACGACACATTTGTCGCTACCGCGAATTACTCAACTTTATTACTTTATTTTGTGAAAAATAACAATAACAGGGCTTTTAAAAAATTAAAATACTAATCCCCCCCCCCAAATAATTTAAATCAGCCTTCCATGTCAGGCGATTATAACCAGGTGTTTAAATGTTCGATCCCCAGTCAAAAGGTTGCTAATTTTATCAAGATCAAGAGGTTTCGAGTACTCAGGACATTCCAGGCTCAGGGTCCTTAAAAAAAATTCTTTTCATTCAGTTATTGTTATTATCTTTATTATGGCCGACACAGCATGCATCGTCCATACTTTTTCAAAACTTTTTTTTTTTTTGGGGGGGGGGGGGGGCTGTTTTTTTATATCGGAAAATTGGGTTTTGTATGTTATGTTCATGGAGAGAGAGAGAGAGAGAGTAATATTTTTTAATGATAAGATATCTGTAGTGGTAGTATTATTAGTAGTTTTGAAATGCCTATGATGATGACAATGTGAGATAATTATATTAGTGTGATTATTTTTATCATATTTTTAAAAATTACGTACGGCTATGTCGTAGTGGTATGACACTCGCTTTTGGACCGGAAGGTCCTGGGCTCGAGCCTCGCTCGGCGCATAGTTGAGCCCTTGGAAAAGGCACTTTGCTCACTTTCTCTCACCGGACTCAGTTGTAAAATGTGTACTTGGCCGTTAACTGCGTTGTCTCTGTCCGAAGAAATTGTAATATCGCCTAACAGACGTTATGTCCCGTTCAACATGCGAAGCGTTGCTGTCATAAACTTTAGCATTGGCATGTATGTGCCTATTTCGCTGTAGTGAATTTAATTTAATTTTTTGTTTTCATCGACAGCTAACATGAAAGAACACTGTTGACGTTACTGGTGTCCTGACAATCCATAAAGATGCTGGCTCAAGGGCTATTCTGGCAAGGTGTGTTGAGGCAAACCTTTGCCTGTGGCAAAACTCATCAATCAGCAAACCATCATCTAGGCCAGCAGACCAGAGTGTCTGCATGCACTTTTTGACAATGGTTAGTAATGTTTTCAAATCTCCATAGCGCCTTTACATTTTTTATTGGTGATCAATAAAATAAATGCTCATTTTTCTAAATGAAAATGGCAAAGCATCATTTGAATTGAATTACTACTGAATGTATTAACTTAACGACAGACTATAGTTTGTTGCCAAGAGTTTTGTTCTATGGATGTAAAACCAATGAAATTTCAAGTGTGTTGGTGTGAATAATGATCATTTTTTAAAAATTGCTATGTCTTTGACAAATGCATTTTATGACAATAATGCCATTTCCAAAAATTGCTAATGAAATGTGTCTCTTTTTTATTTCAATTTTTCCATCCAGAGCAGGATCAACCCTCTTTGTGGAACTACAAAAAAAGTGGTGGCAAACAAGTAGTGTTGACTTTTTCTGTATTGAGGCGAAAGAGATTTTTATTCCAAGGGTTTGGGAAAGCAAATTTCTTTTTATTCAGAGCTAGTGCACTATTTAACTGTTTTATTGTCTAGAATAGAATTGATTTTGCAGTTCAACTTGACTAGATATCTAATTTTATACGACTTGTCTCTCAAGTAGAATAAAAAATGAAAAATGAGGACAGCGTGCCATATTATATTTTGAAAAATCATTTAATATATCTAGAAATCATCTGTATAACCTATTGTATACAGTAAAAAATTAGGTTTTGTGATTATAATGATGAATTCATAAGGTATGACATCATATTTGACCACAAAATTATTTTATCTCTGGGCGTAAAAAAATCAATTTTACAGCATTTTTTTTTATCTAAGGGGTATGGGGTAGTGAACCGATTATAATTTTTTTTAGACTTAGATCAATCTACAAAATTTTCGTTTTCTTGTCCTATTACGGTCATATTTTGAAAGTTTGATAGATCATTTCTTTTAGTTGTCTGCAAAATCAGCCTTTTAACTTTATGTCAAATTATAGAAAAAGCTTGCGCTTTCTCAAATGTCTGTTTTATGTCATTTGTCTGATTTTCTAGCAATCCTACCTTAGTCATTTTCCTTTAAATAAATTATCTTCAAATTTATTCAGAATCTTTTCTATGATGTGTTTTACATCATGATGTAAGTGTTTGGGGGTAAATTAAAATTTAGCAATTTTATAAATTTTAAAATTCATTTGTTCCTGTCGATCCGCGCTAAATTTTCAGTTGAAATCAAATAAAAATTCTAAAAAAATTATTCCAAGAGTTCTCATGATATAGCTATTTATGAAAGAAACATTGTGTTTGAATTTGAAAGAAATTTATATGCTAGCTTTTGGTGCATCTATGTTAGAAATTTTAGGGTTTTACCTCTAATTTTAGCTTATGTTGCCCCTTAAAAAAGTTTTTTTTTTTTAATTCAGTTATTTTTGGTGTTTAGCATCAAATTATACATTACATTATTACTTCATGAGATATAGTTAAAGAATTTTAGAACTATAAAGCATATTTGACCACTAAAGTAATTTTTTGGTGAATAACAGCAGATATTAAATTATTTCGCAATTTTTTTTCTTAGAGGTATGGGTTAGCGAATTGTTTATAATTTTTTTCAGAATTTGATCAATTTATAAAATATTACTGTTTTCTTGTTCCATATTGGTTATACTTGATGAATGTTGGCCTTTGTCTGCATAATTAGCTTTATTCTCAAATTAAAGACAAATTTTTCATTTTCTCAAAATTTCATTGCGCGTCATTCTCTATTTTCTAACATTCACATCTGGATTGTTTCCCATCAGATTGTCTTCAAAATTGGTCAGAATTTTTCTTATGATGTGTTTTGCATCATGATGGTTGGGTTTTGGGCTAAACAAAAATTTAGCAGTTTTATGAATTTTTAAATCAATTTTTTTTCCTGTCATGTCACACCAAATTTTCACTAAGAAATCGAAAAAAAATTCTGAAAAATTTATTTTCAAGACTATTGCTAAACCTATCCATCTTGTTGTAAGAAACATTTTGTGTAAATTTGAAAGAGATCTGTTCGTTGTTTTTTCCTGCATCACTGTAAGAATATTTGGGGTCTAATTTGAGCTTATATTGTCCCCCTGGTGGTAGGGATTTGGTAGCTAATAGTATTAGCGCTGGTGGTAGGGACTCAGTGAGTAATAGCGCTGGTGGTAGGGACTCAGTGAGTAATAGCGCTGGTCGTAGGGACTCGATGAGTAAAAGCTCTATGACTCGCTGAGTAATAGCGCTGGTGGTAGGGACTCGGTGAGTAATAACGCTGGTCGTAGGTGCTCAGTGAGTAAAAGCTCTATGACTGTAATAGCGCTGGTGGTAGGGACTCGGTGAGTAAAAGCGCTGGTGGTAGGGGCTCAGTGAGTAATAGCGCTGGTCGTAGGGACTCAGTGAGTAATAGCGCTGGTCGTAGGGACTCAGTGAGTAAAAGCTCTATGACTCAGTGAGTAGAAGTGCTGGTGGTAGGGACTCAGTGAGTAAAAGCTCTATGACTCGGTAATAGCACTGGTGGTAGGGACAGTGTCAGTGAGTAAAAGCGCTGGTGGTAGGGACTCGGTGAGTTATAGCGCTGGTTGTAGGGACTCGGTGAGTAAAAGCACTGGTGGTAGGGACTCAGTGAGTAAATGCTCAATAACTCGGTAATAGCACTGGTGGTAGGGACTCGGTGAGTAAAAGCTCTATGACTCAATGAGTAAAAGCGCTGGTGGTAGGGACTCGGTGAGTAAAAGCTCTATGACTCAATGAGTAAAAGCGCTGGTGGTAGGGACTCGGTGAGTAAAAGCTCTATATCGGTAAGCCTGTGGTAGGACTCGTGAGTAAAAGTTGACTCAGAGTAAGCTGGTGGTAGGGACTCGGTGAGTAAAAGCTCTATGACTCATGAGTAAAAGCGCTGGTGGTAGGGACTCGGTATTAAAACGCTGTGTAGGGACTCGGTGAGTAAATAGACGTCGTGTGGTAGGGACTCGGTGAGTTAAAAGCGCTGGTGGTAGGACTCGGTGAGTAAAAGCTTATGGACTCGTGAGTAAAAGCGCTGGTGGTAGGGACTCGGTGAGTAAAAGCGCTGGTGGTAGGGACTCGGTGAGTTATAGCGCTGGTGTGGTAGGGACTCAGGTGAGTATAAAAGCGCTGGTGGTAGGGACTCGTGAGTAATAGCGCTGGTGGTAGGGACTCGGTGAGTAATAGCGCTGGTGGTAGGGACTCAGTGAGTAAAAGCTCTATGACTCGGAGTAAAAGCGCTGGTGGTAGGACTCGAGAGTAAAGCGCTGGTGGTAGGGACTCGCTGAGTAAAAGCTCTATGACTCAGATGAGTAAAAGCGCTGGTGGTAGGGTACTGGTGAGTAATAGCACTGGTGGTAGGATGGTAGTAAAGCTCTATGACTCAATGAGTTAAGCGCTGGTGGTAGGGACTGGTGAGTAATAGCCTGGTGGTAGGACTCAGTAAAAGCGCTGTGGGAGGGATCAGTGAGTAAAAGCGCTGTAGGGATTCAGTGGTGTCACTGATTTTATGACATTAGAATATAAAGAAATTTACAACTACAATCGGCTAATGATTTTACAAAAGGTCCCCACAAAAGTATATCTTTAAATTATTAAACAAGTCTGTTGATTAAATTAAATTATAATTTTATTTTAAAAGATCAAGAAAATGTCAAAATAAAAATGAAAGTTTTGACAACGAAAATGTACCTATTCCGTAACATATAAAGACACACAAACAAATCTTGTCCTCTTGCTCCTCTGTAATCTTGACACAGCATTGCTCTGATTTTTCGTGAAGATGTGTAGCATGAACACTACTTCACTCTATACCGATCACGACCCAACAAGTATTGAGAACAACCATGCTTCTCAAATTTGTTTTACATACAGGACTTTGCACTATCCTTTTGAATCTGGATAGAGACTTGACCGACTCAATTGTTAACTGGCACCTTTTTACTATCACACTCTTTTATTGAGATGTGATATTACGACTTATAATGTCCCTTTTTATTTCGTCATTGACCGACCAGCTTTTGAAATTTTGATATTCTACAACACAGTGTTTGGTCTCCTGTGTTATATTTGTTTTATTCTGTACCGGCCTGTATAACACAGTTTCGGCCTTCTCTGTGTTATATTTTTATTGGGACATATAGTAACAGATTTGCCTTCTCTGTACTATGAATTGGTCACCCGTTCACGGACTGACACAATACAGTAGCCTGCACTATGCCTTGCTATCTTCCGGCCCCAAACGTACTTCACACAATCAACCCTGCATTATGTGAAGGATAGCTAGTGACGTTTGGCGACTGAGAGACGTCATCACAAGATAGCATAGCAACAGGTTTGAAAAATACCAACTCGTGGTTGCCTAAAGCTAATATCCCATTGAGACTTAAGCTCATTCTACAGTAACGTCACAGCCCCCACCCACGTTAAAAATTTACTTTTTTGGTGGTTTATTACATGAAAATAAATTTTACAAATGGACAATGAGTAAAGGTATTAAGGGAATTCTGTATGAAATTTCCTGTGTAGAGTCACATTTGAAAAATTTCGCAGTCTAACTGTCTCTGTCGTGTCAAGGGCATCTTTATGGTCGCATGTCTCTGTTATCTGGAGTCCCTGTCTGGTCAGTCTGTGTGTCCATAACGTCTGTGGTCTCTCTGTCTGGTCAGTTTGTGTGTCCATAACGTCTGTGGTCTCTGTCTGGTCAGTCTGTGTGTCCATAACTTCTGTGGTCTCTGTCAGGGCAGAGTGTGTATTTATGTCTGTGGTCTCTGGCCAGTATGTGCATTTACAATGTCTGGTATCTCTGAAAAGTCAGAAAGAGGGTTAGAATGGGGATTTGTCTGTATCAAGTCAGTCATGTCAACAATGTCAAAGTCTTTACCTTCAGAGACAAGAGTCAAAAACTGTTCCAACTGGGAGATTCTTTGCAGAAACTGATGTTCTCCCATAACTTGAAACAAGCTATTGATCCTGTTTGTCACTGAAGATACAATTCGATACCGTCCTTCCTGTGTATTTGTCACACGTCATACTGGTACAATGTCAGTTTCAGGTTGGTCATGGATTTCCAGTCTTTCGCCCGCCCTGACCCTCATCATCTATGCACATAACATTCACAAGTGGATACAAATATCGATTTACTTTGTATGTTGCATCCATAACAAACACATCACAAAAAACACTCAAATCACGCCTCATTCTTCCCGTTACTTAAAACAAATACTCAAAACCACCATCCTCATTCACACTGAACTTTGTTACACCTCCTTCCTCCTCTATCTCTTTCAGTAATTCCTGTACCGTCTCACCGTCCGTCCTGTCAATATCAGTCTTGAACAATCTCCGCTGCAAATCTTCGACATCTTTAGGCAATACATTTTATCCTTGGCTTGATTGAATGTATTGCCTAAGTTGGGTTGTGGACACCTTTGTTTTAGCCATAGCCTTCACTGTCTCATTCACAAGGGGCAGGCGATTCTCCGGATAAAGTGAGGATGGCTAAATGTAAAAAGAAAAAAGATTAAAAGTACAAAATTGTATGCAATAGCATTCAATTCAGACCTGCCAGCTAACAAAACAAAAAAAAAGCATTTTATTTTTTATTGACAATTTAAAGACAAAAATCTGCATATAAACCCATAATGCACGAGTTGTGTTTGTCACTCTAAAATACTTGAATGAACTAAACTGCAACAGGCGCTCATCAAATTCAAGGGTTAAATGAATGACTGCAGAATTCCCAAAAAACGTCGCTTCATTGTCTTTGTAACATTTTCATGGCATACAAAAACGCAATAGAGTGGTCACCATTTATAATTAGTCCTCAGAAATCAAGCACTTATAACTGCATCGTACTCATAGTCAAAGTCAAATTTTATTTTGAAAAGTCTATGGACAACCATCAAATCTTAAAATTCCTTATCTGGAACAAAAAAAAAACAAAGACAAAAAAAAAAAAGACCCAAAAAAATACCACCTCCTAGATCTGCTTATATTGTCTTACAGGACTTAATAGCGCTTGCAACACTATAAAAAGGATGATGATATGGTGACTGATTCAATAAATAGGGAACAGTAGATTTCACGAGCACCTCAAAGATGTACCAATTTTGACATTACCTCAAAGTCTCACCGAGACACAAGCAAAGGATCCTGCTAAAACATTTACATAATGCAATAATATTCAAAACCTATAACGATAACAGTACATAACAGAGAGATGATTTACAGTATAAAAAATCATCTCAAGAAGAAAGGTACTGTATTTGACTGTCTGCCTCCCAACTAAAGACCCCCGCAAGGACCAGGAAAAAAATGAGCAATCTTAATCCATAACAAAGACAGGGAGCAACATGGAAAGGGAAACCAAATATAAGGGATAGAAAAATGTGAACTCTCTGCCCAGAACCCTTCCAAGAAATTTTTTTTTTAATAAAAAAAAATACAAATTCTGGAACAGTCAATTTTGTCACAAGCTGGTCATCATCTCTCCATCTCAGTGCGCCACCTTGAATGTATCGTAATAAAATATGAGTTGGAATGGCTGTTGTCCTTTAAACATTTGGTCCTGGTGTCAACAGTGCATTTACCTAACTAATCTATTACTATATATTACACTCAATAGTGGGAGGGGGGAGGGACAATTAAGTACTGAAAATATAAAGTAACAAGAAAAGAAAAAATAATACATATTTATAAAAAAAATTGAGTCTAATTGCAACTAAAATAGAATTTGCGATTAATTGCTGTCAAGTGTAAAATTTTCGGCAGCGAAAAACTGCAGGGACAAAATATCGATGGAAAATAAGTATAAAATGAATGAGTCTTACCAATTTATCACATGGGTGATTTTCATGGTGGTGATTAGCCCCTGTCACCCTCAGAAGCCAGTATTAATTTCAGAGTCCTGCATGGTAAGAAAAACTTTTTATTACAAAATAATAAAATTGCATAACTCAATTGTGAAGGATTTCAACATGCAGATTATAGAGCAATTGAAAATAAATCTTAATAAGACATTCAATAATAATACTAATCCAGCGCAATCAGATACAATTAATGAACAAATCAAGTCTTTCACTTTTTAAAACTGTTCTGGTAATAGTTGAACTATTGTCTTGCTGCATTACATCGTGCAGCCCGCCCACTGAAGACTGTAAATGAGCTGCAGATAGGCACACATTGCCTCTTCCTCTGGATGTTTTAAAATTCAGAATCAGTTTGATTGCTTTATTAAAATTGTCTTGGCAATCAAGATAGAAAAGCTGATGGTGATAATTTACTTCCGAGTTATTCTGAAATATTATAACCTTGTGCATATAATATTTTCATTTTTTTTTAAATATGTAAAAGTAAAAAAACACCTCCTGCCCCCGTCCAAAAACAACCTCCTACCTCTGGTTAGGACGAACTCCTTTGCTTGAAGTCAATTGCTTTTTGCCCTGCTTGCATTCATAGACACAAAAGTCATAAATTAGCCAACTTTCCTCAGGGTGATATGATGGAAGCTGAAAAACACGGAATAATATAAAAGATCTTAACATAAATACCTAAATATTAAGTTTAAAAATTGCAATATTTTCTCCAACTGAGACAAAGGTGTTACAGTTCAGTACGTTAGAAGAATAAGAAAGTAAGTCGAGAGTTTTCTCGAAGAACTTAAATTTGTGACGTGGTACTCAAATCAGGGACTAGGTCAAAAGCTGAATGGCACAAATGGAAAGCCAAAGGCATGTTGTTTTCAATATTTAAAGTCAATAAAAATTCAAATTCTGTGCATTCTAATATTAGTATTAGGCAAACTACAGACTACACTAAATTGAATTGTATTAAGTAAAAGGATCTTGTCACATTCAATCAAGCTGTCATTTGAGAAAAATTACTTCATTATAAATTGAAGTTCAGATCGCATGTTTGAAGCCGTATTAGGAAAATTCATGTATCTGTGTATAAGCCAAGTTTCATCAAAATCACAGTGGCAACGAGTGTCTAATATTTGCCACCAGATACACTCGTAAAATTTGAGTGTAGGCCTATTTAGCAAAATCATATATTAGGAATGGTTTATACTACATCATAAAGTAGCGCATGCCCGTCATCATCCTGCATCTTTTTTAAATATTAAAAAAGAATTGAGCTTTCATAAGCCGCAATATCCACCAAACATGCTCAAAGCACTTTACAAAGGATCCATGACTAGCAGCAACACGTAACAAGTAGAACGTTAGGCGATGTTTTTCTTCTGACAGACAACGCTCTTAGGGGATAGGAAATCATACACATGAGTACAGTGAGAGAATGTGAGTCCTTGGCGAGGCTCAACCCCAGGACCTTCCAATCCGGAAGAGAGTGCCACACAGCCGCATATATCTTGGCTGTTCTTGAGAATTTGCCAAACACCTACTAACTAATTAGTAAAAAGAGGGGAGATGGGCAGAAATAGACAGACAGATACACACTCAGAGAGAGAGAGAGAGAGAGAGAGAGAGAGAGAGAGAATAATATCAGTTGCCTGTGGTGTCAGTCCGTTTAGGAGTGAGGTGGCGGAAGAAGTCGTCTAGCACTAGTACTTGGGAAGTAGTAGTAAGTAGTAATATATGGGAGGTCTTCTGCACGTTCCTTGAGCTAAGGAAAGTATTCCTTCAACTAACCTTAAAATAAAAAATAAAACCTTGTACATTTCCAACACTTGGACCTGCACTATGACCTATAACTAAAACTAACAGACAAAAAAAAAACCCCGCTAAGACTCCTCTCCAGTACCTTTCAATATTTCAAATTGAATTATAATGGGTGCGGAAAACTAAAACAATGGTCATATAAGGAAATTTACAAATCAATCAAGTTGTTCTACAGGTTTTAAAATGAAAATATGAAGTAACAAGATATCACTCTAATATAGTGACACCTAACTAACACTAGACATCACACCAGCAGCAATGCTGAGCGGAGTAATTTTACTTTTTTCTACATTTAAAATAAAAAGTGGCATCTTTCATTTCTTCTAATTCTTAACAGACACGATTATGTCCACTTCACATCTCAACAACAGGGACAATTTTTTCACTTCTTGAGGCAGTCTTTTCTTACTTCTTTTAAATTTCATTTTTTAAAGCTTCTTTATTGATTTGTTTATAAGTTCTATTGTTCTTCTTCTTATAATTTCATTGTCAATATCATTTTCATCAGCATACTTTTACGGTACTTTTACCATGTTATTCTTACGCTCTTACAGTTACAGTACAGCAGAGCGATACCTAACGCAGGCCTTTATAGTGCTACTAAATTTGAAAAATTAAAATAAAACGTTTGACAAAAGATCCACAGTTCAAAAGCTAAAACTAAAACAATTATAAAGTGAAACTACCTCGAGGCTCGAGGAACATCGGGGGTAAGGTCTCCCGCCCATACTGGGCACTGTGGGACTGGAAGTCTAGAGAGCTGCGCCGGTGGAACCCGTAATTTAGCTTCTTAAACGGTTCCGATCATTCAGGAGAGGAGTAGTACCTATCTAGTTGTAGTTATTAGTAGAAGAAGAAGAAGGAGCATGTTCAGGTTCAAGTTCAACCCTCTTAGGCACTTGCAAGAATTTTTCAAAATAGTGGCTATGGGAATTAATTTAGCGTAGAAAAATAAAGGGGAGTGAAACATTAACTAGAGTGAAAAATTATCGCTCTGTCTCAATTGGTTAAAAAGTTATGACCGTTTATGTGGTGGAAAATCTCTATATAGGAAAAAATGTGACCAACAGCATCCCAATGGATAATCACGTATAATTCAGAAACAGCTTCAGATACAACTTTGAAATTTTTACATGTGGTAAATCAACATCTCTGTAATACATTGCAAACAGAAAATGAATTATTTATTGAGAAAGAAAAGTATAGTTTTAGAGCTGAGACAGCTGAAATCAAGGAAAAATAGATCACGGACATACAAATTTTGGAAAAGTCAATAATAAAATATTTATTCACATGAAGATAGACCAAATACACCACTGAATCGGCGTCATTTAGTTGTTCACTTTGAACTTTTCAAAATGAAAATAGACCTCATAAAAGCAAAGATATGAACTGACAAATGTTTGAGGTGGTGTACTCTTCTTAGTTGATAGAGTTAAGAGTGAGAATGACGAGAAATGAGTTGCCACTTAATTAAGGAAAAAAATTGTCGTATCCAGTTTACTTACCTTCTTTGTTGACTTTTTAATAAAAAGTACATTATTCTCATTTTCGAATGTTTTCAAATTGGAGAAAAGATGAGAATGACTCGTTTACCGAGTGGGCCATTATTTTTTTTTTTTTTTTTTTGCTTCACACTTCTCAAAGAAAGACCGCGAAAAGTGGAGGCTGGTCGGCTGGTCCTTGAAAGCTCACAAATGCAACTTTAAACGCATAAGAGTGCTGGGAGTAGCTACAAATAGGTAAAGGAGCGGTGGTTTGCAACTTTAAACACATAAGAGTTCTGGGAGTACAAATAGTGAAAAGCGGTAGTTTTCGCTATTTGTAGTGGTAGTACAAATAACCACTTCGAAATTAGATATGGCTGATATTCGTGAAAATGGGATGCAGCCTAAAATTCTGGTGTAGGTATCTAAATAGACTTTTACAGTAATCGTTTTCACGGTAAAGAAAGATGAGCCTAGAACTCTTTTGTGGCATGCCAAAATCAAACCTTAACTTTGTGTCTCAGCAAACTTAGAAAAGCTGTTTTCTGTTTTTATAAATCATTTCCATGTCCTGTGATGGTCTGCCATACTGGGCTATGAAACGTTGTTGAGCTACTTTTGGCGATTTCGTGTCATGCAATCAAATTACATAAAGAGAATTTTGTCGCACCGTTGTGATTTAGAAACAGCAGAGAAAAATGAAGTCTTTTTTGTTCATGTTGATTTTGCAAACTTTGGTGATGTAATGGAGGTCAATGATCAATGGCCATAAATTTATGACTTTTCCTTATAAGATGTTGAAAACCACGTGCAAATATGTCTTTGAAATCACGGAAAAATTTATGGACACCTTGTATATCCACTAAATCCACATTCTCAAATCGCTTTACAGTTACAGGGCGTCCTCAGCCAACAGCAACACTTAACACGTAGGAGGACGAGACATGACGGAAGCCTGTTGAGCGATATTACATTTTTTCCAACAGAGACAATGCTATTACAGCCAGGTACTCATTTTACATTTGAGTACGGTGAGAGGATGTGAGTAAAGAGCCTTTTCCAAGGACTCAACTATTCGCCGCTCAGAGCGGGACTCGAACCCTGGACCTTCCAATCCGAAGGCGAGTGTCTTACCCCTAGACCACATAGCCGTACCATCGTAGTTTTGATATGAATCCTAATGGAATTTGTGAATTTATTTCGATTTCAATCATGGTAGCTCATTCCTCTTCCATCCCGCGGCGTAATAGTTCCGCCACGGAATTTCAGGAAGGCTGACTGGGAGGAATTCAGTTCCTATATCGAGCAGATCTGCCCTGCCATTCCTCCCAAGTCCAAGAATATAACCAGATTCAGTAGGCTACTGGTTAAGAGCGCTCAACGCTCTATTCCACGGGGCAAACAGAAATTCTACACCCCTTGCTGGACAGCAGAGTCGGAAGAGCTGTACCGAGAATACCAGCAGACCCAGTCCCAGGACGCAGCCGATAGACTACTTCAGTCTCTGGCAGAGGGAAGGAAGCAACGGTGGCAGGAGACCGTGGAAAGTCTCGACTTCACACACTCCAGCCGCCATGCTTGGCGTTTGATAAAGAAATTGGACCCAGATCGGAATTTCGCGAAGGCTGCACCGGAATGCGAGGCAGACACAATTGCCAAGAACATTAAGAACCGTAGTAAGCGGGTCCCTAATCAGGCTTTTGAGCGCGGTGTCCGCAAGGCGTACCGTACGATTTTGGATTCGCTACCTGCGGAGGAGTCGGACTGGACGACCCTGTTCAGTCCCCGAGAAGTGGGTGCAGCCATTAGCAAAGTGAAGAACGGCAAAGCAGCAGGGATAGATGGTGTATATCCCGATATGGTGACGCATCTGGGGCCCAGGGCACGGGCCTGGCTAGCAGAGGCAATGTCTGACATCCTTGCAAAAGGAAAGCTTCCACAAGTGTGGAAGCATGCGAAGATAGTTGCCATCCTGAAGCCAGGGAAACCGGCGAAGGAGGCAGACAGTTACAGACCCATATCGCTGCTGAGCTGTCTTTACAAATTGTTGGAGCGTGTTCTATTAAACCGATGGGGGCCGGTCCTAGACGCTGCCCTGCCACCCGAGCAGGCAGGCTTCAGGGAAGGGAGGTGCACCACGGAGCAGGTCATTGCCCTTACAGAGCATATTGAGCACGGGTTCGAGAGAATACAGCAAACAGGTGCTGTCTTTATAGACCTATCAGCGGCGTACGATACGGTCTGGTGCGATGGGTTTATGCTCAAACTTGCAAAAATCATAAGGTGCAAAAAGACCTTGAAGTTGTTCTCTTCGATCTTAGGGGAAAGGCAATTCCACGTCGCGCTGGGAGACGTCACGAGCAAAGTAAGGAAATTGAAGAATGGGGTCCCTCAGGGGTCGGTACTTGCGCCAATGTTGTTTAACGTTTACATTAGCGATATGCCGAACACTTCCTCCCTGAGGCTGGGATACGCAGACGACTGGGCACTCGTTACTCAGAGTAAAGTATGGACCCGTCTCGAGAGCGTACTCAGCGAGGACGTCACCAGACAAATCCTACTTTGACAAGTGGTACCTGAAGATGAACACTTCAAAAACCGTGGCCACTGCATTTCACTTATGCAGTGGTTGGCACACCCGTAAACTGAATGTCCTAGTCGGGGACCAGCCACTCCCATATGAGCCGCATCCAAAATATTTAGGGGTGACGTTGGATCGCAGCCTTACCTATCGGGTTCATCTCGAAGGGGTTGCCCGGAAGATAGAGAAACGCAACAGTCTTCTGAGGAAGCTGGCGGGATCGACTTGGGGCGCTAGCCAAGCGCTCCTGAGAACGTCCGCCCTGGCACTATGCTATTCCACCACGGAGTATTGCGCTCCAGTGTGGGGTAGAAGCAGAAACGTTGAGAAGGTGGATGTAAAACTTCGCAAGTCGATGCACATAGTGTCGGGAACGCTAGCAACAACCCCTAGAGAATGGGGCCCGATAATGGCAGCGATCCAGCCCCCCCCGATGTCCGGAGGGAGACCATTACGGGAAACTGGCTGAGTAAGATCAAAGAGAGAGGGAATGGGGATACCCCTCTCATGCGCATAATGGACGGTGCCCCCGTTTCGAGCCGAAATAAGTCCCGGCAACCCCGGCAACCCTTGTACGCAGAATCCCTGACTACGGACAGAGCTGCACATACGAGATGGAAGTAGGTTTGGACGAATTCAATCCCTCGTGGGGGCGGGGACCTACACTCCTCTAAGCTTGGTGAGAAGTTGCCAGGCTTTGATACCAGTAAGAGGAGACACTGGGTAGCTAGCTGCGAATCGGCTTCGGTCGAGGAGCTGCCTAACGGCAAGTGCGTTACATCGGTGGGGTCTAACTTCCTGTCCAATATGTCCACGCTGTGGGCAAGAACCCGAGACGGCAGAGCATCTAGTCGAAAGGTGTGTTGTGACGATGCTACCAGACGGGTTCGCGACGGTGCACGAATGCGGACCGGACTTTGCTGATTGGGTCGATCGTCATAGTGTGAACCATAAGAAGCTGCTGCCACGAACCGATGGCTACCCACGAACCCGACCCTTGGCCCTTGGGTTCCCTCCGATCCAGAAGCAACACATAGCAGTACAGCAGTCGTGATGAGCCTAATTAACGTGCCAATGCCATTTTGGCTTTTTTTCGGTAACTATTCGACACAGATCTTGAATCCGTGTTTAATCCAAAACACGAACCGATGGCTACGCACGAACCCGCCCCTTGGCCCTTGGGTTCCCTCCGATCCAGAAGCAACACAAAGCAGTACAGCAATCGTGATGAGCCTAATTAACGTGCCAATGCCATTTTGGCTTTTTTTCGGTAACTATTCGACACAGATCTTGAATCCGTGTTTAATCCAAAACACGAACCGATGGCTACGCACGAACACGCCCCTTGGCCCTTGGGTTCCCTCCGATCCAGAAGCAACACATAGCAGTACAGCAGTCGTGATGAGCCTAATTAACGTGCCAATGCCATTTTGGCTTTTTTTCGGTAACTATTCGACACAGATCTGGAATCCGTGTTTAATCCAAAACAAATTATGGTATCTCATAATCGGAAAACGTCAGAAAGGTCTTACGTTATATATAATAAATAAATATAGAACTTAAGAAATAAGTTTAGTCTATTGAGACTAGATTTAAACCAGTAATAAAGAAGAGAAATAATAAAATAATAATAATAAAAAGTTAGTTATTAATGCGTTAAAGTTTTACAACAAATGATTAATTTACTGGCAAGTCTGATAATGTGTTGTTCAGGGTTGCCAGTTTGGCATTTTAAATGCCAGATTCCAAAAATCTGGCATTTTTGAAAACCGTTTGGCATTAGAAAAATCATTTGGCATTTGGCATTTTCATTTGGCATTTTTTTTATTTGGAATTTTCTCTATAACTTCTTTGGACTCTGCACTTGAACCAGATTAAACAAAAAACATCATAAGAAACACGAAACAGTAAGTTTTCTTAATTGTCAATAATTATTTAACTGTTTACGTATTTACCTTTCATGTTAATGTATTTCTTTTTCATTCTTAAAATCCAACCGTGGTGTAGTGGTTTAGCACTCCACTTAGTAGTCAGTAGGTAAAAAATTACCCCAACAGGAAATTTAGTATAATTCAAAAAAAAAAAATAATAAAAAAATAAAAAAAAGAAAAGAAAACACGCAAGCCACCAGGATATGATAGTAAATTGTCTTTCAAAAGTGAGTAGTTTTCTTAGTGGGGGTGGGAGTCAACAGACTTTGGCATTTTTTTGAGTGTTTTGGCATTTTTTGAGTCTTCCCCTGGCATTTTGTTGAAAAATAATCTGGCAACCCTGGTGTTGTGTTTTGTGTGATGTGTTTAGCTCCATTCTATTTCTATGGCTTAGCTTATCAGTCATTATTGCCCAGGAAATAATTAAGTGTTTCTAAATTTAATTATCTGTGTACAATACGCCAACCCAATATTGTGTGATATAGAAAATCAGTCACAGTGGCAATGTAAATTTAAATAAGTTTAAATATTTAGTACACTAATGGTTTTTCCACCCTGGTTTTCGAGTTCACAATTAATCCTCTGCACTGTAATGCGTTAAATTTAAATGAGCAGGGTTGAATCATGATAGAATTAGAATTAGGGTTCGTAGTCTTAGGTTTGTTGTTTTTTCCCTAAATTTTGAGAAATTCTGTGGTTTTCGCCAGCAGCAGGGAGAAATTTTACAGTAAAAAAAAGTAGGTAAATATGGTGTATGATAATAATGAGTAATAATAATATGGTCAATTTTCTTCTTCAAGCCTCGTCACTCGTCGTCACGTCAAAATAAATTAATAACTATCTAGGTATCTATCCAGATCTAGGCTAGACTATAGACCTAACAAACAGCTGTAATTTAGTTATCTATTTTCTATGCTAGAATAGGCTAGAACTAGAATTATGGAAAAGTTAAAATTATAAGTGGCAGTAAGTAAATTTAAAATATGCTTCTAGAACGACATGACTAAATATCACTACTACTACCTCTACTTAGACTAAAAGCCAGGTGGCTATGTAGTTAAGCTGTTACTGTTAGGCTCTAGCCTTTAAGGTAGGGTGTTCGATTCCCACAATGGGAACAATTTTTTAAGATTCGGACTCGTCGTCTTAATAGTAATAGTCTCCCGTGGCTATTCGGACTCAAACTCCAATGTGCGTGTGCATACAGAGGAGAGGGCGACACAATATGGGAAATAGGCAGAGTGTGGAATGATAAAGAAAGCCACTTCTATTCGCAATAGTACAGTGAATAGTGTTTTGCTCTATTCGCAGTAGTACTGCAAATAATGATTTCCTCTATTCGCAGTACTACTGCGAATAGTAGATAGCGGTCATATTTGTTATTTATAGTAGTACTGTGAATAGTAGATAGCGTTCATATTCGTTATTCGCAGTAGTATTGCAAATCGTAGATATCTTTCATTTCAGTTATTTGCAGTAGTCCTGCAAATGCGGGTTCGTTCTGTATTTGCAGTTGTAGCCTAGGAGCCTAGAGCTTTATTGTATAAAGGATTGGGCACAAAATATAAATAAACAACAATATTGTTATATATTTAAAAAAAAGTTATTTTATTTTTTTTAAATTATTTTTTTTGGTTATTACTATTATTATTATTATTTTGCGTTTCGTTGATGATGATGATGTGTCTGTTGTTGTGTAGTGATGGTTATGTTGATATGGTGACTGTGATTGTATTGGTTCAGGTGATGATGTAGTAGTAGTTAGTGATGATGACTATAAGGATACTGATGATGATGCCAATAGTGTGTCAGTGAACAAAGGTGTATCATTCCTAATAAAGACTAAAGATTTGTTTCAAAAATTATTTTTACAGGCTAAATTATATTTTTATTTTCTTCATCTCCAGCAACATGGCTGTGTCATATGTCGCCTCCCAAAACATTGTTGAGTTAGCGTTAGACCCTCTCATCCATTGCAAGCTTTGTTTGTCTGAATATCCTGTTGCAGACATGTATGAATTGCGGGAATGTGGATGCTTATTTTGCCAATCAGTAGGTTGTTTTAATTTTGAGAATTATTATACCTTCATCTAAATTCAGAGATGCCGGGAGACCTTCCGAAAGCTCCTACATCCCCAGTATTCTTTGTGTTTTAAAATGTTCTAGTAGGGGGTTTGGGAGGGGGGAGACTTTAAAAAAAAAAAAAGTTCCCCCCTGCCAAACCCCCTACTACCACATGATAAAAAATAAAGAATACTGGGGATGTAGGAGCTTTCGGAAGGCCTCCCGAGATGCCACCTTTCACAAAATATGTGGGTGTGTATTTTCGGTCAATATATTTGAATGCAATCTAAGTGTTTAGGATTTTTAAATTTGAAAAATAAATAAATTGAGTGGACCAAATCAATTAAGTGTCAAGTATAAAGTGCACAATTTTTGTTTCTTTTTTTTTCTTTTTTTTTTGATCAAACACAAAAGGGCTGAAAATATGAGTAAAAGTCTTAATTAGTCATCTTCAAAGGAAAGACGTGAGACATGTGAAGTCAAGATTCTATTTAATTAAAGTAAGGCTGTCATGATTTTGAATGATCTCCATTGCAACTTTGAAAATATGACCAAGAAAAGGCGGACAATACCATGTTCTCCATTTATCAGTATTCAGTATATTCCTCCCTGTTTTTTCTTTAGTTGTCGTCTTGGAATTTCCTCCCAGATGTTTTGCGGAAGGGAAATGATCCAAATTCCTAAAACGTCTGTCCACACATGCAGTCACTGCCATCTTTGTTTCAATAAAGCTGTGACTGGAACTGACGGAAAAATCACAATATATATATTTTATAACCCGTTTAACCCTTTCCATAGATTTTTGATTAATGCATTGATGACACAGGAAACAACAAGGGAGTGAGCTTGAAATGCTGTGGATGGGCCCTTGCTTGTCAGAGAGAAAGAGAGAGAGAGAGAGAGAGAGAGAGAGAGAGAGAGAGAGAGAGAGAGAGAGAGAGAGAGAGAGAGAGGGAGTGAGGGAGGGATGGAGGGAGGGAGGGAGGAGGGAGGGAGGGAGGGAGGGAGAGAGAGAGAGAGAGAGAGAGAGAGAGAGAGAGAGAGAGAGAGAGAGAGAGAGAGAGAGAGAGAGAGAGAGAGAGAGAGAGAGAGAGTTTAATATTGTTCCTCTTTTGAAGTCATTCAGGATGATGATTGACACCACATTACACAATTGATGATAAGAAGATATGAAACACTTGAAATGTGACAATAAATAGTTGCAAGATTCCAAGCATTCTTAGAACTGAATTATGATTTATTATAGATTTTGAGGTGATTTTAGGTCACCATCTAACCAAATATTGACAATAACTTTTCAGTGATGGTGCAATAATTAAGAAAATAATCATGACAGAATACGAGTTAAAAAAAATTTCTTGTTAGCTGCCTCTTATGTGAGCTTAAACTCACCTATAATGAAGTGTACATTAAACGCATTTTAAAGAATTGTTTATATTCAAAACAAACCACTATTGTAATGTCCAATGTTTCTTTAATTCCAGTGTATGCAGCAATATGTGTCTGTCATGATATCTGAGGGATTTGTATTTGAAATAACATGCCCTGATGCTCAATGCATGAAACAAGGAAAGCTGTCTTTTAAGGAGGTGAGCAAAATGGTTTTTTTCTTGAGCAGATCTTCATACTTTTATCACATATTTGTATAATGTGACAAAAGGAGTTTGTTGTACATTCTGATTATATGGCAAGAGAGTGGCTGTAAGCTCTTTATCATTTTATTAAATAATAAGACCCCCAAACAATATCGTTAGCTATTGAAACCCACATTTTCAATATCTTTCTCCTCACCCCCCCCCCCTTTCAAACCTGAGAGTTAGCTTTATGGTAATTAACTTTTTTCATACGGGTATGGAATAAAGACTGTAGATAAATGTTAAATTTAAACAGTAATGCTAATTTTGACTAAACTTAACATTTTTTTTGCCATGCGAAGATAACATTCTTATACCCCCCCCACCCCCCCTTTCAATTATGAATTTGTAGGTCGAAGGTTTGGTTGATAAACCAACGTTTCAAAGGTTTACTCGTCTACGGTTTCAAAAAGGTATGTTTTTGGAACTCTCTCTCTTTCTCTCTCTCTCTCTCTCTCTCTCTCTCTCTCTCTCTCTCTCTCTCTCTCTCTCTCTCTCTCTCTGTCTCTCTCTCTATATATATATATATATATATATATATATATAAATATATATATATACACATATATCGATGGCCCGTTGATCAAACCTCTAAAGTATAGTTTCGCAAAGAGGCTACTTCAGAGGTTTGATCAACGGGCCATCAATATATATATATATATATATATATATATATATATATATATATAACGTTATATATATATATATATATATATATAACGTTATATATATATAACGTTATATAAGGCACCGACCAACCATTCTCAAAACACAACAACATCTCATTGTAGGTCCATAGTCATAGCAGCCACTGTCATCTATAATTAAAACATCCCAGAGGGCATTAACAAACGACTTTCTAACAACTCTACAAACAACGACATATTTAATGAAGCAACCCCACAATACACAGATGCATTACAAAAAGTGGCTATGACTATAAACTAAAATATGAAGAAGAGAACACAACCACCCCTACACAGAAATGCCAAAAGAAAATGAAATATAACATGGTTCACCCTATAGCAAGAACGTGACAATGTCTATTGGTAATAAATCCTTCAATCCACTACAAAAATGCTTGTTCCAAGGCCACATCTTTTAGACCTCATCATGAACAAAAATACAGGCTATACCCCTGCATGCCAAACCTACAAAACATTATTTCCTCCAACAACAAACTAAAACTATCACAGCCAGAAGAGCCTGACAATAATCTCCAAAAAAATGTAACTGCAGGATCCAGACAACATGCCTACTAAACGGCAATTGCCTGACACAAAACGTTATTTATCAAGCCACAGTTACACGCTCGGATACACCAAAACCAGAAACATACATTGGCCTGACAGAGTGTTCATTACAAACCAGATACAACCTGCATAAACCTTCCTTAAAAAACATACACAAATGACATTCTACTACACTAAGCGAACACATTTGGAACCTCAAAGAAAATGACATACAACACAGCATTACATGGAAATTCATCTCCAATGTACAGTCATACTCCCCCTCATCTAAAATTTGCAACCTTTGCTAGGAGGAAAAATTCTACATCATGATTATACTGACCATGGCAACACTCAACAAAAGAAATGAACTTACATCTTCATACAGACACAGACACAAACACTTTTATGCAATTATGAACCACCATAACCGCAAAGCCGAAAACGTACGATACCAACCAGAAGTTTAAAAAAATCACCCGCTACAATCCACTTTCACTTTCACTTCCTGAAGATAATGAATGCTTGAAACAATATTTGTAGAAATCGAATAAAATTACGCTCGAATTATTTTATATATATAAATGGAGAAAGTGTCAGGGAGTTTTTATGACAAGACATCATGTATATTAATTCAGTTCTCACTTTTCCAAATTTGAATTTGTAGACAAGATAAGAGTTTGTGAGATACAGAATACCATGACTTGTCCAAGCTGCTTGGCATTGGGGTAGATTTTGTGACATGGGTGGCTTTTTCTATAGGTGAATGACAGGTCAATTCGTTTTCATTCAATATGTACTATCTTTGTATGCCTTAAATTTGGACATGATTATGGGTACAAAGGTTTGTAATGTTCTAGAGTTTCGTGTTGTACAGTTCATCATGTTTTGCCCAGCCTCTGCCATCTTTATATATATGATATGTATATAGATAATGTGTTCTGGACATTGGTCAAGGATGTTTCGTTTTGTAATATGTTTTCCATTCATTTCTACTTATATTTATAATTACATTGTTTAATGCTTAATCAAGCATTTTTAGTTAACATGAAATAACCATCATATCACCTTATGATAGTAACTATGGTAATATGAAGTGTTTCCTCTTTGGTGATGCAGTATGCATTTCTCCCAGTTTCTATGGAATTATTATCTAGTTGCACCTTACTGGTTAACCTCATTTAATTTATAAAATTTTGGATTTTATCAAAATATGAATTAAATATTTGTGTAACATAGACATTGAAATTTCAAGAAGTCCAAAGAAGCAAAAGACATTTATTCATTTCTTCAACTCTGCGAACAAATTGTTTATATTTTATTTTTAGAAACTGTAAGATAAATTTTGTTGTTGTTGTTGTTGTTGTTGTTGTTGTACATATACATTGTCATTAAACCAAATGATTTACTGTTACTTTATCTGTTTGCAGAAGTTGATCTTGATCCTCATCGTACCTTTTGTCCTGAAGCTGGCTGTGAAACTGTCTGTCATGTTTGTACTTCAGCAAAATCTTATGGGGATAGCGAGTCAGCTGCCATGTTATCTGTGCCAGTTCACTGTCCAACTGTGAGATTTTCTAAATAAGTCATGAGCAAAAAAATAGACTTAAATGGGCATGATCTTAGTTTTATTTCTCTCCTGTTCTGTAGTTTGGAAAAGTTCAGTAAAATGTCTTATATCCTCTGGATGAGGGAATGATGCTTTATTTATAGATTTGATGTTCTTTATTATAAATAGGAATGAAGTGAGTAAAGAAGTGCCAGAAGATGATATAGAAAAAAACTTTGCGACAATTGTAAGTTGAACCCAGGACCTGATATTATGGCACCCTCCACCTGGCCACGAGAAAGACGCTCTACAATTGACGCTATCCACCACTAAAAAAAAAAAGTTATATCTAACTTAGTATCTATCGTGAGTCCCAATTTTAACTTCTTGAAGTCATGAGGTCAAACAAATACCATAAAAGTTTAATGATGAGCTAGCTGTTAAGTTATGAGCTCTATTCTCAACACAAACATGTAAAACAGACACAATTAAGACAATGAGTAGGCTCCGATATTGGGTGAATATTAATTCAGAAAATTGGGTGGAACAGGCTGATAATAATAAGAAATGCAGTTGGTAGAAAAGTGCCAAAAGACTATAGAGGATAAGAATCAGATGGTGGTGCCGTAGCTGTCGGCTCCTGGATTCAACTTCCCATCACTGCAAAGGTTTTTATTCGCTTTTGTCGTCTGACACTTCTCTGCTCAATTCGTTTGTCATCACCTCCCACTTTTCTGAACTAATATTCTTTGTTTTCACAAGGAAGATATAATGTACAATGAAAGATGTAAAATGAAATTTGATTTTAATTTTAATTTTAAAGACTAGTTCCAACTATTTTATTTAGACATATGCCGTAGTGAACCATAATAGAAAGAAAATGTTTATCTTTATTAAATACCTATTCATGGTTTTTATTTTACGATGTTACTACAGTTGGTAATTGATCATTATTTTTTTACCCTCTTGAATCACAAATATTGTATATCTCAACCAGTAATTTCTAGGAATTTTTCGTCATCAGGAAATAAATTATTTAATTATGTCAGCTGTTATTGAGACAGAAGTCTAATATAGTAGACCCTTTTTATTCCCTCAGTGTGGCCTACAGTTCTGTTCGGTATGTAAATCCAAATGGCATGCACCCAAATCCTGTGATGAAGTATTGATATCGGGACCACATCAGGAACTCGGGTGAGTTGTTGATAGCTGTGCAATTTCAGTAAGAAATTGTGAGGTTACAATAATGGTTTAACAATTTACTTGTCTTGATATCTCATGTTGTTAATTCAATAATAGAAATGCTTTGATATTCCCATCAATTAAGATAATCGTAATGAAATTTAGAGTGGTTTTTCACTACATGAGGAATGGAAAATAACATTGACAAGTGTCATCCCTCTACCAAGGGACAAAGTTGTTACTCTTTTGTGACTTTCCCTGGGTCAGTGTATTCTTCATTGATCCATACCCTAGCTACCTCTTATATTATTCATCCTTTTTGTGGCATTGTGTCGTGAAAGGAGCCATTTGATTTCACCTGAATCATGTGTGGAGACTTTTGCTGGTTGGGAGACAGACGAATGAATTAATCTCTTAGTGAGATATGATATTTTATTTCTTTTAAATCATCTGTCCTGAGTAAATATATTTTTTACATGTTGATATGCCTTTTATAACCATCTCGCTGTACCCTTCTTGGTTACATCATGTATTAGTGTTTTTGTGGGATTTCAGCTGGTCTTAGGCGAGATTCATGGATGGATTGCTCTTGGATCTACCTCTATTCTCTGTTTGAACCGCCTCCTTTACCTTGCTTTCTCTTGAATGCTTATTAGTGCAGATGTGTTATCTTTTACCCTTTTCTTCATCTTTCTTTTAACTGATGTTGAAATGACCTTAAAGTGTTACAAGTGGCGTAAAAATTCCTAAAAATAAAAACAAATGATAGGACAGTAGTCTATATTAAAAAAGAAAAGTGGTACAGTACTCACTGGATTCCAGTATGCTGAATTCTGGAGCTAGTTGGCCGAATTTTATCTATATAAGTTCAAATTCAAGTCCATAAGATGCACAAGGCACAATGTGCCCATCACCGCAAATCTTTTGCACATAAATGTTATCTACCACACCACACTAATCCAGTCATTCAATCCTCCCAGTTTTCTTTTATATGTGGAAAAGGCATTGAAATGTGGGGTCCATGATGTCTATTATGTTACGTGGTAGTTTGTTCCATTCACATTTTGTTCGAGGTAAAAAGCTGTATTTGTATGTGTTTGTTCTTGCAAATAGATGGTGGTATTTGTCGTTGTGATGAAGCCTGGTCGAGTATCTGTTTTTTGAGTTGTTAATATAGATTAGAATGTTTATAGCTGAGTGTTTGCTTTTGACTGTATTGTGAAGTAGCTGTGTTCCCGTGTTCTCTCTATGAGACTGGAGTTTTGGGCATATAAGTGTGTCAAGAGCTGCTGTCACACACCCCGGTTCCGTCTTGTGGCAATTTGTGGCAAATCTTGCAACTGCTCTCTGAATGTTTTCAATGGCTTTTTTGTCCTTGATCTTGTAGGGATCCCATGCAGTACAAGCATACTCCAAAATAGGTTTCACAAGTTGAATATATGCCTTTGCCTTTGTCTTTTCGGGACATTGGTGAAGATTTCTCTAAATGAAATTTAATGTTTCGAAGACCTTTGTCACAATATGGTGAATATGATGTTCCAACTGCAGGGTGTTATTTAAGTGGACTCCAAGGTATGCTATACTATTTACATGTTTCAGTGTTTGGCCTAACATTTTGTAGTCAAAACTCAATGTGCTTTTTATTATGGAGATTGACATCACAGAGCATTTTTCAGGATGGAAATCATTTGCCATGTGTTTGACCACTGTATTAGTGAGTCTTAATCTGACTGCAGAACCTTTACATCGTTATGATCTTCTATCATTCTGAATAATAAATAGACTCGTCTGAAAATAGTTTAAGATTTGATTCATTAGATAGACTTTTGTCCAAGTCATTTATAAAAATGAGGAAGCAAAGGGACCCCAATTGAGTTCCCTGCAGCACTCTGCATTTTTCACCTGTTTTTCCATCAAGCACCACCTCTTGCGTCCGATCACACAGCCAATCTTTGAACCAATATGTACCAGCTGAGACCTGTTACATATTCCATAGTATTCTAATTTCTAAAGAAGCCATTTATGAGGTACGGTATCAAAAGCTTTTGAAAAGTCAAGTACTATTAAATCTATTTGTTTCCTTTCATCTAACGGTTTTGTTATTTGTTCAAGTGTATTGATGAGTTGGGTGTCACATGATCTACCTTTCCGAAAACCATGTTGATAGCCAACTAGTATATGATGGTGGTCAAAATGATCCATAAAGCTGTGAAATAGAATATGCTCAAGTACCTTGCAAGTTACCGATGTAAGTGAAACGTTGGGACTTGTCCCTTGTCAAGAGGTTGCTGGAATTGGATGCAAAGGTATGGAGATATTTCATTGGCTTGCACATCACGATGTGGGTTCATTGTTGTAATAAGTTGTTATTTAGGGGACAAAGTGGCTGACCAAGTAGTTACATCATTTCACTTTGATCCAGAAGGTCATGGGTTTGAGTCCTGCTTCAGGCACTTTCGTTTTTTTCCTTTGGCAAGATCATTAACCCTTATTTGCTCTTTTGGATCATCGTCATCATTGTCTTTTTCACCCTGGGTCAGGGTATAGGCCCAGACAAACAGTTTCCATCCTTCTTTATCCTGTTTGATGGATTCTCTATATTCCTTCATGGAATGCCTAGGCGACGGTTTTTAATGGTACTCCTGAGAGTGTGCTAGAATCCAGCTGTATTGTACTTGTGATATTCGTGTGTCTATTTTAGTACCCAGATGCCAAGCATGCATTGGGATAAACTCATTAGTAATGCCCTTTTTATAATGTGGTTGACTTAATAATGACATTTTTTTAGATATACTATTTATTTCTCTTCACATCTTACCTATATTAATATCCATTTTTTCGGAGGTTTATTAATCCCCATTTTCTTTTCATTTGGATTCTCTTTTCATAGTGGTTTTGAAACATTTTGAATTACAGCAAGCTAATGTGAATAATATAGTAAATAAAGAACAAAAATTACTCATGACATTACAGGAATATTACAAATTGAACTGTCAGAAATTTTAGGATTTTGTTGTTTTCGATGAATAAGATTATTTGAAGTAACAGATTTATATTAAGAATTTTTGTTTTTTTCATAACTGTTTATGAATATATTTACTTCAGCGTGCCTTTCCATACTAAAGAAGATGCGAACATCAAAAGGTGTCCCATGTGCCATGTTCCAATTGAACGCAATGATGGGTGTGCACAAATGATGTGCAAGCGATGTAAACATGTTTTTTGCTGGTATTGCCTCAAATCTCTAGACGTGAGTATTCCTTCATTATATTATAAACCAACACAAACCAACTAACTCAGATTATAACCACCGATATTCACATTAGATAAATTAAAAAGATATAACCAGTTATCCTGCCTCCTCCCACCTAAGCACACACTGATCGTATCAAAGTGATCCTAAGCAAGCTGCTAAAAGCTGTGGAACGTTAAAAGTAATAAACAAAAATGAATATAACAGCTACAAAAAAAGAACAAAATACCAAACACGGAATGTTTCAGACTTAAAACAGTTCTTCAGCCAAAAGAATCTTCTTTTTGTTTACATTCCAAGATGTTTATAAATAGAGGACATGCCTTATATTTCTCTGCCATCACTCTGGTTGTTTTTTTAGAAATTTATTTGTGTTTTCATTAATTATTGTTGTTGGCTGAAGAAGGGTTTTGAGCCAGAAACGTTCCACGTTTGGCATTTTCTTATTTTTTGAAGCTGTTATTAGCTGTGTGTTTTGTCTCCAGATTTATTCAACCTCTATAGTGAAATGATATTAAGAGATATCGAACATAAGAAGGGGGTGTGTATTGGAGGAAAGAATGTAACAAATCTGAGGTATGCAGATGATACGGTTCTACTGGCAGAATCTGAACATGAACTACAAGAATTACTGGATGTTGTAGTCAGGAGTAGTGAAAATATGGGACTGGAACTGAATATATCTAAAACAGAATGTATGACGGTATCTAAAAATAATAACCCACCAGCCTGTGTAATAACAAGCAGAGGACAAACAATACAACAAGTTGAATGTTTCAAATATTTAGGCTTCAATGTAACATTCAATGGAAAATCAGATTGTGAAATAAAGAAAAGAATAGGTATGGCGAAGAATGCATTCAACCAGCTGCATGCAATTATGAAAAACAGGAATATTAGCATAAAAACAAAAATCAAAGTCCTGGATTGCTATGTACTGTCTGTGCTGCTATATGGTTGTGAGAGCTGGACCATAAACAAGACCATGGTTAAAAGACTGGAGGCAGTGGAAATGTGGTTTTACAGAAGAATGATGAGGGTGTCATGGATGGAAAGGAAAAGAAATGAAGAAATTTTAGAAATGGCAAACAGAAAAAGATCACTGATAACAAAAATCATCAAACGCCAAATGGAATTTTTAGGACACATTATCCGCCACCCTGGTTTGGAAGTACTCGCCTTGACTGGAAAGATGAATGGAAAAAGAATAAGAGGAAGACAAAGAATAACGTATTTGAAAGGGATAAGAACTTGGACAGATGAAGCTGAGAAAGGTGGCGCTGCTTTAATAGAATTGGCAAGAGATAGATCAGCTTGGCGGAAGATGACCTCCGACGTCTGCTTCAGATATGGAACTACATGAGATGAGAGTTATTATTAATTTTTGTTTATTTTTTTCTACTAATCGTATCCTTCTTTCCCATATACACATCACTAACATTAAAGAAAATCTCTCATATCCTAGTATTGTCTTAAACCCAGGCCTTATTTTTTTGTTGCTCTTATGATAACTATTTTTTCTTTTTGTCTAAGACCACTGTTGACATTATCAATAGGTAACTTCTTAAAGGAATTAATTTGTACTAATTTTTGTAATAATCATGCAAACTGTTTTTCTTTTGTTTTAACGAAAATGTTAGCCACAGACACCCGCCACATTATTATTATAATTATTATTATTATTATAATTATTGTTGTTGTCATTATTGTAATTTGTTTAGAAAAATATGAGTATTGACCAGGAAAGCCTGAAATAGACTCTTGAACCTGAGAAAACCTTGATCCTTGGACCTTGTGATCCGAATTCTACTTGAAATGTCAAGACTATAAATCTTATGGGGTTGCGAAACGAATTTTAAGAAAATAAACCCCCCCTTCCCCCCAAAAAAACCCTCCAAAAAAAAACAAAAATCAAAACAAGCAAAACAAAAACAAACATAGCATTATATTTCATATTTTAATGATTTCCAAAATCACTTGTTGGTTTATTTTATTTTTCAGGATGATTTCTTGTTACGACATTATGACAGTGGACCTTGCAAAAATAAACTTGGCCATTCTAGAGCCTCTGTCATATGGCATAGGACTCAGGTACAGCTTGCTTTTTAATTAATAGGATGTGAGGAATTTTGCTCTCAATGACTTTTTAATTTTAAAGTATTTTTTGGGGGAGGGGGGAGGATACAGGTGTTGCTTGGAGTCATATTATGTTATAAGAAGCGGTATTTTAGTTTTGAATGTAAGAAGAATGTGCAGATCAACGAGAAGTATGTGCTCATTAGAATATGTAGTTGAGTTCTTACATAGATGAAGGGAATCTTTTACTCTGGTAGAGTACCTGATATGATCCAGGGTCAAATTGAGTAGCAAAGTGTAATATTACTTCTGGCTAGAATTAATAAGCCCTCGCATAAAGGTTAGTATGCTATTGTTTCTGCCTGTCTGAACTCTGAGCTATTCACCCATCATTTTATATGATAGAATTGTAGATGAGGTTGTAGAGATAGTTTGCTTAGACTAGTTTATTTTCTGATTGAACGAAAATAGATGTTTTACTTAGCATTAATATGGGTTCTCTTGGGGGAGGAAAGAGGGATTTGAAAAAGGACAGAGGATGAAGAGACAAAGGAGGCCTTGCATGAGCTGAGATAGGAATGCCAGAGGGAATTTTGTTGTCATTTTGTAATGAAGAAGAGTACGTCCTAACTGCATTTATCTGGGTCTAATTGCTGAATGGAAAGAACAATGAAATGTTTGATGAGATGAATTTGGACACAATAGTTGAGTTTTTATTTTGCTTAGAAATGAAAACTAATAAGGCTTCGAAAAGAAGCAAGAACTTCCTGCAACTTGCATGCATGATTTAAGTACTTCAGGTAAAAATATATGAGCTTGAGCTTTTTTTTTATAGTGCGTATCCTCTTAACCTGCTCAAAGCCTGGTTGGGGTTCCTGACCTCCCATAGTGGGCAGGGAGGTACTTATTGTATCTTCTATCTCCATATATCTGTTTTCCAACATGCGCTTTCTGCCTTTCTCTTGGAATTAGATTAGTTGGTTTTGTCCTGGCCCTGCCCGGATGCCCTGGCTGGGAGGGAAACAGTTAAATATACAGTTAGCGTTTTGGGAGTTGATATTTTTTGTCTTGTAAATCATCTCTCCGTTTTGCACTGTATTATTTTTGTTTTACATATGATGATTTGTAAATATTTGAGTGTGTTCCTCTTAGTGGAGACCTGTGCTTCTGTCAGGATGAGACATTTAGGTGATCTCAAAAAACTAAGTAGATAGTGTACTCTTGGAATCTACATATGTTCTCTATTTGAACTAATTCCCCTTTGTCTTCCTTTTTCTTGGGTACTGTCATTGTAATTCTAGAACTTTTTACTATCCCATTTTCTTCCATTTTACTAGAGCTGATATGACCTAAATGTGTTGGAAACGCCATAAAACCATTAAAAAGAAACATGCTCAAAGCACGTTTCTAGGGGTCCCAGGCAAACAACTTAACATGTTGGACAAGACGTGATGGCCATAAGGTTCCATTAGAAATATTTTTGACAGAGACATTGAAGCAGACCAGATACTCATTTTTCACCTGAGTACAGTGAGAGAATAAGAGTAAAGAACTTTCACAAGGACTCACTTCTGTGCTGCCCACAGTTTGACTCGAACCAAGGATCTATAGTTTTGAAGGCGAGTGTCATACCACAAGACCACAAAGCCTTACCTTGTTTATGTTTCTCGGTATAGTTTTAATTTTATTGAATTCCTGTTGCCCAGACTAAAGTTATGTTGACAAATAGAAAGAATAAGCTCCAGCTAGCGGTATACATATAGAAACAAACCATTTTTCCATGTTTTGTTTCAGGTGGTCGGCATCTTTGCTGGCTTTGGTGTTTTATTACTGGTGGCGTCTCCTTTTCTTCTATTGGCTGCTCCATGCATTCTGTGCTGTAAATGCAAAGTGTGTCAGTGTTGTGAAGAGGAAGATACAGAAAGTTACTCAACGTGACCCATCCTATCAATGTGATGCCTTATTATTATTATTGTTTTAATGACCACAGTTATTGTAAATATTTTCGAGAGTGTTATATTGTGCTTTTGTGCTCTGTTGATTATCATTGGGGTTTCATGTGATTTAAAAAAAAGTGCATATCACAGATTTTTATTTCAGCTGTCCATATCAATTGGAGTTTATTTTTTGTTTGTTTGGGTTTTTTTTTGTCCAAAAGGGCATCTAAAATATTTAATGGATCTGTGATAATGAAACATAGTGATCACATGATTTAAAAAGAAATAATCTATTTTTCATGTTGGTTTCGATTCTTGTGATTTGCTGATATGGGCTGGAGTGTATTGTAATAATATCCGAACGTTTGCCAAATTTCCAATGGAAGCGTGCTTAATTTTTCAACTTGATTTTATTCAAGATGTTTGTTTTGTTGATCAGAAAAAGAGGTTTCTGAGGTCTCAAATATTCGAATCTTGAAAATTGGATGTTAACTTCATAATACAAGCTTTCTTGGACCAAATGCAATTTGAGTTTTCAAAACATGTTAAGTGGGTAAACAGTGGGTAAATAATAATCTGCTTTTGCCTTATAAAGATAAGTCTAAAACCTAGACAAGAAAAATCCAGCTTTGAATAGATTTGAAATAAGATACTCAGATTTCATTTGTATGTAGTATGGAAAAAGTTATCTAATGGTTAAAGAGCATTGAAGTCCAAAAAGTTTGATTTTGATTAACTTTTTCCTCAAAATTCTTGTAACTTCTGCAATCTTTTGATCAACCAATAATTATTTATGGGTAAGAATTCAGCCTGTCCAAAGTCTTGCCTGCCTACTGCTATTATTCTTTAATTTTTTTTCTTATTCTGCTTTAGGCTAATCTTTCCGTGACAAATCCCCTGCCATTTACTGTTTGGTTGGAGCTCTATAGAGAAATCCTTTGAATATTTCAATTCCATACACTAATAAAGATGTAGGCTCCAAAGTAAGACAAAAGTAAATTTCTTTTTATGAGATGTTTGCCATTAGAATCCTGCCCAGTGGATATTTCAAATGTCAAAATTTGATTTATGGAAATTTTTTTTTTTTTCTATTTTTTAACACCGCAGCTTGCTTTATTTTTAATTCGTCTTTTTTTTTTAAAAAAGAGGATATTCTGTCAAATTTTACTTCCTTACCTTTTCTCCAAAAATTTGAGATATAAATCTTGCAAATTTATGACAGAGACTTATCCCATGAGATTTAGTCTTATCTCAGATGGAATGTTCACAATAAACACAAACGATAATGAGTTTTCTTATAGCCCTGCGGTGGTCACTAGAGAAAAAAAAAAAAAAAAGAATTCCCTGAAGACTCCTTATCCCTCTTTTCTAGGATCTAACAGGTCATGCTGCATCATGAATTGTTAATAAATATTTGCAACTATCATTGGTAGGATGTCCAAAGTCAAGCTCTAGTGCAAAGCAATAGAATAATATGAGGGATAGGCTATTTGTTGATTTGTTTCGCCCTATAAAGAGCTTTCACATTTTGACAATGCATAAATCTCTAAGTAGTTATATACAGGGTTGCCAATTTTCAATATATTTACGGAATTCATTACATTATAAACCCGCAGTATATTCCAATCACTTGCTAAACTGAAAAAAAAAGTAAGTATATAATGTTTCTTTACTCGAGTTCAGCTCTCATACAGGGTCAATGTGTTCATGTGAAAGTTCAGTAAATTTTTGCCTCCTGAATTGACAACCCTGTATATATCTCTTGATGCCCTCCCTTTGTTATGAATAATGGATTTTCAAACGTGATCAAAGGCATAGAATAAATTTCTTGCCCCTCTTTACTGAGACTGCAAAAAGAAACAAAACAAGAGCAAAACTTTCTTGAGCATTTTTTATCTGTGCACCTCTTCCCATTCTTCAATTCTAACTGACTGGAAAAGTGGCTAACTTTGTGATACTTTATAAACACTGTCATTTATTTCTGACAAGCTTTTTCTTTCTGGATGGGGTTCCTGATCTCCCATAGTGGGCAGGGGGGTACATACTGTGTCTTCTATCCCCTTATATCTGTTTTCCAACATGCATTCTGTCTTGCGGGTGGTTGGATGGGAGCATCACCCTTGAATCATATACCTATGATGTTCGCATGGGTGTACGATCCGATAGTGATGTCGTTTCTTCTTCTCTTTACTAGCCTATCCTGCTTCTTTGGTTTGTGATTGTATTTTTGACAGGGGATATTTTTTTTCCTGTAAATCCTCTGCCTGTTTGTTCTTGGTTATTTATAATTTAGCTTATGATATCTTTAGGTTATGATTTTGATTGACATTTGTACTATTTTTGTTAGATTGCTTGTTTTTTTGTTTCAGCGGTCTCTCATATAACCTCAATTGTGTTGGAAGAGACCTAAAGCAACAAACAAAAAAAAGCATTCTGTCTTTGTCTTGGAATGAGATTACTTGGTTTTGTCCTGGCCCTGACCAGAGTCCTAGCTGGGAGGGAAACAGTCAAATGCATAGTTATTGTTTTGGGATATGATATTTTTTCCTTGTAAATCATCTCTCTGTTATGTATTTTATTTGTTATTTTGAATGTATGATGTAAGCATTTGAGTGTATTCCTCTTTTTTTTGGATTGTGTGCTTGTGTCCGGATGGGACCTATAGGTGATCTCAAACTAAGTACATTGGTGGTATGCTCTTGGAATCTACATCTGATCCCTATTTGTCCTGGCCCTGACCAGAGTCCTAGCTGGGAGGGAAACAGTCAAATGCATAGTTATTGTTTTGGGATATGATATTTTTTCCTTGTAAATCATCTCTCTGTTATGTATTTTATTTGTTATTTTGAATGTATGATGTAAGCATTTGAGTGTATTCCTCTTTTTTTTGGATTGTGTGCTTGTGTCCGGATGGGACCTATAGGTGATCTCAAACTAAGTACATTGGTGGTATGCTCTTGGAATCTACATCTGATCCCTATTTGTTCCCAATTCCCCTTTGTCTTACTTTTTCTTTGGTGCTTTAATTGTAATTCTAGAATTTTTTACTATCCCATTTTCTTCCTTTTTACGGGCGCTGATATAACCTAAATGTGTTGCAAGCGCCGTAAAACCCTTAAAAACAAACAAAACAAGCTTTTTCTTTCGTGATATTGATGAGGTATAAGTCCTCTTCATTGCTGCTTTGCAGGTTATCATTCCCTTGGTAATATTTAGGTAACTTGAAATTAGCAAGAGAGATTTTAGTCTGAAGAATTACTGCACGGCATAACACCAATTTATTGACAAGGATAAATCGAATGTCTATTTGAAATAACTCTCCTTTACTTACCTGACTAATATTTACCTCTATAAGGTCTGTCTTCATCAAACGTCGGTAGTGTATAGCAGACCTTAATAGAGAAGCTGAATGACAGGATAGTCAAAGGGCATATTGATTTGAAATGGCTTGCTTTTATAAAACAGTAAAAATGTAAATTTTGCTGCACGAAGCTCGAATAAATAAATAACAATTTGAAATTGAATGTAAGCTTCAATTTGATATACAAAAACAGATAAAATGGTTTCCTCTTTGTCAATAAAACAGGATGAATGAAACACTACAGATGAATGAGATAATGTGGTAGTGGTGTTGTTAAGATGAATAAATATTCATCTTAACAACGCACCTACCACATTATCTCATTCGTCTGTAGTGTTTCATTCATCCTGTTTTGTTAATAAAGGGGAAACCCAAAACGTCCATTTTATCTGTTTTCATATATTAAATTGAAGCTTAGATTCAATTTCACATTGTTATTTAAAACAGTACAATGACAGTCTTATAAAATCATTTCCATATAATCAATCTTCAAATGTCCTAAAATCACACCTCCATACCACCTTTTGTAAACATGTTGCAGACATTTGAGAGTATACTTTTGCTTTTTTTTTTTAGGCCTGATTGTACAGATTGCCTTGATATTCCTCGACTTCGATTCAATTAGAAATTCAGGGGTGGCAAAATTGTTATCAATATATTCATACTTATTTATGAGGTTTTTTTCTGCAGTCAAATAAATAACACTTTCCTTGACTTCCTCGACCCAAAAACAAAACCAAATAGTTATTTGAACATTTCTATAGCACATTTCCACAGATTTACCATGCCCAATGTGTATCACAGTGCTATATTTATTCCGATCCCACCATTTGGCCATAAAGAACAATATTTCCATTACTTACGGTACAAGCTGCCTATTAGGCATCCTTTTTGCAATAACACTCCTATAATACCCACCACTGCCCATAACAAGACATTTATTCTCATCTGAGTTTGTGTGTAAAGTGGCCCACAACGCCATGAACACATTCATAATTATATTCACTGCCACCTATCCAACCATTGACTATGCTTAACACTTTTATATTGAGACAATACACCATGTCATACTCGTCAAGTGAAACATGCACATTTAAAACACTATCAAGTACAGGTTCTAGAAGTAGCTGCATATGTAATGATAATGAGATATAAACATTGTTTTTAATTCAATGCATGATGCATGATTGGTCAATATTAGTCTCTTTCTCTCTATTTGCTTGGTTGAGTTTATGTCTAAATTCGGAATAAAATATTGCCGTCTTATGTTTTACAGCCATCTTTTATCTTACTTTGAAAAAAGAAGAATAAGGAAAATGTTTGATTTAAGATGCGTTGTGATTTGGATATAATTTCCATAGAGCAAAGCATTTTGACAGGCACAATGAATCAGAACATCTCCTCTCAATATTTTAAAGTGTCATATGTTACGCTTTGGAAGCATATTATTTTCAAATAGACTTAGTTGATGGATGACATTTTTAATGTATTATTTATTCTTGGCTGATGATTTTCAATATTTTGGTTTCTCTGTCATTAATATTATAAATCTTTAATGGACTCGAGTTGAAGATTTTATATTTTATTGTTAATATTTATTTGCCACGTCCTCATCCCCTCTCCCCTTTTATTGTTATTTTCAATTCTCATGACATTAATTTTATTAATTGATGATATTTAAACATTGCCACTACTTAGTTTTTGAATTCTTCAAGAGGTCAGCAATCTTACTGGTCCTTGTGAAGATATTGTTGGAAGCAGATTATTAAAAGTTTGTTCTATTTTTCACAAAAGAACCAAGATTATCAAATTTTGCATTGCATTTAATGTCATGTTAGACATTATATCATTGAAAGTCTGTACATCCTAACTTGCCAGTATATTTTTTCATTTAGCAGTTATTATTATTTAAAATGTGATTGAAAATATAAATATTTTACAGCTTCGATTAAATTTATTTCATAGATAAGAAAATATGTTATCTAGTCATAAATGATAATTTTATTGCTTTCACTGGTATAAATTAAATTGTTCATTTATTTACGATTTATTGTACATTTATTTATAATCTTGATTACTGACAAGTATATATTGATAACTAATTTTCCAACTATAACTAATGGATTAATTATGAGAGATGTACAAACAATTTAATCAAAATTTGTATTCCGAAATTATGATCTCACTAGAATTATCGAAAGAAAATAAACAATCAGAAATCAACACTGCCCTTGCAACTATGTAACTACACTTGCAACTATGTAATTAGAGGCTAATTTTCTGGGTGGGGATCCTGACCTCCCATAGTGGGCAGGGAGGTACATGCTGTGTCTTCTATCCCCCCATACCTGTTTTCCAATTGTTTCCTGTCATTGTCTTGGAATGAGATTACTTAGTTTTGTCCTGATCCTTGCCGGAGTTCCTTGACTGGGAGGGAAACAGTCGAATGTATAGTTATAGTTTTGGGAGATGATATTTTTTTTCCTTGTAAATCATCTCTCTGTTATGCATTGTATTATGTTAAGTTTACATATTATATTATATGATTGGTAAACATTTGAGTGTATTCCTCTTAGTTGGGACCTGTGCTTGTGTCTGGATGAGACTTTTAGGTGATCTCAAACTAAGTACTTTAACGGTGTGCTCTTGGAATCTACATCTGTTCCCTATTTGAACCCGTTCCCCTTTGTCTTACCTTTTCTTTTGTGCTTTAATTGTAATTCTAGAACTTTTTACTATCCTATTCTCTTCCTTTTTACTGGCGCTGATATGACCTTAATGTGTTGCAAGCGCCGTAAAACCCTTAAAAACAAACAAAACAAAAACAGAGGCTAATTTTCAAAGATCTCGAACAAAATCAAATGAAATCCACTATCATTGAAATAGAGGTTTGTGATAATAGCAATAATGTTGATTGGTGTCAATTATAGTTTTCCAATAAATATTTTGAAGCCACTTTTTAAGAAATCCAAAGATATACATTTTAAAATATTGGTCCCTATTTTAGGTTTTTTACACACATTTTACTACCTGCATTTTATCTGATTATCTAAACTTTTAAATAATTTAGTCAAAATTTTTGTTTTAACCCACCAATAATGCTTTTAAGGTTTTGGAAAATTAACTCAATATCGCAAGATGTTATTGAATCCTGTCAATCATCCTCAGATTTTCAAAGTCTCTCATTGCATATTATTACTTATCACCGTAAAGCTTTTGTTTATACATAATGGTTCCTGACATCCATACATAAAATTTATTTTTTCAGATTACATCATTAACTTTTAATATAGATATATTTTACTATTCCAGTAATATAAATTGGTGTTTGTTCCTGCATTTGTTTGTATGTGAATTGTGTGTGTATGTGCATGTTTGTGTGCATGCAGTTAAATATGTGACCCTACGCCTCGAAGCGGTATTAAGTCGGGATTTGGAAACGAAGAAAACCGGTTTTAAAGTGGAAATGGTCAAAATGATCAAATTTCATTTTTTGGTTGTTTCATAAACTACAATCATTTTTCTACATAAAAACATAATAATTCAACATAAGTATTAACGATAAGTTATATATATTTAAAGTTTAAAAAAGCAACTATCAGTGAAACATTCAAAACAAGAGTTGACTTTCTCTCAGAGAGCCACCATTTCCAAGGCTGCACTTGTCAATAATAGCTAATAACAAACACTTTGACCTCAAACTTTAGCCTCGTTGGTTTTTAAAGTTCGTGTTGCTCTACTTATCACTTGATGCACTTTTAGCACTCTCTCTCTCTCTCTCTCTCTCTCTCTCTCTCTCTCTCTCTCTCTCTCTCTCTCTCTCAAACACACACACACACACACACACACACACACACACACACACACACCACCACCACCGCATCTTCATCACGACCACTACTACTACAATCACCACCACCACCACCACATGATCACTGCCACTACTACTTCAACCACCACCACCACATCATTATCACTACTACTACAACCACCACCACCACATCGTAATTACTACTACAACCACTACCACTACATCATCACTACTACTACAACCACCTACACCACATCATCACTACTACTACAACCACTGCCACTACTACAACCACAGTCACCACCACCACCACCACATCATCATCACTACACTTACTACTACTACTACTACTACTACTACTACTACTACTACTACTACTACTACTACTACTACTACTACTACTACTACTACTACTACTACTACTACTACTATACTACTACAACCACCAACACAACATCATCCTCACTATCATCATTATGTTTTGGAGCTTTTCTTCAATTGAAATAAAGAAACTTTGGGGTTGCATTTGGCAATGTGTTCATATATCATAATATAATTCTAATCAATTATCTGTTTAGATCTATACAATATGTAAACACAATACCAAATATCATCCCAATTCCCTTTTTGTGTGTGCGGAAATTCCTCTTTCGGCATTGAAATTCCTCCGAGTGGTGTCTGAAATTCCTGTGAGTCAAATTGAAAATTGGCGTCTCTGCAAATTTTACTATTCTCGTCAAATTTTCAATGCCCGTATCTGAGGAGTTATCTTTGCCCATTGATTTGATTATGTGTGAAAACGATGCTTCACTTCAAAGTCGATTTTCTCAAAACTTGGTTTTTACACTCTCCCTACTTCAAACGGTCATAGTTGGGCAATGAATAATCAGAATTTTATAAATTTGGTATCAAAATTGTAAGCATAATATAAGCTATTATTGGGTACCAAAAACCCAAAATTGAAAAATCCGACTTAATACCGTTTCGAGGCGGATGGTCACATATGCTAAATTGGTACTTTTTGTAATATAAAGTGATACCAACACAGACAGGAAATCCTGGATATGAGGATTCCCAGTTCCTCTTGTGAAGAAGATAATTCAACTCATTTTGTCAAGGCAGGTTATCTCCCTAGTCTGCTGTCAATTTTTCATAGATCTCTGTCCTTGTTTTGGTGTTACGTGACTTGGGTTTTAGCCTTTCTATGAAATAGAACTATATGAGGTGTTTTTAGGTGAGAGATGATTTTAAAAAAATATTTGTTCCCCCAATAATAACAGGGTTAATGGTGAGGATTGTCTGTGCAAAACCTTTGGTGGCCTGAGGTGGAGCACATGGATAGATTTTTGAGGTGAGACAAAAAGGTAGCTTAGCTGTTGCTTCATTTTGCTCAAGGGGTCACAAGCTGGTTGACAGCGATGTGAATACTTGTGCAGTGCGAAGCAGCAACTAAGCACTGTTCGGTCCCTGAGAAGTGAGTGCAGCCATTAGCAATGTTAAGAATTGATAAACGACATTTATCCCGATATGGTGACTCATCTTGGCCCCAGGGCATGGCCCTTGTTGATCGAGGCAATGCCTGATGTCCTGCCAAAAAGTAAGGCTCCATAAGTGTGGAAATATGCAAAAATAGTTGCCATTCTAGGCAAACTGGCGAAGGAGGTGGACAACTGCAGATACGTATCACTCTTAGTTGTCTTTACAAACTTATGAAACAAGTGCTATTGAACCGATGGGGACCGACGGGTCATTCCTTACATCAGGATTTGAACTGAAGTTACAAATGAACGGTTCGGTATTTATAGACCTATCCGTGGCCAATGATACAGTCTATTTCAAGGTGCTCATGCTGAAACTTGCACAGATTATAAGGTGCAAAAAAGACCCTGAAACTGTTCTCTTTTGAACAAGGTGAAAGACAATATCACGTTGCCTTAGGAGAGGCCATGAGCAAATTTGGTAAACTTGAGAACTAGTGTCTCTCAGGGTAAATTGTTGCTAGTGCGCTTAAATTCTAAAAATTATTACTATTCTTTCCTTTTGTCTCGTTTTTTATCCTCCACACATCTTCACACATCTTTGTATTCATTTTCTGACTGGGTTACCATTTTTTGTCCTGTATTTTTGTTATTGTTGGAGTTCGTGATTAATTTTGATAATGATCATAGTAAAAAAATTATTTATACATTACATGTTCCTTGGATCAACAGATCTATACACATATTACCCTGTAATTAATTTTTTTTATTTGTTTGATAACCATTTTTAAGGGTGTCTCTCGGGTCTCTCAGTAGCATAGAACAGTCTCAGGCCAGTAACGTGAATGTATGTGACTGATTGTCTCAAGACAGTATTAGTATAATGTCGTGATTAATTGCACAATGAAATGTGAATTTAGAATTTAAATGATAAGGAACATGAACTTTTATTTATTAAAAAATTATTTTTTTTTTTTAATTTAAGCGATAGAATGAAAAGAGTTTAATCCTAAGTTTCAGCTCCTTGTTCATCCTGACATAATACTGTTTCAAGACAGTGAGTCACATATTGTTCTTTGATTTACTTCTCCCTGTTTACAATTTGAACTGCTCCCCTTTACTTACTTTTTTCTTGTCACTTAAAGGTGCAGACACATTATAGAATTATTCACTTTTGGCCTCCTGTTATCAGTTCTTTTTCTGACGTGACCAAAAAATGTTTCAGATGCTATGGAATTATTAAAAAAAAAAAAAAGTATATTTTCAGTCCACAAAGACCGTATCATTGTAAATGTTTAATGTTGGTATGATTGTTTGATATGACTTTAAAGTTTGTCTTTTACTGTTCAAATCACTGGTCACACAACTAATTACCCTTGGTGGTCTTCCTGACCTACCCTTAGTGGGCAGGGAGGCACTTACTGCGTCTTCTATCCTTCTATCTCCGTTTTCCAACTTTCTTTTTGTCTCTACCGTGGATTGAGATTACTCCCTGACTGGGAGGGAACAGTCAAATGTATTGTTAAGAGTTGTGTGAGATGATATTTTTTGTCTTGTAAATCATCTCTGTGTTTTACGCTCTATTAGTTTTTGTTTTAAATATATATGATTTTAATGTATTCCTCTTGGCGGGGACCTGTGCTTGTGTCTGGATGAGACATATAGGTGATCTCAAACCATATACACTGATAATGTGCTCTTGGAATCTACACCTGTTCTCTATTTGAACCAGTAACCTTTGTCTTCCTTTTTTACTTGGGTGCTTTGGTTGTTATTTTAGAACTTTTTTGCTATCCCATTCTCTTCTTTTTTACTGGCGCTGATATGACCTAAAGGTGTTGCAAACAAAAACAAAAAACAAAAAACCCCTAAACAAACCAATATTTCATACAGCAAGGCTATGCTATACTCACTGTGACTGGCCTTAACTGAGATAAAATAATTCTGCGTGAATTATAATTTTGTTTGATTTTGATTTTTGTTTCCTCTCCGTTGTATTCAAATCAAGATAACAGTGACTATCTCCAATGCAGCATTTTGTGGTACACAATTTTCCAGTTTAAGTTGCTTTCTAGATGGACTTGAGTACTCTTGTACACAAAGAACGATAGAAAATTGTGAGTTGAGGATCACAGCATATCATTTGGGGTATGGCCACCGTTGTCATGCATTTTTTATGAGAGACGATTTTTTCCCCCATTGTTCATCATCTCTCTGTTAAATTACTTCTGTTAATGTGATAATCTATATTATTTATGTTTTAAAAATGCATTGGTAGTGTAGTGGTAATACAAATGTATTCTTATTTTCGACAGAGATACAGATGAGCCGATGATTTTAATCTATTGTTTCTGGCAGGGGTTCCTGATCTCACATAGTGGACAGGGAGGTCCGTACTGTGTCTTATATCCCTCTATATCTGTTTTCCAATTTTCCTTCTGTCTTTGTCTTGGAATGAGATTACTTGGTTTTGACCTGGCCTAGGCCGGAGTCCTTGGCTGGGAGGGAAACAGTCAAATGTATAGTTATTAGTTATTGTATTGGGAGATATTTTTTTGCTTGTAAATCATCTCGCTCTCTGTAATGTATTATTATATTTGTTGTTTTGAATTTATAATGTAAGCATTTGAGTGTATTCCTCTTAGTGGGATTCTGTGCTCGTGTCTGGATGACAATTTTAGGTGATCTCAAACTATGCACAATGATAGTGAGCTCTTGGAATCTACACATTTCCCTATTTGTACCAGTCCCCTTTATCTTATTTTTTCTAGGGTTTCTTTAATTGTAAATCTAGAAATTTTATACTATCACATTTTCTTCCTTTTTACTCGCGATGACAACCCCTAAATGTGTCGCAAACGCTGTAAAACTTAAAAACAAACAAACAAACAAATCTATTGTACTGACACTCAATGATCCATTTGTATTGTAAATGATGTTACTTACTGCCCATTATGTCTATCGGTATATAGGGCACCAATGAAGGACATCCATCTTCTTCGTGGTTATCCACTTTAGGGAGCTCAAATCCCCCCCCCCCCCACTCTCACTCATTGTTCTCCTCTTATTTCTGGGTGGGGTACCTGGCCTCCCATAGTAGGCAGGGTGGCACTTACTTTATCTTTTATCCCCTTATAGCTGTTTTCCAATTCGTTTTATGTCTTTGTCTTGTAATGAGATTACTTGGTTTTGTCCTGGCCTTGACTGGAAGGGAAACAGTCAAATGCATAATTATTGTTTTGGGAGATTATATTATTTTCCTTGTAAATCATCTTTCCGTTATTTATTATGTTTTTTTTTATTTTGAAGGTATAATGTAATCATTTGAGTGTATTCCTCTTTGTTGGGTCTTGTCCTTGTGCCCGGATGAGACTTATAGGTGATCTCAAACTAAGTACATTGATGGTATGCTCTTGGAATCTAGATCTGATCCCTATTTGTTCCCAGTTCCCCTTTATCTTATTTTTCTTGGGTGCTTTAATTGTAATTCTAGAATTTGACTATCCCATTTCCTTCCTTTTTACTGGTGCTGATATAACCTAAATGTGTTACAAGCTCTGTAAAACCTTTAAAAACAAACGATCCTCTTATTTGTCTGGGGCCTTCCCCTTCTTCTCTTTCGTTCTGGTGTCCAGTGTAGGGCAGGTTTGCGGTTTCCTTCCTCCTTTGTCTTCTCATAATGATGTCCTTCATGTCATCCATTATACATTGATTTTGCAGATTTGCGGCGTTGAAGTAATTCAAGCACTGTTAAACCCCTTAAACAACCAAAACAAAAACAAAACAATCAAAAAAGAAAGAAAGTAAACAAGAAAAACTAATAAAAAGCAATAATAACAAAATGAAAACAAACGAATACATATATTTTATCTCCTTGTTCTCAAATGAGACCTTTTGGTTTTGCCCGATATCTTACTTCGATCTTTTGCTGTGAGGATGACAGACGTACGCATGTGACACATTCTTTCCTTTTAACATTGTCTTTGCACTTGTAATCTTTGAGTGCACCATTTTTTTTGTTGGGTATCGACCCTTTGCACATTTTACTTTTTCTTGACTCTTGTCAGCTTTATCTATTTATTTCCATCTTTATTGAAAGAAAAAAGAATATTTCAACATACACAAATGTATTTTCTGTATACAGTGCTTGTGTTTATAGATTGTTCACAATATTGTGAGCAGATATCCTTTTTCAATGACTTTTGTATGATCTCGAAATGTTCTAATTGGAGTCAATACCCTTTGTTTTACATTTTCAAGTCTCTTTTTGTTTATGTGTTATGGTTATGTGTCAATCTCATTACTTTTATCTGCCATAAATTACTTTTGCCTGTGGTGATATGACTTTCAAGTGTCGCAAGTACAATTACACTCTTTTATTTTCCGAATGATTTTTAATGAAATCCATTCATTAAAATTTATAATAAAATGATTTTATTTTTTGTTGTTTATTGTTTTTGTCGACATTTACTGTTTTGATTCCATGTAAACAGATATTTTTCTGTATTGTTAGTTTATATATTTAACAAAAAACCCATCATACATAGTCTGGGTGGGGTTCTTGACCTCCCATAGTGGGCAGAGGGGTACATACTCTGTCATATCCCCTTGGAATATGATTACTTGGTTTTGTCCTGGCCCTGGCCGGAGTCCTAGCTGTGAGGGAAACAGTCAAATGCATAGTTATTGTTTTGGGAGATGATTTTTTTTTCCTTGTAAATCATCTCTCTGTTATGTATTAATATATTTGTTATTTTGAATGTATAATGTAAGCATTTGAGTGTATTCCTCTTTGTTGGATTTTGTGCTTGTGTCCGGATGAGACTTATAGGTGATCTCAAACTAAATACATTGATGGTATGCTCTTGGAATCTAGATCTGATCCCTATTTGTTCCCAGTTCCCCTTTATCTTATTTTTTCTTGGGTGCTTTAATTGTAATTCTAGAATTTGACTATCCCATTTCCTTCCTTTTTACTGGCTGATATAACCTAAATGTGTTACAAGCTCTGTAAAACCTTTAAAAACAAACGATCCTCTTATTTGTCTGGGCCTTCCCCTTCTTCTCTTTCGTTCTGGTGTCCAGTGTAGGGCAGGTTTGCGGTTTCCTTCCTCCTTTGTCTTCTCATAATGATGTCCTTCATGTCATCCATTATACATTGATTTTGCAGATTTGCGGCGTTGAAGTAATTCAAGCACTGTTAAACCCCTTAAACAACCAAAACAAAAACAAAACAATCAAAAAAGAAAGAAAGTAAACAAGAAAAACTAATAAAAAGCAATAATAACAAAATGAAAACAAACGAATACATATATTTTATCTCCTTGTTCTCAAATGAGACCGTTTGGTTTTGCCCGATATCTTACTTCGATCTTTTGCTGTGAGGATGACAGACGTACGCATGTGACACATTTCTTTCCTTTTAACATTGTCTTTGCACTTGTAATCTTTGAGTGCACCATTTTTTTTGTTGGGTATCGACCCCTTTTGCACATTTTACTTTTTCTTGGACTCTTGTCAGCTTTATCTATTTATTTCCATCTTTATTGAAAGAAAAAAGAATATTTCAACATACACAAATGTATTTTCTGTATACAGTGCTTGTGTTTATAGATTGTTCACAATATTGTGAGCAGATATCCTTTTTCAATGACTTTTGTATGATCTCGAAATGTTCTAATTGGAGTCAATACCCTTTGTTTTACATTTTCTAAGTCTCTTTTGTTTATGTGTTATGGTTATGTGTCAATCTCATTACTTTTATCTGCCATAAATTACTTTTGCCTGTGGTGATATGACTTTCAAGTGTCGCAAGTACAATTACACTCTTTTATTTTCCGAATGATTTTCAATGAAATCCATTCATTAAAATTTATAATAAAATGATTTTATTTTTGTTGTTTATTGTTTTTGTCGACATTTACTGTTTTGATTCCATGTAAACAGATATTTTTCTGTATTGTTAGTTTATATATTTAACAAAAAACCCATCATACATAGTCTGGGTGGGGTTCTTGACCTCCCATAGTGGGCAGAGGGGTACATACTCTGTCTTATATCCCCTTGGAATATGATTACTTGGTTTTGTCCTGGCCCTGGCCGGAGTCCTAGCTGTGAGGGAAACAGTCAAATGCATAGTTATTGTTTTGGGAGATGATTTTTTTTCCTTGTAAATCATCTCTCTGTTATGTATTAATATATTTGTTATTTTGAATGTATAATGTAAGCATTTGAGTGTATTCCTCTTTGTTGGATTTTGTACTTGTATCCTGATGAGACTTATAGGTGATCTCAAACTAAATACATTGGTGGTGTGCTCTTGGAATCTACATCTGATCCCTATTTGTTCCCAGTTCACCTATGTCTTACTTTCTCTTGGGTTCTTTAATTGTAATTCTAGAACTTTTTACTATCCCATTTCCTTCCTTTTTACTGGCGCTATATAACCTAAATGTGTTGGCAAAAGCGCCGTATAACCCTTAAACCACCACCCCCCCCCCCCACCAAAAAAAAAAAAAACAAAAAAAAAAAACACAAAAAAAAAAAACATGTATTCCCTCTTTGTTGGATTTTTGCTTGTGTCCGGATGAGACTTATAGGTGATCTCAAACTAAATACTTTGGTGGTATGCTTGAATCTACATTGACCCTATTTTTTCCATTTCCCATTGTCTTACTTTTTCTTGGGTGCTTCAATTGTAATTTTGTAACTTTTTACTATCACATTTTCTTCCTTTTTACTGGCGCTGATATAACCTACATGTGTTGCAATCGCCGTAAAACCCTTAAAAACAAAAAACAAACATCATACATAGTGATGGATTATGATATCAAACATATACACATGAATTCTAAGTGTTTATGAGGTTTGGTGGAAGAAAGAAGTTTCTGGATTCTTTGTTGTTGTTGTTAATTTACCCCTGGTGTTTCGATGGGAAAGGAGGGGGGGGGGGGGGGGGGGGGTGATGTTACGTGCTGTGTCTTCTATCCTTTATATGTTTTATTCTTTATCGGGTTGTTTTCTGTCCTTGTGTTGGAAGGAGATGACTTGGTTTGATCTAGCCCTGGCATGAGCCCTTAGTTGAGAGGGAAGCAGTCATATGTGGGGGTGGGGTGGGGGGGGGGGGGGGGGGGGGGATGGTGACCTTTTTCTTTTTAGGGCTACATATAGCCTCAATTGTTTAACGCCCCCCCCCCCTCCCTTGGTCTTATTTTGGCTACATATAGCCTAAATAATTTAAACACATGCATAGTTATTGTTTTGGGATTGGGAGATGATAATTTTTCCTTGTAAATCATCTTTCTGTTATGTATTATTGTATTTGTTATATTGAATGTATAATGTAAGCATTTGAGTGTATTCCTCTTTGTTGGATTTTGTGCTTGTGTCCGGATGAGACTTATAGGTGATCTCAAACTAAGTACATTGATGGTTTGCTCTTGGAATCTACATCTGATCCCCTTTTGTCCCCAGTTCCCCTTTGTCTTACTTTCTCTTTGAGTGCTTTAAGTGTAATTCTAGAATTTTACACTATCCCATTTTCTTCCTTTTAACTAGTTGGAGGTATGGGTCCAGGAGAAGGAAGAACCTTGTCTGGCCCCGGTTTGGATCATTCTTGGTCTGGCGACTCATCTTCAGCTGTTCCAGCAGGATTGGATCTAGGCTGGTATCACCTTCAGGGTCATGGCAGCGCACAAGCTTCTGTACGACTGCAACGTGATGATGCTTCTCATGAGTCCTTTTAACTGGCGCTGATATAATGTGTTTCAAGCGTAAAACCCCTAAAAACAAACAACAAACAAAAAATAACAGCAAAAAGTAGGGTAATGGGATCTCAACTATAGGGAATGAGATTAGCGGAAGAGTAGCGTCCCTTGATTGGACGTCACCCACAGTCTGTGACGTCACCGTCGGAAAAGTTATTAGAGAGAGAACGTCATGTTGGTTGTGCGCATGCGTCTCTCGTCCTCTCCGCGTTTATAGTCCGGTTAATAGAGTTCAGTGTGCATTACTCATAAACGCGGATGGCAAAAAAACAAGGACCTGAGTGACGTCATCCTCGAAATATCAATAGATAGTATGCGCTTGGCTCAGAAGCTCATAACATTGCCATCCGGAAGTATAGCGGACCAACACACAAAACTGTGTGTATATATGAACGTTTATAGTCAGGTTAATAGAGTTCAGTGAGCATTAGTCATAAACGCGGATGGCAAAAAACAATAACAAGACCTGAGTGACGTCATCTTCGAACTATCTATAGGGAGAAGCAAAAAAAAAAAAAAAGCATGTTCGAATCCGAGAGTGACGAAATCCGATGCTCATGAGAGGTAATCAATGCACTTGGTCACCCAGCTCCAGCGTTTTGTTGTATTGCATTCGGCGTACAACAATCCAGCGAGTGCGAGTACTGTATATAATTCGTGTTTTATACGCACAGTGCCCACATGGTTCAACACAGCGTGCTTAATGGATAGATTATTGTCATGTGCCTCTACATTGTGAACCAATCAAAATTGCAGTAACTTTCAACGCAAATTAAAAGGTCTATTCTGATTTACTTATAAAAAAAGTTTTGAAAAACAAAAACAAAACAAAATCAACAACTAGAAAAAACAAAACAACACCAAAAACAAAACAAAACAACACACACACACACACACACACACACACACACACAAAACAGAAAAAAACCAAAAAAAAAAACCCAACAAAAATACCAAAAAAAAAAACAAAAAACAAAAACAAAGCAAAAACAATAAAAAACAAGACAAAACAAAAACAAACAAACTCCAGTTTTTGTTTAGCACAACATCCACTAAATTGATGTGCTCAAAGCGCCATGCTAACAACAACATTTAACATGAAGGACATGATTCTCAGCAACACGTGGTACTTGTCACAGCTCAAATAGAGCCAATAATATCTCTTGTTAACATACGTCCTGATTGGTTGACTGCAATCACATGAGATGTAACTGTGTTACTTCGAGCAACAAGTATAATATTGTATAACAGGAGTCAGATCGTATCAAGTCGGTAAACATCCTTTCGCTCATAATGTTTAAATGTAATACGAGTACAATTGAAATTTGGCACGGCTTTCGCAGCTTTCTATAGATAGTATGCGCTTGGCGAAGAAGCTCATAACATTGCCATCCGGAAGTATAACGGACCAACACACAAAACTGTGTGTATCCATGAACGTTTAATCTGGTTAATACAGTTAGTGAGAACAACTCACAAAGCGATGGCAAAAACAAAACAAAGGCCTGAGTGACGTCATCTCGAACTATCTATATTACCTTTCCAGTGCTCGAGGTAGAAGAGATATCCCCCCCCCCCCCCCCCCCCATGAACGTTTATAGTCAGGTTAATACAGTTCAGTGAGCATTACTCATAAACGCGGATGGCAAAACACAATAACAAAGACCTGAGTGACGTCATCTTCGAACTATCTGTATTCACTTGGGTGATTTCTTCTCACTAAATGGGCATGATCTATAGATAGAATGCGCTTGGCCAAGGAGTTCACAACATTGCCATCCGGAAGTATAACGGACCAACACACCAAACTCTGTGTAACCATGAACGTTTATAGTCTGGTTAATACAGTTTAGTGAGAACAACTCACAAACGCGGATGGCAAAAACAATAACAAAGGCCCGAGTGACGTCATCTTCGAACTATCTATATTACCTTTCCATGTGCTCGAGGTCATTGGTCACATTGCAAAATGTGCCCAAAGTGACCTACATAGTGAAAAGTGCTCACAGCTTTCGAAATATCTCACATCACGATTGGTCATTTTGTTCAGTTTGACACATGTGTATGTTTACAACTTTCATAAACAAAGTAGCGTGTTTACATTTAAAAGAAATATCCAATCGTTGTAGAGCAACATATCATGTGATTGATGACTAGGTTGGACGAAAACATGAATATAGATAGTATGCACTTGGCTAATAAGTTCACAACATTGCCATCCGGAAGTAAAACTGGCCAACACACAAAAATGTGTGTAACTTTGAAGGTTTATAGTCTGGTTAATACAGCTTAGTGAGAAGTACTCATAAACGCGGATGGCAAAAACAAATAACAAAGACATGAGTGACGTCATCTTCGAACTATCTATAGATCGCTCCCATTCTCTCAGACTTTTGATGTGTTTGTACCAATTGATATAGCGGGCATAAAGTGTGTGTATTTTATTTAAAGACATACCATCAATACACAAGTGCTATGTTTAATGACTTGACATTGAACACCCACATACGGAAGGAGACCCCCAAGTTTCACGTCTCAACAGCAACACGAAACATGTAGTACGAGACATGACGCCTGTAGGCGATGTTACAATTATTTCGGACTTAGACAACGCTGTTAACAGCCAGGTACTTATTTTACACCTGAGTACGGTGAGAGATTGTGAATAAAGAGTCTTTTCAAAGGACTCAACTATGCGCCGACGAGACTTGAACCCAGGACATTCCAATCCGAAAATGAGTGTCATACCACAAGACCACATAACGCACGAAGTAGAAGAAGAATCCCACTCCCCCCCCCCTTCTCTCTCTCTCTCTCTCTCTCTCTCTCTCTCTCTATCTATCTATCTATCTATCTATCTCTCTCATCTTCCGCTGTCTCAGTATATCTGTATATCCTACTCTCTCTCTCTCTCTCTCATCTCTCTCTCTCTCTCTCTCTCTCTCTCTCTCTATCTCTGTGTATGTGAGTGTGTTCCTCCTCTGTCTCAATATGTCTATCTGTCTATCGAACTCTCTCTCTCTCTCTCTCTCTCTCTCTCTCTCTCTCTCTCTCTCTCTCTCTCTCTCTTCCTCCTCCGTCTCAATATTTATATATATGTATATCTCCCCCCTCTCTCATCTTCCTCTGTCTCAATATGTCTATCCTACTCTCTCTCTCTCTCTCTCTCTCTCTCTCTCTCTCTATTTGTGTGTGTGTGTGTTCCTCCCCTGTTTCAATATGTATATATATATATATATATATATATATATATATATATATATATATATATATATATATATATAGAATCGTGTTTGATACAAATATGGTACGAAAAGTGCTCGACATGTAGTAATGGAGCGAATTATTATTTAAAATATTTACCACAATGTTTGGGGCAGTCTACATCAATTTGATGTAGACTGCCCCAAACATTGTGGTAAATATTTTAAATAAATATATATATATATATATATAATATATATAATATATATATATATATATATATATATATATATTCAAATCGAACTCTCTCTCTCTCTCTCTCTCTCTCTCTCTCTCTCTCTATTTATCTATCTCCCTCTCCTCTCTCTCTCTCTCTTCCCAGTCTCCTTGGTCCTTACGGAAAACACAAAAAAGGGAGGGAGTCTGCTCGATAGTTCTCCTTGTGTGCGATTAAAATCGTTATTGACCTTTCTTCCTGGTCACAAGACATAACAGTTAAACTTGAGTTTTTATTCATTTGGGAATGGCCTCTAGATTAAGACCATAGTTAACCCTTGCGTGTTTATGGGTGTTTCAAAATCAGCTGGTTTATTATAAATTAACAAATTTAAGCAGTGTTGTTATCTTTCGAAAAGTTGTTCTACACTCTTCAAATAGAAAAAAAAAAACACCCAACCCATCAGTTATCAATCCTAGTCTAATATCATTGCTTCGAGTCAGTTCTGTGAGTTCTGTTCTGATAAGTCCGTGAGCAGGTCGATTTTCAGTTGACAATAGCTATGATATAATATTCATAGCGGCAAGATAATAATTAATTCCATGTTACAGTTGACAATCGCTGTGATAAAATATTAGTAACGAATCACGTTTTGTTTACAAATGTGATAAGCTTTCTATAGATTACAAAAGCATATAACTTAATTGCTGTGACAATACGATAAATTACTTAATTCCCTAGTAGGATAACGAAAGCCGCGAAGAGGAAGTAGTAAGACGTCGTATTTTTGCGCGACGCCCCCCCCCCCCCCCCCCCCCCCCCATTTCTCCCCATCCTTATAAAAATTGATTTCTGCACAACCTTGCAACCCCAAATTACGAGACAGACATTGATTTTGGGAAAACGGTATTTAGTGTCAGCAGGTTTACGGTTGAGCGATCAAAGATTAAACACCGCTATTATAAATGTTGAGGAAACAGAATAAGGAATCATTATGCCATTATGTTGCAATATAAACAACACCGTCGACGAATCATTCAGTGCTCTACCGGTCGTAATATGAAAAAAACACGTATTACAAATTTTGGCCAGAACATTCGTGCTTCAAACATCGATTGATTAAAATGACACCTTATCTTGTCAACAACTATCAAACCTGGGACTTCAAAAAAATATTTTGCCAAAGATTAGGGCCATTTTAATCCATCAATACTTGGAGTACGAATTTTCGGGCCAAAACTTTAAATTCGTCTTTTTTTTAAATCAGAGTACGGCGTTGATGACGCAGCAGACATCTCGTATTCTGCCGTATGACACAATCTTTTTTTTTCATTTTGTCTAGAAAAAATTAACTTCAATACGATTCAATAGTCTGATGTCACGCCGCCCGGCAACGGCGGCCATCTTGGTTCTAAACAAAGAAAATCATTACTTTTTATTTTTCCTGCTGGCTAGAACTTTTCATATGCCTTGTGATCAGAATGTGTAAAAGTCCAAACATGATCAAATTTATGTGATTTTTTTCCCTCTGGATATGCTTTTATGCTCGCCGGAGAAATATTTTATACGGCGTCCGCCATTGTTCCGTTAGTTTAGAGCCAGTGTTACTAAGTTACCATGCGTCATTAGGAAGGAAGTGACGTTACGACTGTTGAAGAGTATTATCGATCGATTAAAAGGGCCCCAGATTTGTGAAAAACCCTCTTTCTGGAAACTTATAAGAAATCTCGGGTGTGGAATTTTTTGAGGAGTAGGGATCCATTTTTATCTTTGATATTCGAAGTAAATGTTTTTTGGCCGAAACAAAAAAAAAAAAGTGATTTATCAGACTGCGGCAGTATTTTTCTTGTTGTTTTCAAGCACCATGCATAACAGCCAGCACGATAATTGATTATTGTGAACTCAGGCAAGCGTTTATTCGATATATAAACGATTTCAAGCTTTTGAATGCTTTATCTGCTTTTATTATTCAGTTGCCAGATTGTCTTCTTTAAAAATCTTTTTCTACTCCTTCCTATTTCTCCATTTTCAACCTATCCCCTTCCTCCACCTCATCCTCCGTATTTCTTCTTCTTCTTCTTCTTCTTCTTCTTCTTCTTCTTCTTCTTCTGAAAATCTGAACAGCTGTGCATTCAATCATGACGAGTAAGAAGAAAAATACAAGAAGCTCACAATATTGCCATCCTGAAGTATAATGGACCAACACACAAAACTTATATATAACTTTGAACGTTCATAGTCTGGTTAATACAGTTTAGTGAGAATTACTCATAAACATGGATGGCAAAAAAGCAACAAAAAACAAACCAAAAACAAAGACCTGAGTGATGTCAACCTCGTTCTATCTATATATAGTATGCGCTTGGCTAAAAAGCTCACAACATTGCCATCCTGAAGTATAACGGACCAACACACAAAACTTATATATAACTTTGAACGTTCATAGTCTGGTTAATACAGTTTAGTGAGAATTACTCATAAACATGGGTGGCAAAAACAAAAACAACAACAACAAAAAACAAAACAACAAACCAGTAACAAAGACCTGAGTGACGTCAACCTCGTTCTATCTATATATAGTATGCGCTTGGCTAAAAAGCTCACATTGTCATCCGGAAGTATAACCAACCCAAACATAAAACTCTGTGTCACCATGAACTTTTATAGATAGTTCGAAGATGACGTCTGTCGGGTCTTTGTTATTGTTTTTTGCCATCCGCGTTTATGAGTAATGCTCACTGAACTGTATTAACCTGACTATAAACGCTCATGTTACACAGAGTTTGTGTGTTGGTCCGTTATACTTCCGGATGGCAATGTTATGATCTTCTTAGCCAAGCGCATACTATCTATAGATAGAACGAAGATGTCGTCACTCAGGACTTTGTTATTGTTTTTTTGCCATCCGCGTTTATGAGTAATTCTCACTAGACTGTTCGTTCAACGTTACACATAGTTTTGTTTGTTTGTCGGTCATACTTCAAGATGACAATGTTGTGAGCTTCTTAGCCAAGCGCACACTATTTATAGTCTGGTTAATACAGTTAAGTGAGAATTACTCATAAAAGTGGATGGCAAAAAACAATAACAGAGACCCGAGTGACGCCACCTTCATACTATCTATAACGTACCAACACACATCCCTGAACGTATAGATAGTTCGAAGATGACGTCACTCAGGTCTTTGTTATTGTTTTTTTTTCCATCCGCGTTTATGAGTAATGCTCACTGAACTGTATTAACTTGACTATAAACGTTCATGGATACACACAGTTTTGTGTGTTGGTCCTTTATACTTCCGGATGGCAATGTTATGAGCTTCTTAGCCAAGCGCATACTATCTATAGTCTTATTGAGATAATTTAGGGAGATTTTAACACCGAATTGGCTGTCTAAAAACAATAACAAATGCTGTTTCACGCCAATTTCGTTCCTTTTTGATAACACGTTTTCAGATTTTGATAATACTGGCTTTATCGGCTGCAGAAAAACGACACGTATTAAGTTGAAATCGTTATTCACTATCTCTTTATTGAAGACGAAAATAGCAAATTTCGATCGACTCTAGACTATCTATTTCGATTTCGATAGGCGACTCTATGTTGAAAAGACAGAAATATCAAAATGCTTAGAATGAAGAAATCAAGTAATTTCCTTTTATTTAAAATTTAGCTATGTTATATTACAAACAACTGGGCAACTTAAATTTGTTTTTTTTTTTTTTTTTTTTTTTTTTTGGCATGGTGAACGAGCAATAGAATTTTATATGCAAAGTCAAAGATAGATGTTGTACAACAAGGACCACATACATTCTCATAACTTCAGCATCAAGTATGTTGGGAAAGGCTATTGTTGTGTTAGTTCTTGCTGTCATCATGGTGCCACCTTTAAGGACTTTGTTGTGGTATATGGATTGGTATGCACATTCCCATAAACACTATCCTGGAAATTGTAGGTATGTGCATTAGAAGTAATGAAAGAGTAGAAGTGGTGGTGGTGGAAGTAGTAGTGGTAGTAGTAGTAGTAGTAGTAGTAGTAGTAGTAGTAGTAGTAGTAGTAGTAGTAGTAGTAAGTAGTAGTATAGTAGTAGTAGTAGTAGTAGTAGTAGTAGTAGTAGTAGTAGTAGTAGTAGTAGTAGTAGTAGTATAGTAGTTAGTAGTAGTAGTAGTAGTAGTAGTAAGTAGTAGTAGTAGTAGTAGTAGTAGTAGTGAGTAGTAGTATAGTGTAGTAGTAGTAGTAGTAGTAGTAGTAGTAGTAGTAGTAGTAGTAGTAGTAGTAGTTGTAGTAGTGTAGTAGTAGTAGTATTGGTAGTAGTAGTAGTAGTAGTAGTAGTAGTAGTAGTAGTAGTAGAAGTAGTAGTAGTAGTAGTAGTAGTAGTAGTAGTAGTAGTAGTAGTAGTAGTAGTGGTAGTAGTAGTAGTAGTAGTAGTAGTAATAGTAGAAGCAGTAGTAGTAGCATTAGTAGTAGTAGTTGTAGTAGTAGTAGTAGTAGTAGTAGTAGTAGGAGTAGGAGGAGGAGGAGGAGGAAGAGTAGGAGGAGTAGTAGGAGTTTTGTTTTTATTGTTGTTTTAGTAGTAGTAGTAGTAGTAGTAGTAGTAGTAGTAGTAGTAGTAGTAGTAGTAGTAGTAGTAGTGGTAGTGGTCGGAGTAGTAGTAGTAGTTGTAGTAGTTGTAGTAGTAGTGGTAGGAGGAGGAGGAGGAGGAGGAGGAGGAGGAGGAGGAGGAGGAGGAGGAGGACAAGGAGGAGATTATGGGCTTAGAAATCTATAGTAATAATAATAATAATAGTATAATAATAATAATAATAATAATAATAATAATAATAATAATAATAATAATAATAATAATAATAATAATATTAATGACTTACTGAATATGGCTACGCTGTCTATATGGACGCTTGCAGTGAATGTTTGTGTTACTTGTGCGGCTATGTGGTCTTGTGGTATGACACTCGCTTTCGGATCGGAAGGTCCGGTGTTTGAGCCTCGCTCGGTGCATAGCTGAGTCCTTGGAGAAGGCTCTTCACTCACATACTCTCACCGTACTCAGAAAAAATGGGTACCTGTCCGTTAACAGCGTTATCTCTGTCCGAAAAAAATGTAACATCGCCTTACAGACGTCATGTCCCGTCCTAAATGTAAAATGTTGCTGTTGGCCAGGGACCCATTGTAAAGCGCTTTTCAGCACGTCGAGTGGATATTGCGCTATTTTAAAGCTCAATTTTACTTCGAGTGTGTCAGTCTCTTTATAATATCCAGTTAGTAATTTGTTTCTATAAATCTCTGCCCAGTGAAAGTGAGTAGTAATATAAAAAGCACGAGAAGCCGTTGTTAAATTGTTAAGGCAAAAATTGCATGATCAGCAGTTTATAACAATAGTGTGTAAGTGTGTTATAGTATTACACATGTATAATAGGTGTGTCAATTGTATTATTGTTGTGTGTTGTACACACTTTGCAGTTATTTTTAATTGTATTATTGTGTGTTTTACACACTTTGTAATTATTAATGTCGTTAATATACTTGTGTAGGAGAAACCGTTATTAAATTGTGAAATATGTATTATCATTTTATTATAGTAGTGTGTAAGTTTGTTATAGTATTAGATATATGTAAAACGTGTGTTAATTTTATTATTGTCGTGTGTTTTACACACTTTGTAGTTATTTTTAAAATTGTATTTATGTGTGTTTTACACACTTTGTAATTATTTCTTAACATACATGCGCAGGAGAAACCGTTGTTAATTTGTTTAATATGTATTATGATTATTTTATTATAGTGTAATTGTGTTATAGTATAATATATATCTAATCATTGTGTTGATTGTATTATTGTTGTGTGTTTTACACACTTTGTAATTATTTCCGTCTTAGATGTGCGATAGCTATATTGATAAGATTTAAAAAATAGATAACAAAAAGTCCATGTTTTAATGTCATTGTCCTAATGTAATGTCTGTGAATAGATACGAAGATGCAACGTCACATAAGTTAATAACACTCACTTTAAACAATGTTGATATATTTTAGAATAATAATAATCATAGGTTCAAAATTACTCATAATTGATCTCGCATCTCTATTCGGATTTGAACTTGAGACATTTTCGTGCGATAGATAGATGTCTTACAATTTGATCAATAAAGAATCGTTGTGTGAATACGACACATGGTCGTGAGCAAAACACTTCGTTGTTTTCTTGCTATCCTTGTCTTCTGACACACTCGATACTCGTAAAAACAGACGGCAGGGGAATAATCTTCGTTCACTCGTCACGTCTTATTGGTACATCTATATTCCGTTCGTGTTATCACCCAATTGACAATGATGATTTGTTAACAACGATCATCTCCAAGCGTAACCCCCCTCCTTCTTCATATTTTACAGTCTAATTCAACAAATGGAATACAGCTGCTCTAAATAATTAGTTCGAGTTATTTAGTCATATAATTATTCATCACAAGACCCCGCGAAAACGTTATAGAAAATAGAATACTATACTATCAACTTAAGTAACTGTGACTGTAATTTTGATTTTCTCGCCTCATTGGACACTACATTCTAAATATCTCATTTTATTTCGTGTCACCTCACCATTACCATCGCACCATGAATTTAAAACTTCTAGCATCAAAAAAAAAATGTTCCATTATTTAACTTAAAAAGATCTTGATATATACAAATGTTCATTAAAAAATAATTATCACGCGTGTCCAATGATGCGACCGTAACGATAATTTACCCACCAAACGAAGAAGAGATAAATCAAAGATAGTGCAGGGTGTAACAAATGCATTCGTCTGGTTTCAAGAAGTGAACTCAACACTGAAATTATGATGAACACTTTTATTCGATTCAGATTATTGTTAATAGAAAAACAGATTAAAGTAGATACCATGTCAGTCAAATCCCCTTTCTTCGTATTCCCCCCCTCTCTCTGAAAATGGATTTTAGAATCGATGATACCAAACGACTATAAGATTAATGGGGGTTTTTTTTACCCAAATTTATGAAAAGAAAGTTTTCTAACCCCAAATGGCGAAGAGAAATCTTTTTCTGGTCAAATGGTATAACATCAGTTTTCTGACCAAAATGTTTGATATGAAAGTTTTCTAGTCAAAATATTTCGAGTCAAAAAAAACCCCAACAAACTTTGACTCGAAATATTTTGACTAGAAAACTTTCATATCAAATATTTTGGTCAGAAAACTGATGTTATACCATTTGACCAGAAAAAGATTTCTCTTCGCCTTTTGGGGTTAGAAAACTTTCTTTTCATAAATTTGGGTAAAAAAAAAAAACCCATTAATCTTGTCATCAAAATATTACTAAACACATATTGACAAGAAAACTTTTATCTCACATATATCGACCGGAAAACTTTCATTTCATATATATTTTGCCAGAAAACTTTTACTTCAATTATTTTGACCAAAAATATATTACTTCAAGTATCTACATTGGTCAGAAAACGTTCAATTTATATATTTTGGCTTGAAAACAGTTATTTTATAATTTTGACAAGAAATTGTTTTGCGTTGAGGACGAGAACACGTGCATTTCATAATTTTTTGGGGAAACACACTCACACACACACACACACACAGACACACACAAAACATTGATTTTATCATAGCAACAAATTTCTACTATACACCTTTTGGTTTTAAAAAAACCTTACATTTCATACATTTTGGCTAGAAAAATTTAATTTCCTAAATTTTGACCCTAAAATTTTTATTTCACAGGTTTTTTGACTGATATTTTATATAACACATTTCGGGCTATGAAACTTTAACTTCACACATTTTGGCCTGAAAACCGCTACATCGTACATTTTAGCCAGAAAAATGTTAGTTTATATACTTTAGCCAGAAAACTTTTATTGTACACATTTTTGCAAGCAAACTTTTAATTCATGTGTTTTACCCGGAAAACCGTTACTTCATACATTTTGACCAGAAAGATAACGTTTCATACATTATATGGACAGAAAATTTTTATTTCATCAATTTTGGCCAGGAAATTTTTATTGTACACAATTTGGCCAGAAAAACTTTTGCTTTTACTTTACAATATTTTTTTTTTGGCCCAAAACTTTTACTTCACACATTAGGATAAAAAAAAGCAACAACAAAAAGCTAGTTCATAAAATTTAGCTATAAACGTTTTGTACATATATATTATTCAGATATGAAATATTACGCCATAAAATTTATCCTGAAAACTTTCATTTCAAACATTTTGATCAGAATATTTTTTCTCATACATTTTAGCGTGTACAGCCTTCATTTCATTAATTCTTTTTCATTATAAAACTAAATTTCATAGATTTTGAACAGAACAGCCTTATTTCATAAATTTTGACCAGAAAACTTAAACTCTAACTTTACAATTTTCTAGTCACGAAAATTTTACTTCACACGTAATTGGTTAGAAAACTTCCATTTTGGTATTTTTGTCAGATCACTTTTGTTTCCTG